>NC_086444.1:920327822-920645095 GCF_028390025.1 Pseudophryne corroboree
ACTCAAATCATTGTACACAGCTGCGGGGATTGCCCAGAGACCCACTATTGCATGTGCGTGGATCACAAAAGCCATTGCTAAATGGTCAGGTAACCTAAATTCCTTGTCTAGGAGGGGATGTTGTTTTACTCCTGCAGCATATACATGACTCTGCGAACTTTATGGTGGAAGCCATAAAAGAGATAGGCTTGCTTAATGCACGCACCACCGCTATGGCAGTGTCAGCACGCAGGGGCTTGTGGCTACGTCAGTGGACTGCTGATGCGGACTACAGGAAAGGCGTGGAAGCCCTACCATTCACAGGAGAGGCCTTGTTTGGAGATGAACTAGACAAATGGATCTCCAAAGCTACTGCGAGTAAGTCTACGTTTCTCCCTTCCGCAGCTCCCCCAGCCAGGAAAGCTTATTCAGCATCAAATTTACAATCCTTTCGGATGGCCAAGTTTAAGGGCAAATCCAGAGGTGATTCTACGGCCTCCAGAGGCGCAAGAGGTAAACCACGCAAACCAGCAACTGCAGGTGCTCAGGAACAGAGCTCAGGCTCTGCTTCCTCAAAGTCTTCAGCATGACGGTGGACCGCGATGCCTGGAAGGCTGTCAAGTGGGAGCCTGACTAAAATTCTATAGTCACATCTGGTCAAGGTCGTGCTGGGATCCCTGGGTCATAGATCTTATTTCCCAGGGATACAGATTGGAGTTCCAAGAGCTCCCACCTCACAGATTCTTCAAGTCAGGCTTACCAGCTTCATAAGAGGCAAGTATAACTTTAGAGCATTCCATTCAAAAACTGGTACAGACTCAAGTCATTGTTCCAGTTCCACCTCATCTGCAAAACAAGGGGTACTATTCCAACTTGTTTGTAGTACCGACACCGGACGGTTTGGTACGGCCGTTTCTGAACCTCAAGTCCTTGAACATGTACTTAAGAGTGTTTAAGTTCAAGATGGAGTCTCTGAGAGTGGTGATCTCAGGTCTGGAGGAGGGGGAATTCCTAGTGTCTCTGGATATCAAGGATGCGTACCATCACATTCCGATCTGGCTGCCTCATCAGTCTTATCTATGGTTTGCACTGCAGGACTGTCACTGCCAGTTCCAGGCCCTGCCATTTGGCCACGGCACCGAGGGTGTTTACCAATGTGATGGCAGAGATGATGTTTCTACTCCGCAAACAGGGAGTGAATATAATTCCATACCTGGATGATCTTCTGATAAAGGCGCCATCCAGTGAGAGGTTGCTGGACAGCATTGGTCTCTCAACCAAACTTCTTCAGGATCACGGTTGGATTCTGAACCTTCTGAAATCTCACCTAGAGCCAACAAGATCGGGCCATTCAGGTCCAGTCGGACAATGTGACGGCAGTGACGTACATAAACCGACAAGGCAGAACGAAAAACAGAGCGGCAATGTCAGAGGTGTCAAGAATTCTACTCTGGGCAGAAAAAAACACTGTGGCGTTGTCAGCGGTCTTCATTCTGGGAGTAGACAACTGGGAAACAGACTTCCTCAACAGACACGACCTGCACCTGTGGGAGTGGGGCCTTCACCCGGAAGTGTTCAGGTGCTTGACAAGTCGATGGGGTTATTCACAAATCGACATGATGGCCTCTCGTCTCAACAAGAAGCTCAAGCGGTATTGTTCCAGGTCGAGAGACCCACAGGCAATGGCGGTAGACGTTCTGACGACTCATGGGTCTATCAGATGGTGTACGTGTTTCCTCCACTTCCTCTGATCCCAAGGATTCTAAAAAGAATAAAAAGGGAAAAGGTTCAAGCAATACTCATTGCTCCGAACTGGCCAAGAAGGGCCTGGTACGTGGACCTTCTGGAGATGCTCCTCGAAGATCCGTGGCCACTGCTTCTTCGCGAGGATCTTCTGCATAAGGGCCCGTTCGTCTATCAAGACTTACCGCAACTATGTTTGACGGCATGGAAGTTGAACGGCTGATTCTAGCCAGAAGAGGGATCCCTGACAAGGTTATCCCGACCACCCGGGAAGGGGGTAATGTCTAAACATTACAACCGTATTTGGAAGAAATACGTCTCTTGGTGTGAGTGCAAAAATTGTTCTGCGGTGGAATTTCATCTGGGATGTTTCCTGCTTTTTCTACAGGCAGGTGTGGATGGGGGCCTACGTCTGGGCTTCATAAAAGTCCAGATTTTTGCCTTGTCCATTTTCTTTCAAAAACAATTGGCTTCTCTCCCTGTGGTCCAGACGTTCTTGAAAGGTGTTCTGCACACCCAACCTCCCTTTGTGTCTCCCACGGCACCTTGGGATCTCAATTTGGTGCTATAGTTCCTCCATTCGGACTGGTTTGAACTGTTACAGGAGGTGGACGTAAAATATCTTACATGGAAGACCATCACACTGTTGGCCTTGGCTTCAGCAAGATGTGTGTTGGAGCTGGGGGTGTTGTCTCACAAGAGCCCCTACTTAATTTTCCATGAGGAAAGAGCTGAACTCAGAACTCATCAGCAATTTCTTCCTAAAGTGGTGCCAGTGTTTCACATCAACCAACCTATTGTGGTTCCGGTTGTCACCGACACCTCTGCTACTTCAAAGTCTTTGGATGTTGTGAGGGCTTTGAAGGTGTACGTAATACGAACAGCTCGTCACAGAAAATCGGACTCGCTGTTTGTTCTTTATGATCTCAATAAAATTGGGTGTCCTGCTTCAAAGCAGTCCATTGCACACTGGATCAGGCTCACTATCCAGCATGCTTATTCCACAGCAGGCTTGCCAGACCCAAATTCTGTACAAGCCCACTCTACTAGGTCAGTGGGTTCTTCCTGGGCGGCTGCCCGACGTGTCTTGGCTTTACAGCTCTGCCGAGCAGCTACTTGGTCAGGTTTGAACACGTTTGATAAGGTCTACAAGTTTGATACTTTGGCCTCTGAGGACCTTCAGTTTGCAGGAACCTCAGCACTCCCCCACCCGATTTGGGATCTTTGGTACATCCCCATGGTACTAAATTGAACCCCAGTATCCTCTAGGACGTAAGAGAAAATAGGATTTTAATTACCTACCGGTAAATCCTTATCTCGTAGTCTGTAGAGGATACTGGGCACCCGCCAGGTGCTTCATTTTTCTTGCACTGTTACTTGGTTAAGTATTGTTGGTTCAGCTGTTGCTGTTCCTATTTAAAGTTAGGTTAGCATAGCTTTCCTCTTGTTTGTGTGTGCTGGTTCGGAATCTCACCACTATCCTTTTATATCCTTCTCTCAAAGTATGTCCGTCTCCTCGGGCACAGTTTCCTAGACTGAGTCTGGTAGGAGGGGCATAGAGGGAGGAGCCAGCCCACACTATCAAATTCTTAAAGTGCCCATGGCTCCTAGTGGACCCGTCTATACACCATGGTACTAAGTGGAACCCCAGTATCCTCTACGAACTATGAGAAAAGGATTTACTGTTAGGTAATTAAAATCCTATTTTTAAAGGGACAGTACATGTCATAAAGGAAAGTGACTATATTTTATTCTAGCGCCATCTAAGGAATCACTCACCTTTTACATTTCATTTCTCAAGAGAAAGTATGCCTTTTTTTGCAGATGACCGAAAGATATGCAACAGGGTAGACACACTGAGAGGGGTTTGGAGGAGGATCTAGGTAGACTGGTCAAGAATGTGGCAACTACAGTTTAATACCAAATCATGCACTTGAGTCTCATTATATTAATTACACAGGTTCTGTGGCTGATTAAAACCATGTGAAATGGAGTTTAGAAGTCAGCCAGCCACATAACCTGTGTAATTAATGTGTCCACAATTAAAGGGATGAGGTGGCAACCCTACCCGCAGTGCTCTATTGAAAATGTCCCTCCCAAGATTGTCGCCGCCTCAGAGGAGACAGTTATTAAAGATACTAGAGGAGGCCTCATAACTTTCTACTCTGAGGCGGCAGCCATTTTTGGAGGGTCATTTTCAGTAGTTTGAAAGCAGGCAGGCGCGAACAGCGCTGCGGCCCTCACCTGGACATTAGAGTACTTACATCTAGGTGAGGAGAGCAGCCACCGGCTCTGTCTTTCCAGCAGCGCGATCTGCCCTCAGCTCCAGCCAGCACAGACAGTATGGCAAGGTCAGCAAGACAGAGGAGCTCAGAGTGTAGAGACACCCTACCCCCGCTCACTGGCTGCCCCAACAGAAGGCCGGCACCCTACTGTGGTAATGGCACTACTATATTTTCTCCTACATCTATATGGTGTGTGAGAGTGTGTGTACAGTGTGCTGCTGTGTGAGTGTGTGTGTGTACAGTGTGCTGGTGTGTGTGTGTGTGTATGCACAGTGTGCTGCTGTGTGACAGGGACAACACTGGGTTGCCAGGAGTGGGGCCCGGTGATATGAGAGGCCGGGCAGGTGAGCAGAGCAGCATTGTGCTGCAGGTGAGATGCTGGGCGGGAGGTGATGGAGTTGCTCCCCTGCTCGCTGCTCTCGCTGGCCGTGCTATGTGTGCTGGGGGCTGTGCTGTTGGCCTGTGACGGGAGCCTCCTCCTCAGCCTCAGTCTGCTGCCCCTGCTCCAGCCCATTCCCATCCTCACTCTCTGCTGATGTCCGGAGCCCGTTCCTGTCCGCGGTGCTGCTGCTGGGGGATGGCGGCTGCTGAGCCGGCCCCTGATCATCCTACGGAGCTCGGAAGAGGTGGGCTACATCCTGGAGCGGGGGCCGGAGCCGGATGGACACCTCTAACCTGGTCAGCGTTCTGGCTCAATTTCCTGCCAACGGACCACATAAGGACCCCTGGCCAGAGGCTCAAAAGGATGCGGTAAGGGATGCATGCGGCCCGTGGGCCGCAAGCTTAACACCCCTGCTGTATAGTTATTAGCGACAGAAGGGGTAGGGGTAGGAGATGCTGGGTTTCAAAAAGGGGTGAAGCTGCAAGTGAAAGTAATTAAAACAGGTAATTGACAAGTGCCGCCAACAGCGCCCCCTACCTTGCACCGCACACATCTAGTTACGGCCCTGATATATAATACTTTGTAATATAATCTCGGTTGGCAATTACAGAGGTCAAATGTTTCCTGTATTTCTTGACCAGGTTTGCAAACACTGTAGCAGGTATTTTGGCCCACTCTTCCATGCAGATCTTCTCTAGATCTGTCATGTTTTGGGGCTGTCGCCGGGCAACACGGAATTTCAACTCCCTCCACAGATTTTCTATTGGGTTGAGGTCTGGAGACTGGCTAGACCACTCCAGGACCTTGAAATGCTTCTTATGGAGCCACTTTTTAGTTGCCCTGGTGGTGTGTTTGGGGTCATTGTCATGCTGGAAGACCCAGCCACGTTCCATCTTCAATGCTCTTACTGAGGGAAGGAGGTTTTTGCCGAAAATCTCACGATACATGGCTCCATTCATCCTCTCCTTAATACGGATCAGTCGTCCTGTCCCCTTTGCAGAAAAGCAGCCCCAAAGCATGATGTTTCCACCCCCATGCTTCACAGTGGGTATGGTGTTCTTGGGATGCCATTCGGCATTTTTCTTCCTCCAAACACGGCGAGTGGAGTTTATAACAAAACGTTTGATTTTGCTCTCATCTGACCACATTACATTCTCCCAATCCTCCTCTGGATCATCCAGATGGTTACTGGCAAACTTTAGACGGGCCTGGACATGTGCTGGCTTAAGCAGGGGGACCTTTCGGGCGCTGTAGGATTTCAATCCATGACGACGTAGTGTGTTACTAATGGTAACCTTTGTGACTGTGGTCCCAGCTCTCTTGAGGTCATTGAACATGTCCCCCCCGTGTAGTTCTGGGATGATTCCTCCCTGTTCTCAAGATCATTGATACCCCACGAGGTGAGATCTTGCATGGAGCCTCAGGTCGAGGGAGATTGTCAGTGATCTTGTATTTCTTCCATTTTTTAATAATTGCACCAACACTTGATCTCTTCTTGTGATACCCAGTATCTGTCCCCTGATCCCTGCTAACTGCAAACGCAACCGCTGTCCCCGCAGGGGTTAACAGATTGGCCGGTTGCTAGGCAACCCCAGCTGGCCGGACGATTTGATGGAAGAATCTGCAGGCTCAAGGGGATTGGCGGCCCAGAGAGCGGGAGAAGAGTAGGCGGGACTGGCGCGAGGAGAGAGGTCCGGGACGAGAGAGCAGGGGAACGGAGCAGAGGCGCGCGCCTGAGACCCCTCGTCGCGGACGGAGACCAGCAGGACCGCTGCTGTCAGCCGCCGGAGAATCGCCGCACAAGAAGGGCCCTGCTGAGTGACGTCACGCCCGGCCGCCGGGCGGAGAAGAAAACGCTGCCGCTGGGCGCCGGGACTGAGCTGCCGCTGGCCGCCACCAAGGAGCTGAGAGTCACAACGGGGAAGAGACGGGGGAGTGCGCGCTGTGGAGCGCACGAGTAGAGCTGCGGCCCCGACCGGAGGAAGAACCGCCCGGAGCCCCCACCATTGCCATAGTGAACTCCACGGAGGCAGAGGCTGGAGACAGGTACTCCTCACACTGTATCCCCCCACACACTCCTTACGCCAGGGGACGCTTAGTAGGGGAACTGAGGTATCTTCCCCCCCCCTACTCTAATCCCAACTAACTATCTACGCACTTTGACAGATAGGGGAGCCTTAGTTCCTACCGCATCCTAAATCCACACTGTATCTCAACCCGGGCGACCCCTAAGTTGCTACCTAAGCCACCGCCTTAAAGAGACGCACTGACCCACAGGAGTAGTACCACTACACTGCACCCCAGCTGTCATACGCCCTTCCCCCTTGCCAAGTTGTGTTAAGGGAAGTGATCCCCAGAAAGCAGTCAGAACTGTGTATTGTGTGCCGGACGTATCAGCCCCACCAGACGGCGAGCAGGCATACCTGCCCTCAGTTGCTTCGCTGTGCGAATCTATATGTGGACTTCTACGGATTTTGTGTAGGGCCAGAGACTTCCCTTTAAAGAGTCTATAGTGTCGCCTAGTGGCCTACTACTATACTGTTTGAACATTCCCGAACCTTCTTTGTTCTTAAAGGCCTGTTTAGGTATTGAAATTTCGAAAGTACTTATGTGGTTATAACTTGTTTCATTATGCAAATGGCCTGTGTTATTTAGTAATGTGCCTTACCGAAATGTGCTAAATATACTGACTAGTAGCTCACGTTACGTAAGTTGTCCAATAAACCTTTGTTACCGTATCCCACTGTAGTGGTCCTTACACACTTGGGGGTGTTGTCTGTACTGGGGTATCTCCGTCCTTCTGCCCAAATCCTATACAGGTGGTCTACGCGGAGCCGGCAGGAGCCGCACCTGGGAACGGGTCGACAGACAAGCTGAACAGGACAGACGGGAAACTCAAGGTACGCTTCACCACATATCACATTCTCACCAAGCTACTTGCCTATTGTCGAGTAGCTCATCCCAGCCTTGTGCAGCTCTACAATTTTGTCCCTGGTGTCCTTAGACAGCTCTCTGGTCTTGGCCATGATGGAGAGGTAGCAGTCTGACTGTTTGAGGGTGTAGACAGGTGTCTTTTATACAGATAACCAATTCAAACAGGTGCCTTTAATACAGGTAACAAGTGGAGGATAGAAGAGCTTCTTAAAGAAGAAGTAACAGGTCTGTGAGAGCCAGAAATCTTGCTGCTTGGTAGGTGTCCAAATAATAAGATTTTACTTACCGATAAATCTATTTCTCGTAGTCCGTAGTGGATGCTGGGGACTCCGTCAGGACCATGGGGACTAGCGGCTCCGCAGGAGACAGGGCACAAAACTAAAGCTTTAGGATCAGGTGGTGTGTACTGGCTCCTCCCCCCATGACCCTCCTCCAAGCCTCAGTTAGGATACTGTGCCCGGACGAGCGTACACAATAAGGAAGGATATTGAATCCCGGGTAAGACTCATACCAGCTACACCAATCACACCGTATAACTTGTGATCTAAACCCAGTTAACAGTATGACAAACGTAGGAGCCTCTGAACAGACGGCTCACAACAATAACAACCCGATATTTTTTTTTGTAACAATAACTATGTACAAGTATTGCAGACAATCCGCACTTGGGATGGGCGCCCAGCATCCACTACGGACTACGAGAAATAGATTTATCGGTAAGTAAAATCTTATTTTCTCTGACGTCCTAAGTGGATGCTGGGGACTCCGTCAGGACCATGGGGATTATACCAAAGCTCCCAAACGGGCGGGAAAGTGCGGATGACTCTGCAGCACCGAGTGAGAGAACTCCAGGTCCTCCTCAGCCAGGGTGTGCCCCTGACCAAGTAGCAGCTCGGCAAAGTTGTAAAGCCGAGACCCCTCGGGCAGTCGCCCAAGATGAGCCCCCTTCCTTGTGGAATGGGCATTTATATATTTTGGCTGTGGCAGTCCTGCCACAGAATGTGCAAGCTGAATTGTACTACACATTCAACTAGCAATCGTCTGCTTAGAAGCAAGAGCACCCAGTTTTTTGGGTGCATACAGGATAACAGCAAGTCAGTTTTCCTGACTCCAGCCGTCCTGGAAATCTATATTTTCAGGGCCCTGACAACATCTAGCAACTTGGAGTCCTCCAAGTCTCTAGTAGCCGCAGGTACCACAATAAGCTGGTTCAGATGAAACGCTGACACCACCTTAGGGAGAAACTGGGGACGAGTCCGCAGCTCTGCCCTGTCCGAATGGACAATCAGATATGGGCTTTTGTGAGACAAAGCCGCCAATTCTGACACTCGCCTGGCCGAGGCCAGGGCCAACATCATGGTCACTTTCCATGTGAGATATTTCAAATCCACAGATTTGAGCGGTTTAAACCAACGTGATTTGAGGAATCCCAGGACTACGTTGAGATCCCACAGTGCCACTGGAGGCACAAAAGGGGGTTGTATATGCAGTACTCCCTTGTCAAATTTCTGGACTTCAGGAACTGAAGCCAATTCTTTCTGGAAGAAAATCGACAGGGCCGAAATTTGAACCTTAATGGACCCCAATTTGAGGCCCATAGACACTCCTGTTTGCAGGAAATGCAGGAATCGACCGAGTTGAAATTTCTTCGTGGGGCCTTCCTGGCCTCACACCACGCAACATATTTTCGCCACATGTGGTGATAATGTTGTGCGGTCACCTCCTTCCTGGCTTTGACCAGGGTAGGAATGACCTCTTCCGGAATGCCTTTTTTCCCTTAGGATCCGGCGTTCAACCGCCATGCCGTCAAACGCACCCGCGGTAAGTCTTGGAACAGACATGGTACTTGCTGAAGCAAGTCCCTTCTTATCGGCAGAGGCCCTGAGTCCTCTGTGAGCATCTCATGAAGTTCCGGGTACCAAGTCCTTCTTGGCCCATCCGGAGCCACGAGTATAGTTCTTACTCCTCTACGTCTTATAATTCTCAGTACCTTTGGTATGAGAAGCAGAGGAGGGAACACATACACGACTGGTACACCCATGGTGTTAACAGAACGTCCACAGCTATTTCCTGAGGGTCTCTTGACCTGGCGCAATACCTGTCCAGTTTTTTTGTTCAGGCGGGACGCCATCATGTCCTCCTTTGGTCTTTCCCAACGGTGCACAATCATGTGGAAACAACTTCTCGATTAAGTCCCCACTCTCCCGGGTGGAGGTCGTGCTGAGGAAGTCTGCTTCCCAGTTGTCCACTCCCGGAATGAAAACTGCTGACAGTGCTATCACATGATTTTCCGCCCAGCGAAGAATCCTTGCAGTTTCTGCCATTGTCCTCCTGCTTCTTGTGCCGCCCTGTCTGTTTACGTGGGCGACTGCCGTGATGTTGTCCCACTGGATCAATACCGGCTGACCTTGAAGCAGAGGTCTTGCTAAGCTTAGAGCATTGTAAATTGCTCTTAGCTCCAGTATATTTATGCGGAGAGAAGTCCCCAGACTTGATCACACTCCCTGGAAATTTTTTCCCTGTGTGACTGCTCCCCAGCCTTTCAAGCTGGAATCCGTGGTCACCAGGACCCAGTCCTGAATGCATAACTGTGGCACTTTAGTAGATGAGCACTCTGCAGCCACCACAGAAGAGACACCCTTGTCCTTGGAGACAGGGTTATCCGCTGATGCATCTGAAGATGCGATCCGGACCATTTGTCCAGCAGATCCCACTGAAAAGTTCTTGCGTGAAATCTGCCGAATGGAATCGCTTCGTAAGAAGCCACCATTTTTCCCAGGACCCTTGTGCAATGATGCACTGACACTTTTCCTGGTTTTTGGAGGTTCCTGACTAGCTCGGATAACTCCCTGGCTTTCTCCTCCGGGAGAAACACCTTTTTCTGGACTGTGTCCAGAATCATCCCTAGGGACAGCAGACGTGTCGTCGGAGACAGCTGCGATTTTGGAATATTTAGAATCCACCCGTGCTGTCGTAGAACTACTTGAGATAGTGCTACTCAGACCTCCAACTGTTCTCTGGACCTTGCCCTTATCAGGAGATCGTCCAAGTAAGGGATAATTAAGACGCCTTTTCTTTGAAGAAGAATCATCATTTCGGCCATTACCTTGGTAAAGACCCGGGGTGCCGTGGACAATCCAAACGGCAGCGTCTGAAACTGATAGTGACAGTTTTGTACCACGAACCTGAGGTACCCTTTGTGAGAAGGGCAAATTTGGACATGGAGGTAAGCATCCTTGATGTCCAGGGACACCATATAGTCCCCTTCTTCCTGGTTCGCTATCACTGCTCTGAGTGACTCCATTTAGAATAGGTCTCACCGAGCCGTCTGGCTTCAGTACCACAATATAGTGTGGAATAATACCCCTTTACTTGTTGTAGGAGGGGTACTTTGATTATCACCTGCTGGGAATACAGCTTGTGAATTGTTTCCAATACTGCCTCCCTGTCGGAGGTAGACGTTGGTAAAGCAAACTTCAGGAACCTGCGAGGAGGAGACGTCTCGAATTTCCAATCTGTACCCCTGGGATACTACTTGTAGGATCCAGGGGTCCACTTGCGAGTGAGCCCACTGCGTGCTGAAACTCTTGAGACGACCCCCCCACCGCACCTGTTTGTACGGCCCCAGCGTCATGCTGAGGACTTGGCAGAAGCGGTGGAAGGCTTCTGTTCCTGGGAATGGGCTGCCTGCTGCAGTCTTCTTCCCTTACCTCTATCCCTGGGCAGATATTATGGGGACGAAAGGACTGAGGCTGAAAAGACTATGTCTTTTTCTGCTGAGATGTGACTTGGGGTAAAAAAGGTGGATTTTCTAGCTGTTGCCGTGGCCACCAGGTCCGATGGACCGACCCCAAATAACTCCTCCCCTTTATACGGCAATACTTCCATGTGCCGTTTGGAATCTGCATCACCTGACCACTGTCGTGTCCATAAACATCGTCTGGCAGATATGGACATCGCACTTACTCTTGATGCCAGAGTTTCGCATATATAGAAATGCATCTTTTAAATGCTCTATAGTCAATAAAATACTGTCCCTGTCAAGGGTATCAATATTTCCAGTCAGGGAATCCGACCAAGCCACCCCAGCGCTGCCCATCCAGGCTGAGGCGATCGCTGGTCGCAGTATAACACCAGTATGTGTGTATATACTTTTTAGGATATTTTCCAACCTCCTATCAGTTGGCTCCTTGAGGGCGTCCGTATCTGGAGACGGTAACGCCACTTGTTTTTATAAGCGTGTGAGCGCCTTATCCACCCTAAGGTGTGTTTCCCAACGCGCCATAACTTCTGGCGGGAAAGGGTATACCGCCAATAATTTTCTATCGGGGGAAACCCACGCATCATCACACACTTCATTTAATTTATCTGATTCAGGAAAAACCACATGTAGTTTTTTCACACTCCACATAATACCCTTTTTTGTGGTACTTGTAGTATCAGAAATATGTAACATCTCCTTCATTGCCCTTAACAAGTAACGTGTGGCCTAAAGGAAAATACGTTTGTTTCTTCACCGTCGACACTGGAGTCAGTGTCCGTGTCTGTGTCTGTGTCGACCGACTGAGGTAAAAGGACGTTTTAACGCCCCTGACGGTGTTTTAGACGCCTGGACAGGTACTAATTGGTTTGCCGGCCGTCTCATGTCGTCAACCGACCTTGCAGCGTGTTGACATTATCACGTAATTCCTTAAATAAGCCATCCATTCCGGTGTCGACTCCCTAGAGAGTGACATCACCATTACCGGCAATTGCTCCGCCTCCTCACCAACATCGTCCTCAAACATGTCGACACACAAGTACCGACACACAGCACACACACAGGGAATGCTCTGATAGAGGACAGGACCCCACTAGCCCTTTGGGGAGACAGAGGGAGAGTTTGCCAGCACACACCAAAAACGCTATATTATACAGGGACAACCTTTATATAAGTGTTTTTCCCTTATAGCATTTTAATATATATATACATATCGCCAAATAAGTGTCCCCCCTCTCTGTTTTAACCCTGTTTCTGTAGTGCAGTGCAGGGGAGAGCCTGGGAGCCTTCCCACCAGCCTTTCTGTGAGGGAAAATGGCGCTGTGTGCTGAGGAGAATAGGCCCCGCCCCCTTTTCGGCGGGCTTCTTCTCCCGTTTTTCTGAGACCTGGCAGGGGTTAAATACATCCATATAGCCTCCAGGGGCTATATGTGATGTATTTTTAGCCAGAATATACATTGCTGCCCAGGGCGCCCCCAGCAACGCCCTGCACCCTCCGTGACCGTTGGTGTGAAGTGTGTGACAACAATGGCGCACAGCTGCAGTGCTGTGCGCTACCTTCATGAAGACTGAAAAGCCTTCTGCCGCCGGTTTCTGGACCTTCAATCTTCAGCATCTGCAAGGGGGGTCGGCGGCGCGGCTCCGGGACGAACCCCAGGGTGAGACCTGTGTTCCGACTCCCTCTGGAGCTAATGGTGTCCAGTAGCCTAAGAAGTCAATCCATCCTGCACGCAGGTGAGTTGAACTTCTCTCCCCTAAGTCCCTCGATGCAGTGAGCCTGTTGCCAGCAGGACTCACTGAAAATAAGAAACCTAAAAACTTTTTCTAAGCAGCTCCTTAAGAGAGCCACCTAGATTGCACCCTGCTCGGACGGGCACAAAAACCTAACTGAGGCTTGGAGGAGGGTCATGGGGGGAGGAGCCAGTACACACCACCTGATCCTAAAGCTTTAGTTTTGTGCCCTGTCTCCTGCGGAGCCGCTAGTCCCCATGGTCCTGACGGAGTCCCCAGCATCCACTTAGGACGTCAGAGAAATTTATTTTCCACAAGAATATACAAGTAAATTGTTTAAAAATCATACAATGTGATTTCCTGTTTTTTTCCTTCAGATTCTGACCCTCATTCCGAGTTGTTCGCTCGCTAGCTGTTTTTAGCAGCTGTGCAAACGCTAAGCCGCCACCCTCTGGGAGTGTATCTTAGCTTAGCTTACTCCTAGCTAGCAATCACTTCAGACTGTTTAGTTCCTGTATTGACGTCACAAACACGCCCTGCGTTCGTCCAGCCACTCCCCCGTTTCTCCTGCCACTCCTGCGTTTTTATCTGGCACGCCTACGTTTTTCAGCACACTCCCTGAAAACGGTCCTTTACCACCCAGAAACACCCACTTTCTGTCAATCACTCAACGATCAACAGTGCGACTGAAAAGCGTCGCTAGACCTTGTGTGAAACTACGTCGGCTTTTCGAAAGTACGACGCGCGTGCACAGTGCGCACCATATGCATGCGCAGAAATGCCGTTTTTTACCCTGATCGCTGCGCTGCGAACAACGGCAGCTAGCGATCAACTTGGAATGACCCCCTCTGTCTCTCACAGTTAAAGTGTACCTATGATGGAAATTACAGACCTCTCTCATCTTTTTAAGTGGGTCAACTTGCATAATCGTGGCTTTCCAAATACTTTTTTGCCCACTGTATATATAGATATAGATATATTCCTCCTCCTTCCCAACAGGCTGCTGCGGCTTCAAACACTATTGGACAGCTGAACCGTCGCTCAGCTGCCCTATCCGGATTTCCCGCTTCGGCACCATACTGCCAGTGTGCAGTGAGGAGCCGGACACGGGAGCACAGCAGTGCACTACATATTGGATCTATACTGTAGATCTGATTGTGACACTCTGAACTGGACCCCCTTAGTTTGTACTACAAAGGGTATGCATTGCAGGCAACTGTCGGACTGGATAAGACATGACTAAAATCTCCTAATTTTCCACTTGCTGAGCTTCGATTACTATCCATCCTGTTAATGCTGAAGGGGTTAACACTCCCTTCTGCTGTTGCCTGGGAGACGCCAGCAGGACCAGTGAGCAGACAGGCACTAGGAACCTTGGACTTACTTATAATGGAGGAGAGAGTGAGAAGGCTGATGGAGTTTTGATTGGTTGTGGCAGAGCGGGAAAAAGAGGAGGCGGGGTTCGCACCAGTGTGTGTGAGAGGAGACATGCTGTGGAGAGGGGAGCTGCAGCTGAGGAGACCACTGTGAGGAGACACGCTATGGAGAGCAGAGCCGCTGCTGAGGAGACCGCTGTGAGGAGACCGCTGTGAGGAGACACGCTGACAAGCCACGCTAAGGAGAACCGCGCTCTTTGTAAGTTGCTGATCGCAGAGAGCCTGAGCCCCCACCAAGGGGTAGACGTCAGTGGGAGACCCGGAAGCACCAGAAGCAGTGGCAGCCGAAGGTACCTCATAACGCCTCCTCCCTTTTGGTCAGCTACTTTGCCCTGTTCCTGACTGTCTATCCCATCGCTAGAGCTGGGAATTAGCGTCCAACGCTACGAGCAGCCAATTATATAGCAGCATTCTCATAGACTGTATACAGGGCCGGTGCTAGGGTGTTCGGTGCCCCCTGCAAACTATAAATTTGCGCCCTCCCATACTTTTCAAAGGGACAGCGCACATCGAAAAAGGGATGTGGTCTCACAAGGAAGGGGCATGACCACACAATTGTACCCCCATTTAAAATGCCCCCATTAGTGGTGCTGCTTACACATAACACCGCAGTTGTAGGGGTGTTATTTGATATGCTGGCTGTTGGGATCCCGGCGCTAAGTATACAGGCGCCGGAATCCCGACAGCCGGCATACCGACAAATTTTCTCCCTCTTGGGGTGTCCACCCCCCCCCCCTGGAGGGAGAATAAATAGCGTGCCCACCGTGCCTGCAGTGTGGCGAGTGCAGTGAGCCCGCAAGGGGCTCTTGTGCGCTCGCCCCGCTGCCGGTATGCAGGCGGTTGGGATCCCGGCACCGGTATGCTGGGCGACGGGGTCCCAACTGCCCGCATAACTTATTACATCCAGTTGTAGCACAGCTTACACATAACACCACAGTAGTAGCACCGCTTACACATAATGACCTCAGTAGTAGCGCCGCTTACACATAACGACCCCAGTAGTAGCGCTGCTTACACATAATGACCCCAGTAGTAGCGCAGCTTACACATAATGACCCCAGTAGTAGCGCAGCTTAACGTAACACCACAGTAGTTGCGCAGCTTACATGTAACGCCCCAGTAGTAGCGCAGCTTACACATAACGCCCCAGTAGTAGCGCAGCTTAACGTAACACCCCAGTATCAGCGCAGCTTACACATAACGCCCCAGCAGTAGCGCAGCTTACACGTAACGCCCCAGTAGTAATGCCCCAGTAGTAGCGCAGCTTACACATAAAGCCCCAGTAGTAATGCACCAATAGTAGCTCAGCTTACATGTAAAGCCCTAGTAGTAGCGCAGCTTACACTTAACACCCCAGAAGTAGCGCAGCTTACACGTAATGCCCCAGTAGTAACGCCTCAGTAGTAGCGCAGCTTACACGTAATGGCCCAGTAGTAGCGCAGCTTACACGTAATGCCCCAGTAGTAATGCCCCAGTAGTAGCGCAGCTTACACGTAACGCCCCAGTAGTAGCGCAGCTTACATGTAACGCCCACAGAAGTGCAATTTATTCAAATCCCCTCCTCCCCTGCATACATACACAAATACACATACTTACACACACACACACACACACACACACACACACACACACACACACACACACACACACACACACACACACACACTCTTTCTCACTTACTCTCCCTGGCTGTGGCTGGCAGGATCTGGAGCAACATGTCCTCTGTGGCACTGCAGTCTGATGGTACCATGTAGCTCCGCCCCCTCTGCCCATTTAGCTCTGCCCCCTCCATCTGTGTCATGCAGTGACAGGCACAGCAGCCGGCAGCAGCAGCAGCAGGGGCCCAGGTGCAGCAGCGGGGATGCATAGCAGGTAGAGCGCCTCTCCTGCCTGGTACCTACCTGCACTGCATCCCTTTTCTGAGCGGGTAGCGCTGGGCCTGACTGTATACTTGGAAGCAGATGTTGGGTCCCAGGGGAGGTCAGGAGAGGCTCAGTGATAACAGACAGGGGAAGTTTTATTCTATTCTAGAGAAATCACCCTGTCAGGTGATGAAAGGCAGAGTAACACAGGAACTGTAGTACTCCATCCCACATTATGAACTTCTGCTCTATCCTCTGTCCCTGCTTTCCACAGTGTTTCTGTCATAAGGCTGCTGCAAGTATACCTGTTACTACTCTTTGCAAAACAAGTGACTTTTGTGGTCATTCCGAGTTGATCGCTAGCTGAAAATGTTCGCTGAGCAGTGATGAAGCAAAAAAACGGCACTTCTGCGCATGCGTATGCGGTGCAATGCACACGCGCGACGTACTTTCACAACAGCCGATGCAGTTTTACACAAGGTCTAGCTTTTCAGTCGCACTGCTGGCCGCAGAGTGATTGACATGAAGTGGGTGTTTCTGGGTGTCAACTGACCGTTTTCAGGGAGTGTTCGAAAAAACGTAGGCGTGCCAAGAAAAACGCAGGCGTGGTTGGGAGAACGCAGGGCGTGTTTGTGACGTCAAATCCAGAACTGAACAGTCTGAAGTCATCGCAAGCTAGGAGTAGGTCTGGAGCTACTCTGAAACTACACAATTTTTTTTTGTAGCCGCTCTGCGATCCTTTCGTTCGCACTTCTGCTAAGCTAAAATACACTCCCAGAGGGAGGCGGCTTAGCATTTGCATGACTGCTAAAAACTGCTAGCGAGCGATCAACTCGGAATGACCCCCTTAGTCAGGGGCTGCATGGTACCACCCTGAGACCTTTCCGGCTACCAGCTTACTCGTGCATGTCTGTGCAAGACAAGTGCTTTGAACTACTGTATACTGTGACATCCGATACTCGTTTGCTGTTATCAGACCTTGCTCTTACGCCTACCAAGTTACTAAGGATTGAATGGTGCTATGATGCGTGACAGTAAATTGCATGCCCATTTCTCAAGGGAAGTAACTAAATTGCATGCTACTCTCTACTTACATTACTAAGCTGCCTGACTTATTCCTACTCAATGCTGATTGACCCTCGTGAGGAACTACAGGATAGTGTTAACTGGCTTATATTAGAATTACTAGGGAGGGGCCTTAGACTGCACACCTATAGCTGCCAGTAATGTGAGGTGCTACCTACTGAGACTTGTAGTTCTACAGAAGAAAAAAGGGGGGTGTTGTAGGTGCACTGTCTCTAGCATTACTGATATCATATAGCTTAGCATATAATAAATAGTGGAGTTTAGTTATGAATTGATCAATGCATGAAGCTGCAGCCCCGCGGCAAGGGACTCCACTCTGCTGCAGTACCTAACACTATAGGGGTTCAAACCTAGGGCACGGGACCCCCCAAAAAACCACAGCCAAGCAACCCCAGGGCATCACAGGGAATAATTATGTGTAGTGAGAAGGATTAAGGGATAGGTGAGAAAAAAAGGGTGTTATGGGGTGAATTAATATAAGTGAAAAAAATGTGTAACATGTATAATAAACAAACAAATGGTGAAAGTGCCAAATTAAATGTAATGCTGCGATGCCCTGTTGTCGCCCAGCCACGGCAGTCCAGGAGGCCCCGTACCCCAGGAGCCACCCCATTTCTGACCTATTGTTCTGAATAATTGGACTTACCTAGAATTGTGCCATATTCACAAGTGCAGTCATGCTAGGTACCCTAGTTAAAATAAATGAGGGTGCGATGCACTGGGGTTGCTTGGCTGTGGTTTTTTGGGGGGTCCCGTGCCCTAGGTTTGAACCCCTATAGTGTTAGGTACTGCAGCAGAGTGTAGTCCCTTGCCGCGGGGCTGCAGCTTCATGCATTGATCAATTCATAACTAAACTCCACTATTTATTATATGCTAAGCTATATGATATCAGTAATGCTAGAGACAGTGCACCTACAACACCCCCCTTTTTTCTTCTGTTATATTAGAATTAGCCGGTGCTGTTCATCTGCCTGCTTACTTGCCTTCTCTAATCACAGCTGCTTGCCCTGTACTTTGCTACTCTGCAGCTTATGCATGCTCTCATATTGCCTGAGCAGTGTTAAGACTTTCCATGCCATTCTTCACCTTTCACTGAACTGCCTGCCTTAAAGACTGTGGATTATAAAGGGTTCACGTAATTTGCCTACTTTGCTACTTAGAGTAACTACGAACGGAGTACATGCGTTAAGTTAGAAGCAGGTTTAAGTGATAGCTGAGGTTATACCACCACCTTGTGGAAGCGTCAGGAAATTGCCAGTGATTATTATTGTGAACTTTCATCAACATTTATATTACTTCTGTATTTTATGGTTGCAAAACTACTGCTTATTTATGTTGTTCTCTTTATCGTGAAGTGCCTTTGCCTTTAACCATTTAATTATACAGCGGTGACAAAGTTTTGTTCCCGAAAATTAAATCATATGTCACCGTCCTAATGTGTGGTGACTATTGTATTGGGTCCTCTGGGTTTGGGGTTCCTCGTACTCTCTGCCTAGGGTTCGAGCAGTGAGTTTCCGGTCCAAGAGGTGATTCCGGGTGAACAATCCAGGTACGTCCACCTGCACCTGCACAACACATCCACAGTACTTACCTGTTACATGATCTGTGCCACTGTGGTGGGTGGCCCTTTTAAACAGGGGGACCCAGGGTTACTTACCCCTGGGGCCCCCCCTTAATCCACTGTTTCCTCTAATTTCAGGTTCCAGACAGTACATTCACATTAAACAATGTTACTCTATTAAAGGGTTAGTTACATGGTATCTAATGGCTGTCCAAGCCTCTGTGGGAGCTGGTCTCACCGCACAGTAACTGGCCGTACCCCTTAAACATGGGCCCTACCACTGCATTTCCCCGGTAGGCCCTTCTTGCCCCAGTCCGACACTGACTATGACTCACCTGTTTCTACAAGCTACAATGAAGTGTCCTTCCCTTGTCTCTGTACTCATCTCTCCCTGTCTGTTGTTTTACTGTAATATGTTGTATACATAGCTATTATGTAGTATAATTACACTGTTTTATTTATTTTTATGTCTACTCCATGTACGGCGGTTGATACACTTTGTGTTGACTAATTATTTTTTTATTTATTAACAGTTTCTTATATAGTGCAGCAAATTCCGTTGCGCTTTACAATTGTGCACAATGTTAAAACAAAACTAGGTAATTACAAACAGTCATAGAGGTAGGAAGGCCCTGCTCGCAATCTATAGGGAAATGGACATTGATACACAAGGATAGGTGCTATCTATTGCATAGTTGTCCACCGGATTGCAAAGATTCTAGGTGGGCTTCCTGTCACTTCACAACAATGATAAACCAGGGTCAGAAGGAAGGGAAAGTGAAGAAAGAGAAAATACGTGGAGGATATGTGCGGACTGCCCTCATTCCGAGTTGATCGCACCAAGCAACTTTTTGCTGCTGGTGCGATCAACTAATCTCCGCCTATAGGGGAGTGTATTTTAGCATAGCAGGGCTGCGAACGCTTGTGCAGCCCTGCTATGCTAAAAAAGGTTCCTGCAAAACAAGACCAGCCTTGGACATACTTACCCTGTGCGACAGATCCAGCGACGATAGGCACGGCTTTGACATCAGACATCTGCCCTCCGTTCGCCTGAACACGCCTGCGTTTTCCTTACCACTCCCCGAAATCGGCTCCAAACGGTGAGTTGCCACCCCGGAACGCCTTCCTGCAGTCAATCTTCTTGCGGTCGCCGCTGCGACCGCTTTCCTCATAGTCAGCGTCATTGCATGGCGACGGCGTGTCTGCACATGACGGCCCCCGCGCGTGCGCAGTAGTGACCTGGTCACAGCTGTGCAAATGAAAGCACCCCGCGATCGGGTCGGAATGACTCCCATAATTGGATAGGAAAGCTTATGAAGGTTGAGTGAGTGGTTCTGGAATGTGATAAGCTAGCCTGAAGAGGTGAGTTTTCAGAGAATGCTTGAAGGTTTGGAGACTAGGGGAGAGTCTTATTGTGCGCGGTATGGCATTCCACAGAATATGTGCAGCCCGAAGAAAGTCCTGCAATCGTGCATGGAAGCGAGTAATGAGTGTGTATGAGAGACGTAGATCTTGTGGAGATGTTGGGTTGGGAGATATTTTGAGAAAAGCGAAGAGATGTACATTGGTGTTGTTTGTAGAGATGTGCGACGGGCACTTTTTCGTGTTTTGGTTTTGGTTCTGGTTCCATGCTCGTGTTTTGGATCTGGATTGGTTTTCCCAAAACCACCCTTTCATGTTTTGTTTTGGATCTTGATGATTTAAAAAAAAAAACACACAGCTAAAATCACAGAATTTGGGGGGTAATTTTGATCCTATGGTATTATTAACCTTAATAACATTCGTTTCCACTCATTTCCAGTCTATTCTGAAAACCTCACAATATTGTTTTTAGGCCAAAAGATTACACCGAGAAGGCTGTATGACTAAGCTAAGCGACACAAGTGTGCGCACAAACACCTGGCCCATCTAGGAGTGGCACTGCAGTGGCAGACAGGATGGCAGATTTAAAAAATAGACCCCAAACAGCACATGATGCAAAGAAGTAAAAGAGGTGCAATGAGGTAGCTGTATGACTAAACTAAGCGACACAAGTGTGCGGCACAAACGCCTGGGCCATCTAGGAGTGGCATTGCAGTCCCACTGCACCAATGGCGGATACCGTAAGCGAGGTGAGACGCTGAGCCGAGGAGGAGGAGACGCTGAGACGCTGCCCGTGAACAGGAACCGGAAGTGACACAGTGCGAGGGTCAGGTGAGTCAAGCGGGGGTCAGGCACACGTGCGAGCGCGTGTGAGAGCGTGAGAGGAGCTGCCGAGAGAGGGGGTGCCGGATCGGGACAGAGGACAGAGGTATTGGGCGCCGAATTGTGGGATAGGGAGCCGGTTGGAGCGGAGCACAGCAAGGGGGGTCAGAGCGGAGTGCAGCAAGTGTAACAGCTGCCGCTCTCTGTAAATAAGTGAAAAAAGGATATCAAGGGGGCTTAATATTGTGTGAGTGAGTGTGTGACTGAGGGGCTGATAATTGTGTGTGAGTGAGGGACAGAGAGTAGTGTGTGACTGAGGGGCTGATAATTGTGTGTGAGTGAGGGACAGAGAGTAGTGTGTGACTGAGGGGCTGATAATTGTGTGTGAGTGAGGGACAGAGAGAAGTGTGTGACTGAGGGGCTGATAATTGTGTGTGAGAGAGGGGCTGAGATTAGTGTGTGGCTGGGGGGCTGAGATTACTGTGTGTGAGGGGTCGCGACTAGTATGTGAGCGTATGAGGGGCAGAGTTTTTTGGTGTGTAGGATGCCTGTTTTGTTTTGTTTCTGTGTTTTTGTGTGTGTACTAGGAATCTACGGGGACGCTGCTGCATATTGTATTTCACCACAACCAGCCTGTGGGGTCAGAACCCTCTACTGAGCTGATCAAGGGGACGACAAAGTCGGCTGCTGCAGTCATCAGAGGAGAGGACAGAAGGGGACAGAGACTGCTACCATTACAGCTCCTGCCACTGGAGGAACTGGGGACTACGGCTGCATAAAAGCGAAGGATCAAGGACCGCACAAAGATAGATAAGTATGAGCCCAACTTAATTATTGTATAAGTGAGTGTTTTCTCCCAGATTGTTTTGCTTCTTCTTTATTCTTTTTTGCTTCTTCCTTTTCTGTTGAGAGTAACAGGGAGTTAGACCTTACAAACACTATGGGTGGGGCTGTGATTGGGGACCTCACTCAGTGCATGTCGTGCAATATGTACGCACACCTGGAGCAACTGTCACAGTGTGGTTACATCTGCACGAGATGTGTGTGAACGGTTGCCCTGGAATCCCAGTTAACGGATCTAGAGCAAACCGTTACGCAACTGAGGGAGATTCACAATCTCGAGCAAGGATTAGATAGAACAGTGAAGGAGCTGCGGGAAGGGTCACTGGTAGAAGAGGAAAATCAGGTAGCCAGCTGGGTCACAGTTAGAAGGAAGAAAAAGAGGGGGGCTCGACATCTCCGAACTATCAAACCTGAATAAAATTGCACGACTGGACGAGGAATCGGAGGATGATAGTGAGGAAATGACGGTGCCGGAGGGGACTGTTCCCTCTAGCATCCAGAGGAGCGGCCTCTCTGGCGCAGTCGGGATAAAAGATAGTGAGGTACCTAGTCATATTGTGGTGGTAGGGGATTTTATCATCAGGTATGCAGATAGGGCAATCTGCTACAGGGACTGTGATCGCCGTACAGTCTGTTTTCTCTTGGGTGCGGCACATCGCGGACCGGGTAGATAGATTGTTGGGAGGGGCTGGGAAAGACCCGGCGGTCTTGGCAGAGCCGGATTAAGGCTCCGGGAAGCCCGGGGTACTTAAGACATGGGGGGCCCCTAAGGACTAATATATATATGGTATATGGTATTCAATTCAAATAACTGGACAAAAGAATCTCCTTCACAATCAATGTTTCGGTATTATTAACCTTCGTCAGGATCCTGGCGAAGCTTAATAATACAGAAATGTTGATCGTGAAGGAGATTCTTTTGTCCAGTTATTTGAATTGAATGCCAGTCCCGAGAGTGCCACCTGCACTGCTGATAATATCTATCTATCTATCTATCTATCTATCTATCTATCTATCTATCTATCTATCTATCTATCTATTATAGAAACATATATACAATGACATCTCTGGGGGCCCATGAGGCAGCACCTTGACCTCCAGCCACACACCACCTCGACCACCGAGAGACAGAGAGGGAGAAGGAGAGGGGGGGGGGGGAGAGAGGGGGGGGGGGTAAAGAGAAAGAGGGGAAGAGGAAGAAAGAGAGAGAGAGAGAGAGAGAGAGAGAGAGAAAGACAGGGGGGGTATTTCATGAGAATGGAAATTAAGTAGTAAAAGTATGCTGACACCACACTGTCGGCTTCCTCATGGGTCAGCTTCGTCTTGGTCAATGCCTGCAGCTCATGGGGGACTGATGGGCTCTGCTGCTGAGGGGTGTGCTGGGCATAGTGTGATCCAAGCTGGGGGAGGGGGCACAGTGGAATGACCCAAGTTTGGGTGGGCACAATAAAACAAGCAAAACTGTAGGGTGACACTAACTGGAGTGGGCACCCCAGCCTTGGTGCCCTGCACGTCCCCGTTGACATTGTGCAGGCCGGCTCGGAGCAGGGACACAGCGAGCAGCAGCGCTGCCAGCAGCCGCACCAACATCTCCCTCATCCCGGGATAACGGAGGCACTTCCAGGTGTGGGACGCATGTCACTCGGCGCTCCTCCATTTTCCTTGCGAATGTACTGTACTGTACATGGCAGGGATAGAACAGGTGAGGCAGGCAAGGCGGGTGCAGAGTAGTGTGGAACGGGGAGCCGGGGGTCAAGAGAAGACTTCATGCACAGGCAGTGAGGTGATGGGCGGTGTGGCGGCAGGTGCGATCAAGAACACAGGGGCCCCCAAGAACTGGGTGGCCCAGGGTAGTGTACCCCCTGGGCCACCCCCTTAATCCGGCTCTGGGTCTTGGTGCATGTTGGCACCAATGACAAAGTTAGCAGAAGGTGGGATGTCCTTAAGACAGACTATAGGGAATTAAGCAAGAAACTTAAGGCAAGGACATCTAAGGTAATATTCTCCGAAATATTACCCATGCCATGCGCTAGACCAGGGAGGCAGAGGGAGATTAGGGAGGCAAATATGTGGCTTAGAGACTGGTGCAGGAAAGAAGGGTTCGTGTTCCTGGAACACTGGGCGAACTTCTCAGTCTGGCGCCATCTTTTTTGTCATGATGGATTGCACCTGAATGAGGATGGGGCAGCGGTGCTGGGGGGAAGGATGGTTAGAAGGTTGGAGGAGATTTTAAACTAGGAGCCTGGGGGGAGGGTTTAGCTAGAAACTACGGGGCGTGCAGTGAGAATAGTGGGGATGGCGGTAGTAAACGATATGGGGGAGAAGTTGGAGGGAGGGTAAGAGCAGCCGGTAAGGGTATTAACATGGGTACTAAAAGAGGTTTTACCAAAGCAATACTAATAACGATTAAGGGTCATCGTTGCTACATAAGGTGAATGATGTCCCTAATGCAAGGGGAAATACTTATCTTAGTTGTATGTATGTGAACGCTAGAAGCCTTACTGGTAAAAAGGGCGAACTAGAAAAACTTGCAGCAAGCAAACAGTATGATATTATAGGCATTACTGAAACTTGGTGGGACAAATTTCATGATTGGACAGTCAATCTAGAGGGCTATACGCTGTTTAGGAGAGACAGACTAAATAAAAGGGGTGGAGGGGTGTGTCTTTACGTAAAAAACATTTTTAAAACCTGATATATGGGAAGGTATGCAGGAGGGGACTGTAGACACTTTCGAGATGTTATGGGTAGAAATTGCATGCGGCGAAAAAGGAATAAAAAAGTTAGTATTGGGTGTATGCTACGTATCTGACGAGGAATTGTTACTGAAGCAAATTGAAAGAGCAGCAGGAGTAGGTGACATAGTAGTGATGGGAGATTTTAACTATCCAGAGATAAACTGGAAAAACGATTCATAGTAACATAGTAACATAGTATCTGAGGTTGAAAAAAGACAATTGTCCATCGAGTTCAACCTATTTGTGGTCTCCTATGCATGATAATTTGTCTAAAATTTTTGACTGATGCTGATGTCAGCCGTTGCATTTTATCCCTTTTTGTAGTAACTATAATGCGTGACTATGCACCATAACCCTGGATATCCTTATCCATTAGGAATTTATCTAACCCATTCTTAAAGGTGTTGACAGATTCCGCCATTACAACTCCCTCAGGCAGGGAATTCCAAACACGTATTGTCCTTACCATGAAAAAGACTTTGCAACGTATTGTGCGGAATCTCCTCTCCTCTAACCTGAGCGAGTGTCCACGAGTCCTATGTGCTGATCTGGCCAAAAACAGGTCCCGCGCAAGCTCTGTGTATTGTTCCCTTATATATTTGTAGATGTTGATCATATCCCCTCTTAGTCTCCTCTTTTCCAATGTAAACATGCCTAATCTTTCAAGCCTTTCCTTGTATTCCATCATCTCCATGCCCTTAATTAGTTTAGTTGCCCTCCTCTGAACAGTATTCAAGATGTGGCCTCACTAGTGATTTATATAACAGGAGTATAACACCCCCGTCCCTTGCATCAATTCCCCGTTTTATGCATGCTAGTATCTTATTAGCCTTTTCTCTAACGTCCTAGTGGATGCTGGGAACTCCGTAAGGACCATGGGGAATAGCGGGCTCCGAAGGAGGCTGGGCACTCTAGAAAGATCTTAGACTACCTGGTGTGCACTGGCTCCTCCCACTATGACCCTCCTCCAAGCCTCAGTTAGATTTCGTGCCCGGCCGAGGTTGGATGCACACTAGGGGCTCTCCTGAGCTCTTAGAAAGTTATAGACTTAGAATTTGTTATTTTCAGTGAGACCTGCTGGCAACAGGCTCACTGCAGCGAGGGACTAAGGGGAGAAGAAGCGAACTCGCCTGCTTGCAGCCGGATTGGGCTTCTTAGGCTACTGGACACCATTAGCTCCAGAGGGATCGACCGCAGGCCCAGCCTTGATGTTCGGTCCCGGAGCCGCGCCGCCGTCCCCCTTACAGAGCCAGAAGCAAGAAGATGGTCCGGAAAATTGGCGGCATGAAGACTCTGTCTTCACCAAGGTAGCGCACAGCACTGCAGCTGTGCGCCATTGCTCCTCTCACACACTTCACACTCCGGTCACTGAGGGTGCAGGGCGCTGGGGGGGGCGCCCTGAGGCAGCAATAAAAACACCTTGGCTGGCTAAAATACCTCAATATATGGCCCCAGGGGCTATATATGAGGTAAATACCCCTGCCAGAATTCCATAAAAAACGGGAGAATAGGCCGCGAAAAAGGGGCGGAGCCTATCTCCTCAGCACACTGGCGCCATTTTTCCCTCACAGCTCGGCTGGAGGGAAGCTCCCTGGCTCTTCCCTGCAATTCTACAGTACAAGAAGAGGGAAAAGAGAGGGGGGGGCATTAAAATTGGCACTGTATACAGTATATTATATAAAAGCTATTAGGGACATAACTCAGTTAGTCCCTGTATATATATAGCGCTTTGGTGTGTGCTGGCATACTCTTACTCTGTCCCCCCAAAGGGCTTTTGTGGGTCCTGTCCTCGTTTAGAGCATTCCCTGTGTGTCTGCGGTGTGTCGGTACGGCTGTGTCGACATGTTGAATGAGGAGGCTTATATGGTGACAGAACAGAGGCCGATATATGTGATGTCGCCCCCTGTGGGGCCGACACCAGAGTGGATGGATAGGTGAAAGGTATTAACCGACAGTGTCAACTCCTTACATAAAAGGGTGGATGACGTAACAGCTGTGGGACAGCCGGCTTCGCAGCCCGCGCTTGCCCAGGCGTCTCAAAGGCCATCAGGGGCTCAAAAACGCCCGCTCTCTCAGATGGCAGACACAGATGTCGACACGGAGTCTGACTCCAGTGTCGACAAGGTGGAGACATATACACAATCCACTAGGAACATCCGTGACGTGATCCCGGCAATAAAAAATGTGTTATACATTTCTGACTTTAACCCAAGCACCTCTAAAAATGGGTTTTAGGTTTGGGGAGAAAAAACAGGCAGTGTTTTGTTCCCCCATCAGATGAATAAATGAAGTGTGTGAAAGCGTAGGTTTCCCCGTTAAGATACTGGTAATTTATAAAAAGTTACTGATGGCGTACCCTTTCCCGCCAGGTGGATAAGTTACGCTGGGAAATATCCCCTAGGGTGGATAAGGCGCTCACACGTTTGTCAAAAAAGGTGGCACTGCCGTCTTAGGATACGGCCACTTTAATAGGTACCTGTTGATAAAAAACAGGAGGCTATCCTGAAGTCTGTATTTACACACTCAGGTACTAGACTGAGACCTGCAGATAGTGCTGCTGCAGCGTGGTCGGTGACCCTGTCAAACAGGGATACTAGTTGGAAAACATAAAAACATATTAAAGACGTCGTCTTATATATGGGGGATGCACAGAGGGATATTTTGCCGGCTGGCATCCAAAATAAATGTAATGTCCATTCTGTCAGGAGGGTATTAGAGACCTGTCACTGGACAGGTGATGCTGACTTAAAAAGCGCATAGAGAGCCTTATAAGGGTGAGGAATTATTTGGGGATGGTCTCTGGGACCTCGTATCCACAGCAACTGCTGGGAAGAAATAATTTTACCTCAGGTTTCCTCACAGACAAAGGTACAGTCCTTTCGGCTTCAGAAAAGCAAGCGGGTCAAATGGCGCTTCCTTTCTGTACAGAGACAAGGGTAGAGGGAAAAAAGCTGCACCAGTCAGCCTGTTCCCAGAATCAAGATTCTTCCCCCGCCTCCTGTGAGGCCACACCATGACGCGGGTGCTCCACAGGTGTAGCCAGGTACGGTGGGGGGCCGTCTCAAAAATTTCAGCAATTAGTGGGCTCGCTCACAGGTGGATCCCTGTTTCTTTCAAGTAGTATTTCAGGGGTACAAGCTGGAATTCGAGATGTCTCCCCCCAGCCGTTTCCTAAAATATGCCTTGCTGACAACTCCCTCAGGCAGGGAGGCTGTGCTAGAGGCAATTAATAAGCGGTATTTCCAGCAGGTAATACTCAAGGTGCCCCTACTTC
Organism: Pseudophryne corroboree; assembly: GCF_028390025.1. Lineage (NCBI taxonomy): Eukaryota > Metazoa > Chordata > Amphibia > Anura > Myobatrachidae > Pseudophryne > Pseudophryne corroboree. The sequence goes on from NC_086444.1 coordinate 920,355,621, forward strand.
AACAAGGACGGGGTTACTATTCCACACGGGTTGGGGTACCGAAACCGCATGGTTCGGTGTGACCCATTTTATATTTAAAATCCTTGAACACAAAAATTCAAGTTCAAGATGGAATCGCTCAGGGCGGTTATTCCAAGCCTGGACGAGGGGGATTACATGGTATCCTGGGACATCAAGGATGCTTACCTGCATGTCCCCATTTACCATCCTCGCCAGGAGTACCTCAGATTTGTGGTACAGGATTACCATTACCAAGTCCAGACACTGCCGTTTGGACTGTACATGGCACCGAGGGTGTTTTATCAAGGTAATGGCCGAAATGTTGATACTCCTTCAAAAAAAGGGAGTTGTAATTATCCCGTACTTGGACAATCTCGTTATAAGGGCGAGGTCCAAGGAGCAGTTGGTAGTCGGGGTAGCACTATTTTGGAAAGTGCTACAACAGCATGGTTGGATTCTAAACAGTCCAAAGTCACAGCTGGTTCCTATGACACGTCTACTGTTCCTGGGGATGGTTCTGGACATAAACCAGAAATAGTGTTTCTCCCGCAGGAGAAAGCCAAGGAGTTGTCATCTCTAGTCAGAGACCTCCTGAAGCCAAAATAGGTAGCGGTGCATCATTGCACGCGAGTCCTGGGAAAAATGGTAGCTTCCTACGAAGCAATCCCATTAGGCAGGTTCCATACAAGAACTTTTCAGAGGGACCTGTTGGACAAGTGGTCTGGATCGCATCTTCCGATGCATAGGCTGATAACCCTGTCTCCAAGGACCAGGGTATCTCTACTGTGGTGGCTGCAGAGTGCCCATCTTCAAGAGGGCCGCAGGTTCGGCATACAGGACTAGGTCCTAGTGACCATGGATTCCAGCCTTTGAGGCTGGGAGGCAGTCACACAGGGAAGAAATTTCCAGGGACTTTGGTCAAGTCAGGTTATTTCCCTACACATAAATATTCTGGACCTGAGGGCCATTTACAATGCCCTGAGGCCGGCAAGGCCTCTGCTTCAAAACCAGCCGGTACTGATCCAATCAGACAACATCACGGCAGTCGCCCATGTAAACCAACAGGGCGGCACAAGAAGCAGGATGGCGATGGCAGAAGCCACAAGGATTCTCCGATAGGCGGAAAATCATGTGTTAGCACTGTCAGCAGTGTTCATTCCCGGAGTGGACAACTGGGAAGCAGATCTTCTCAACAGACACTACCTCCACCCGGGAGAATGGGGACTTCCTCCAGAAGTCTTCCAATAGGATTGTACACCATTGGGAAAGGCCACAGGTGGACATGATGGCGTCCCGCCTCAACAAAAAGCTATAAAAGATATTGCACCGGGTCAAGGGACCCTCAGGCGATAGCTATGGACGCTCTGGTAACACCGTGGGTGTACCAGTCGGTTTATGTGTTCTCCCCTCTGCCTCTCATACCAAAGGTACTGAGAATAATAAGAAGGCGAGGAGTAAGAACGATACTCGTGGATGGCCAAGAAGAGCTTGGTACCCAGAACTTCAAGAATTTATATCAGAGGACCCATGGCCTCTGCCACTCAGACAGGACCTGCGGCAGCAGGGGCCCTGTCTGTTCCAAGACTTACCGCGGCTGCGTTTGTCGGCATGGCGGTTGAACGCCGGATCCTGAAGGAAAAGGGCATTCCGGAGGAAGTCATTCCTACGCTTACTAAAGCCAGGAAAGAGGTTACAGCAACTCATTATCACCGCATATGGCGAAAATATGTTGCATGGTGTGAGGCCGAAAGGGCCCCAACAGAGGAATTTCAACTAGGTCGATATCTGCATTTCCTGCAAGCAGGAGTGACTATGGGCCTTAAATTGGGTTCCATTAAGGTACAGATCTCGGCTCTGTCGATTTTCTTTCAAAAAGAACTAGCTTCAGTACCTGAAGTTCAGACATTTATAAAAGGAGTGCTGCAGAGTCAGCCCCCGTTTGTGCCTCCTGTGGCACCTTGGGATCTCAACGTGGTGTTGAGTTTCTTAAAATCACATTGGTTTGAACCACTAAAAACCGTGGATCTGAAATATCTCACGTGGAAGGTGGTTATGTTATTGGCCTTGGCTTCTGCCAGGCGAGTATCGAAGTTGGCGGCTTTGTCTTGTAAAAGCCCTTATTTGATTTTCCATATGGATAGGGCAGAATTGAGGACTCGTCCCCAGTTTCTCCCAAAGGTGGTGTCAGCGTTTCACCTGAACCAGCCTATTGTGGTGCCTAGGCTACTAGGGACTTGGAGGACTCCAAGTTGCTAGACGTTGTCAGGGCACTGAAAATATATGTTTCCAGAACGGCTAGAGTCAGAAAATCTGACTCGCTGTTTATCCTATATGCACCTAACAAGCTGGGTGCTCCTGCTTCTAAGCAGACTATTGCTCGTTGGATTTGTAGTACAATTCAGCTTGCACATACTGTGGCAGGCCTGCCACAGCCAAAATCTGTCAATGCCCATTCCACAAGGAAGGTGGGCTCATCTTGGGCGGCTGCCCGAGAGGTCTCGGCTTTACAATTTTGCCGAGCAGCTACTTGGTCAGGGGCAAACACGTTTGCAAAAATTCTACAAATTTGATACCCTGGCTGAGGAGGACCTGGAGTTCTCTCATTCAGTGCTGCAGAGTCATCCGCACTCTCCCGCCCGTTTGGGAGCTTTGGTATAATCCCCATGGTCCTTACGGAGTTCCCAGCATCCACTAGGACGTTAGAGAAAATAAGAATTTACTCACCGGTAATTCTATTTCTCGTAGTCCGTAGTGGATGCTGGGCGCCCATCCCAAGTGCGGTTTATCTGCAATACTTGTACATAGTTATGGTTAACTAAATTGGGTTATTGTTGAGCCATCTGTTGAGAGGCTCTATTGTTTCATACTGTTAACTGTGTTTCATATCACGAGTTGTACGGTGTGATTGGTGTGGCTGGTATGAGTCTTACCCGGGATTCAAAATCCTTCCTTATTGTGTACGCTCGTCCGGGCACAGTACCTAACTGAGGCTTGGAGGAGGGTCATAGTGGGAGGAGCCAGTGCACACCAGGTAGTCTAAGATCTTTCTAGAGTGCCCAGCCTCCTTCGGAGCCCGCTATTCCCCATGGTCCTTACGGAGTTCCCAGCATCCACTACGGACTACGAGAAATAGAATTACCGGTGAGTAAATTCTTATTTTTTGCTGCCATCCTACTTTGGGAACTGCTGCTTAGTTTGCTATCTATGAGAACACCTAAGTCATTTTCCAGTACAGTATCCCCTAATGTTACCCCATTCAGTTTGTAGGTGTTATTTTTGTTCTTGCTACCACAGTGCATTACCTTACACTTGTCTGTGTTGAAGCGCATTCTCCATTTGGCTGCCCATGCTTCTAATTTAACTAAGTCGTTCTGAAGAGACTCTGCATCCTCCTCTGTATTTATAGCCTTACACAATTTGGTATCATCTGCAAAAATTTACACCATGCTCTCTAGATCTTCTGTTAGGTCGTTAATGAAAATGTTGAACAATATCGGTCCTAATACCGAGCCTTGTGGCACACCACTTAACACTTCAGTCCAATTTGAAAGAGATCCATTAACCACAACACGCTGCTCTCTGTTATCTAACCAATTCTTGACCCAAGTGCATATAGTGATTCCTAGCCCTATTTCTTGTAGCTTATAGATAAGTCACATGTGTGGTACTGTGTCGAAAGCCTTGGCAAAGTCTAAAAAGATTACATCCACGTCTTTACCCTGATTTAGGTTTGCACTTACTGTTTCGTAAAAACCAAGTAAGTTGGTTTGACAGGATCTGTCCTTCACGAATCCATGTTGATTCCTTTTAATGATTTTATTGGCTTCAAGGAACTTCTGAATACTATCCCTTAGAATACCTTCCAGTACTTTCCCCACTATAGATGTAAGACTAACTGGTGTATAGTTACCCGGTTCAGCTTTACTTCCCTTTTTGAATATAGGCACTACTTCCGCTATACGTCAGTCCTTAAAGATCAAAAATAGCGGTTTTGCCTGTTCAGTGTGAAGCTTCATTAGAACCCTTGGGTGAATTCCATCGGGCCCCGGTGACTTATTAATCTTTAAATGTTTTAATCGGTCACAGACTACCTCCTCACTTAAATAAGTACCTATCAGTGGGATATTCTGATTATTATTGAGATTGTGTGTCAGTCCCTGAATTGGGTCCTCTCTAGTAAATACTGTTGAAAAAAATTAATTAAGTATGTCCGCTATGTCATCATCATTTTTGATTAAGACTCCCGACTTGTCTTTTACAGGGCCTATACTCTCCTTCTTTAATTTCTTGCTATTAATGTTTTAAAGAATTGTTTGCTTTCCTTAGCTACAGTTTTTCTGTTTCTAACCGAGAAGGCTATATGTTGTTTACGAGAGACAGACTAAATAAAAGGGGTGGAGGGGTGTGTCTTTACATAAAACCATTTTTAAAACCTGATATACGGGAGGATTTGCAGGAGGTGACTGTAGATACGGTTGAGACGCTGTGGGTAGAAATTGCATGTGGTGAAAAGGGAATAAAAAAGTTAGTTTTGGGGGTATGCTACAGGCAGCCTGGTATTAATGTATCTGACGAGGAATTGTTACTGAAGCAGATTGAAAGAGCAGCAGTAGTAGGGGACATAGTAGTGATGGGAGATTTTAACTATCCAGAGATAAACTGGAAAAACGATTCATGTGATGCTGCTAGGGGTAATATGTTTTTAAACACACTTAATGATAACTACTTAGTTCAATTAATTGAGGAACCTACCAGGTACAATGCAATCTTAGACCTGGTGTTAACAAACATTGGGGAATTGGTATCAGATATTATAGTAGGGAAGCCCAGAAGAAACAGCGACCACAAAATGGTCACATTCAATATAAGTTTTCATAAACAGTCCTATATTGGCTCAACTAGGACTCTAAACTTTAGCAAAGCCAACTTTGAAACGACGAGGGAAACTTTAAGGGATATTGATTGGGAAGGTTTGTTTCTAGGAGAAATACTACAGAGAAATGGGATGTATTAAAATCACTACTAGCTAAGAATACTCTCAAATTTATTCCTACGAGCAGCAAAAGAAGGGATTAAAATTCATAAACCGATGTGGCTTAATAAAAAAATAAGGGAACTTATGGGCAAGAAAAGGCGAGCATTTAAAAAATTCAAATCTGATGGGAAAGCGGAGTCATTTCAGCACTATAAGGACTGTAACAAAATATGCAAAAAAGAGCGACTAAAGTAGAAACTGAAAAACTAGTAGCAAAGGAAAGCAAAGCGAATCCCAAAAAATTGTTTAAGTACATTAATAGCAAGAAATTAAAGAAGGAGAGTATAGGCCCTGTAAAAGACAAGTTGGGAGTCTTAATTAAAAATGATAATGACATAGCAGACACACTAAATTAGTTTTTTTTAACAGTATTTACTAGAGAGGACCCATTTCAGGGACCAACACACAATCCCAATAATGAGAATGTCCCACTGATAGGTACTTATTTAAGTGAGGAGGTAGTCTGTGACTGATTAAAATATTTCTCTAACGTCCTAGTGGATGCCGGGGACTCCGTAAGGACCATGGGGATAGACGGGCTCCGCAGGAGACATGGGCACTTTAAGAAAGAATTTAGGTTCTGGTGTGCACTGGCTCCTCCCTCTATGCCCCTCCTCCAGACCTCAGTTTGATACTGTGCCCAGACGAGCTGGGTGCTGTTCAGTGAGCTCTCCTGAGTTTGCTGAAAGTATTTTGTTAGGTATTTTATTTTCAGGGAGCTCTGCTGGCAACAGACTCCCTGCATCGTGGGACTGAGGGGAGAGAAGCAGCCCTACTCTCTGAAGCTAGGTCCTGCTTCTTAGGCTACTGGACACCATTAGCTCCAGAGGGATCGGTACGCAGGATCTCACCCTCGCCGTCCGGTCCCGCAGCCGCGCCGCCGTCCCCCTCGCAGAGCCGGAAGACAGAAGCCGGGTGAGTATGAGAAGCAAAGAAGACTTCACAGGTGGCAGAAGACTCCGTGTTCTTCACTGAGGTAACGTACAGCACTGCAGCTGTGCGCCATTGCTCCACACACCTACACATACTCCGGTCACTGTAAGGGTGCAGGGCGCGGGGGGGGGGGGGCAGCATTTGGGACCTCTTTTGGCAAAGTTAAGCATATATACAGCTTGGCACTGTATATATGTATGAGCCCCCGCCAAAAAATTGCATATTTAAGCGGGACAGAAGCCCGCCGCCGAGGGGGCGGGGCTTCTTCCTCAGCACTCACCAGCGCCATTTTTTCTCCACAGCTCCGCTGAGAGGAAGCTCCCCAGGCTCTCCCCTGCAGATACACGGTAGAAGAGGGTAAAAAGAGAGGGTGGGGGGGCACATAATTAGGTGCAAAAAAGCAATATAACAGCAGCTACTGGGTTAACATTAAGTTACTGTGTTATTCCTGGGTTTATAGCGCTGGGGTGTGTGCTGGCATACTCTCTCTCTGTCTCTCCAAAGGGCCTTGTGGGGGAACTGTCTTCAGAGAGGGCATTCCCTGTGTGTGTGGGTGTCGGTACGCTTGTGTCGACATGTCTGATGAGGAAGGCTATATGGAAGCAGAGCGGGAGCAAATGAATGTGGTGTCTCCGCCGACGGCGCCGACACCTGATTGGATGGATATGTGGAAGGTTTTAAATGATAATGTTAATTCCTTGCATAAAAAGTTAGAAAAAGCTGAAGCCTCGGGACAGTCAGGGTCCCAACCCGTGCCTGATCCTATGTCGCAGAGGCCGTCAGGGTCTCAGAAGCGCCCACTATCCCAAACTGTTGACACAGATACCGACATGGATTCTGACTCCAGTGTCGATTACGATGATGCAAAGTTACAGCCAAAATTGGCTAAATCCATCCGTTATATGATTATAGCAATTAAGGATGTGTTGCACATCACAGAGGAAACCCCAGTCCCTGACAAGAAGGTGCATATGTATGGGGAAAAGAAGCCGAAGGTAACCTTTCCCCCCTCACACGAGCTAAATGAGTTATGTGAAAAGGCTTGGGAATCTCCAGATAAAAAACTGCAGATTTCCAAAAGGATTCTTATGGCGTATCCTTTCCCGCCAACAGACAGGTTATTCTGGGAATCCTCCCCTAGGGTGGACAAAGCTTTAACACGCTTATCCAAGAAGGTAGCCCTGCCGTCACAGGATACGGCTACCCTCAAAGATGCTGCGGATCGCAAACAGGAGTTAACCCTGAAGTCCATTTATACACATTCAGGTACCTTACTGAGGCCGGCAATCGCGTCGGCCTGGGTGTGTAGTGCTGTAGCAGCATGGACGGATACCTTATCTGAGGAAATTGATACCTTAGACAAGGATACTGTATTGTTGACCCTGGGGCATATTAAAGACGCTGTCCTATATATGAGAGATGCTCAAAGAGACATTAGTCTACTGGGTTCTAAAATAAATGCTATGTCGATTTCTGCCAGAAGGGTCCTGTGGACTCGGCAATGGACAGGTGATGCCGACTCAAAAAGGCATATGGAGGTTTTACCTTACACGGGCGAGGAATTGTTTGAGGAGGGTCTCTCGGACCTGGTCTCCCCAGCTACAGCTGGAAAGTCAAATTTTTTGCCTTTTATTCCCTCACAGCCTAAGAGAGCACTGTATTATCAAATGCAGTCCTTTCGATCACAAAGAAACAAGAAAGTCCGAGGTGCGTCCTTTCTTGCCAGAGGCAGGGGCAGAGGTAAGAATCTGCACAACACAGCTAGTTCCCAGGAACAGAAGTCCTCCCCGGCCTCTACAAAAATCCACCGAATGACGCTGGGGCTCCACAGGCGGACCTAGGCCCGGTGGGGGCACGTCTTCGGAATTTCAGCCACAAGTGGGTTTACTCCCAGGTGGATCCCTGGGCGATAGAAATTGTGTCTCAGGGATACAAGCTGGAATTCGAAGAGATGCTCCCTCACCGATACCTCAAATCGGTCCTACCAGCTTCCCCCCACGAGAGGGAAATAGTGTTAACTGCAATTCACAAATTGTATCTTCAACAGGTGGTGGTCAAGGTACCCCTCCTTCAACAGGGAAGGGGTTATTATTCGACCATGTTTGTAGTCCCGGAACCGGACGGTTCAGGCAGACCCATATTGAATTTAAAATCCCTGAACATATACCTGAAAAGGTTCAAGTTCAAGATGGAATCGCAAACCTGGAAGGGGGAGATTTTATGGTGTCTCTGGACATAAAGGATGCATACCTTCATGTCCCCATTTATCCACCTTTATCAGGCGTACCTCAGATTTGTGGTTAAGGATTGTCATTACCAATTTCAGACGTTGCCGTTTGGTCTCTCCACGGCACCGAGAATATTTACCAAGGTAATGGCGGAAATGATGGTACTCCTGCGGAAGCAAGGGGTCACCATTATCCCGTACTTGGACGATCTCCTCATAAAAGCGAGATCAAGAGAGCAGTTGCTGAACAGCGTCGCACTTTCTCTGGAAGTGTAACGGCAACACGGCTGGATTCTGAATATTCCAAAGTCGCAGTTGGTTCCTACGACTCGTCTGCCTTTCCTGGGCATGATTCTAGACACAGACCAGAAAAGGGTTTATCTCCCGATAGAGAAAGCTCAGGAACTCATGACACTGGTCAGGAACCTATTAAAACCAAAACAGGTGTCAGTACATCACTGCACTCGAGTCCTGGGAAAGATGGTGGCATCATACGAGGCCATTCCCTTCGGCAGGTTCCATGCGAGGACCTTTCAATGGGACTTACTGGACAAGTGGTCCGGATCACATCTTCAGATGCATCAGTTAATCACCCTATCCCCCAGGGCCAGGGTGTCACTCCTGTGGTGGCTGCAGAGCGCTCACCTTCTCGAGTGCCGCAGATTCGGCATTCAGGACTGGGTCCTGGTGACCACGGACGCAAGCCTCCGAGTTTGGGGAGCAGTCACACAGGGAAGAAATTTCCAAGGTCTGTGGTCAAGTCAAGAGACACGCCTTCACGTCAACATCCTGGAACTAAGGGCCATATACAACGCCCTACGTCAAGCGGAGACCCTGCTTCGCGACCAACCGGTTCTGATTCAGTCAGACAACATCACCGCAGTGGCTCATGTAAACCGACAAGGCGGCACAAGGAGCAGGGTGGCGATGGCGGAAGTCACCAGAATTCTTTGCTGGGCGGAGAATCACGTAAGCGCACTGTCAGCAGTGTTCATCCCGGGAGTGGACAACTGGGAAGCAGACTTCCTCAGCAGACACGACCTCCACCCGGGAGAGTGGGGACTTCATCAGGAAGTCTTCGCACAGATTACAAGTCGGTGGGAACTGCCACAGGTGGACATGATGGCATCCCGCCTCAACAAAAAGCTACAGAGGTATTGCGCCAGGTCAAGAGACCCTCAGGCGATAGCTGTGGACGCCCTGGTCACACCGTGGGTGTTCCAGTCGGTCTATGTATTTCCTCCTCTTCCTATCATACCCAAGGTGCTGAGGATAATAAGAAAAAGAGGAGTGAGAACAATACTCATTGTTCCAGATTGGCCACGAAGGACTTGGTATCCAGATCTGCAAGAAATGCTCACAGAGGACCCGTGGCCTCTTCCTCTATGACAGGACTTGCTGCAACAGGGGCCCTGTCTGTTCCAAGACTTACCGCGGCTGCGTTTGACGGCATGGCGGTTGAACGCCGGATCCTAGCAGAGAAAGGCATTCCGGATGAGGTCATTCCTACGCTGATAAAGGCTAGGAAGGACGTGACAGCTCAACATTATCACCGTATATGGTGAAAATATGTTGCTTGGTGTGAGGCCAGGAATGCTCCTACGGAGGAATTCCAGCTGGGCCGTTTCCTTCACTTCCTACAGTCCGGAGTGAATTTGGGCCTAAAATTGGGTTCCATTAAGGTCCAGATTTCGGCCCTATCCATTTTCTTTCAAAAGGAGTTGGCTTCTCTACCTGAATTTCAGACATTTGTAAAGGGAGTGCTGCATATTTTGTGCCTCCAGTGGCGCCTTGGGATCTTAACGTGGTGTTTAGTTTCCTGAAATCCCACTGGTTTGAACCACTTAAAACGGTGGAGTTGAAATATCTCACGTGGAAGGTGGTCATGCTATTAGCCTTGGCTTCGGCTAGGCGTGTGTCAGAGTTGGCGGCTTTGTTACATAAAAGCCCCTATCTAGTTTTCCATGTCGATAGAGCAGAATTGAAGACCCGTCCACAATTTCTGCCGAAAGTGGTTTCATCTTTTCATATAAACCAACCTATTGTGGTGCCTGTGGCTACTACTGACTTGGAGGATTCCGAGTTGCTGGATGTGGTCAGGGCTTTGAAGGTTTATGTAGCCAGAATGGCTAGGGTCAGGAAAACAAAGTCGTTGTTTATCCTGTATGCATCCAACGAGCTTGGTGCTCCTGCTTCAAAGCAAACTATTGCTCACTGGATCTGTAACACGATTCCGTAGGCTCATTCTGCGGCTGGATTGCCACTGCCAAAATCAGTTAAGGCCCATTCCACTAGGAAGGTGGGCTCTTCTTGGGCGGCTGCCCGAGGGGTCTCGGCATTACAACTTTGCCGAGCGGCTACTTGGTCAGGTTCAAACACTTTTGCAAAGTTCTACAAGTTTGATACCCTGGCTGAGGAGGACCTCTTGTTTGCTCAATCGGTGCTGCAGAGTCATCCGCACTCTCCCGCCCGTTTGGGAGCTTTGGTATAATCCCCATGGTCCTTACGGAGTCCCCAGCATCCACTAGGAAAAAATAAATCTATTTCTCGTAGTCCGTAGTGGATGCTGGGCGCCCGTCCCAAGTGCGGACTTCTTCTGCAATGCTTGTATATAGTTATTGCTTCAATAAGGGTTATGTTATGGTTGCATCAGGGTTTGCCCTGATGCTCTGTCGTTTGTCATGCTGTTAACTGGTTGTTTTCACATGTTATACGGTGTGATTGGTGTGGCTGGTATGAATCTTGCCCTGGATTACCAAAATCCTTTCCTTGTACTGTCAGCTCTTCTGGGCACAGTTTCTGTAACTGAGGTCTGGAGGAGGGGCATAGAGGGAGGAGCCAGTGCACACCAGAACCTAAATTCTTTCTTAAAGTGCCCATGTCTCCTGCGGAGCCCATCTATCCCCATGGTCCTTACGGAGTCCCCAGCATCCACTACGGACTACGAAAAATAGATTTACCGGTAAGTAAAATCTTATTTTAAAGATTAATAAGTCACCAGGGCCGATGGAATTCACCCAAGGGTTCTAATGGAGCTTCACTCTGAACTTGCAAAACCGCTATTTATGATATTTAAGGATTCAGTTATATCAGGTATGGTTCCCAAAGACTGGCGTATAGCGGAAGTAGTTGTTATGAACCACAAGCAGTGGTTCATTCCTGTTCATATATTTTATGTTATAGTTCTCTTGCAGGCCAGGATTTCCTTTGCTCTGGTTTAGAAAAACTCTTGTTGGCCGCCGGTGGTGAGTCTGTGTAATTGCAGCCTGTTTCCATGTGTTTAGCCTCACCTGTCTGTTAATTGCACCTGTCAATTTGGAGTCATGCAGCAGGGTAGCTGCACAACATAATTAATTAGGGTCCCTGCTGTGATTGGAAGAAATCCTTGTTATATTCTGTCTCAGTGCATTACACAGAGGCCGGTAATAGCTTCTGTCTAGCTGCTTCCTGCCTTGAAGCATTCCTGTCCAGGAGGCCTGTGTCTGATCCAGTGTCTGATCCAGTGTCTGATCCAGTGTCTGATCCAGTGTCTGATCCAGTTTCCTGCCTTGAAGCATTCCTGTCCAGAAGTCCAGTGGCTTTGTCTTTTCCTGATCCCGTATCCTTTTCCTTGGTGTCCACTGGTCTGTCATTGGAACTCTGCCTGTCCTCCGGTCCTGAGAGCCTGTGTCAGCTACTTTGGGGGTTCCTGTCCATTTGCCAGTATTTGTACCGGTTTTGTGAGTAGCGGCTTTGCCGCGTCTGTCGGCTTAGGCTGTAGCTACTTGTTATTTTACTTTGAATTTATCTGCAGAGGGTTCTGCATATGCTGTCCTCGCCGGTTCACAACGGTGTTGTGTCGGCGTGTGGACAGCAGTGCCTGAGTTGTAGTTTTTTTGTCTTGGCGGCTGCGTCGCACATACTTTATTTAAGTTCTGTAGCACCCCTAACTGGGTACTTTCTTCTTTAGTTAGAGGTTCCACTTGTCATCGTCCCGTCTCAGTCTACGCCTTGTCTCCAACTAAGACCGAGGGCATCGGAGTTGGGCAGACATAATCCGCCCTTCAAACGCAGCTGCCGTGGGCCCAAGAAACCATAGTCACGCAGGCGTAGGCTGACAATGACGGTGAGACAACGGAGTTAGGGTTCCTTGGGGGTGCTGCCGAGCTCCATATCTATTGCAGCTTTACGTTCTTGTACTTGGGGCTCATCGGTCCAGTTCCAGGAGTACCAAGTACAGTGAACATAACAGTAGTGCCTATATTCAAAAAGGGAAGTTAAACTGAACCGGGTAACTATATACCAGTTAGTCTTACATCTATAGTGGGGAAAGTACTGGAAGGTATTCTAAGGGATAGTATTCAGAAGTTCCTTGAAGCCAATAAGGTCATTAAAAAGAATCAACATGGATTTGTGAAGGACAGATCCTGTCAAACCAACTTACCTGGTTTTTATGAAACAGTAAGTGCAAACCTCGATCAGGGTAAAGAGATAGATGTAATATTTTTAGACTTTGCCAAAGCTTTCGACACAGTACCACACATGTGACTTATCTACAAGCTACAAGAAATAGGGCAAGGAAGCACAATATGCACTTGGATCAAAAAATGGTTAGATAATAGGGAGCAGCGCATTGTGGTTAATGGATCTCTTTCAAATTGGACTGAAGTGTTAAGTGGTGTGCCACAAGGCTCGGTATTAGGACCGCTATTGTTCAACATTTTCATTAATGACCTAACAGAAGGTCTAGAGAGCATTGTGTCAATTTTTGCAGATGATACCAAATTGTGTAAGGCTTTAAATATGGAGGAGTCTCTTCAGAACGACTTAGTTAAATTAGAAGCATGGGCAGCCAAATGGAGAATGCTCTTCAACACAGACAAGTGTAAGGTAATGCACTGTGGTAGCAAAAACAAAAATAACACCTACATACTGAATGGGGTAAAATTAGGGGATACTGTACTGGAAAAGGACTTAGGTGTTCTCATAGATAGCAAACTAAGCAGCAGTACCCAAAGTAGGATGGCAGCAAAGAAGGCTAATACGATATTAGCATGCATAAAACGGGGAATTGATGCAAGGAATGAGGGTGTTATACTCCCGTTATATAAATCACTAGTGAGGCCACACCTTGAATACTGTGTACAATTCTAGGCACCGTACTACAAAAAGGATATCCTGGAGCTAGAAATGGTTCAGTGGCGGGCGACCAAACTAATTAAGGGCATGGAGACGCTGGAATACGAGGAAAGGCTTGAAAGACTAGGCATGTTTACATTGGAAAAGAGGAGACTAAGAGGGGACATGATCAATATCTACAAATATTCACAGAGCTTGCGCGGGTCCTGTTTTTGGCTAGATCAACACAGAGGACTCGTGTACATCCGCTCCGTTTAGCGGAGAGGAGAATCGCACAATACGGCGTAAAGGCTTTTTCACGGTTAGGACAATACGTATTTGGAATTCCCTGCCTGAGGGCGTTGTAATGGCAGACTCTGTCAACACCTTTAAGAATGGGTTAAATAAATTCCTAATGGATAAGGATATCCAGGGTTATGGTGCATAGCCACGCACTATAGTTACTATAAAAAGGGATAAAATGCAACGGCTGACATCAGCATCAGTCAAAATTTTAGACAAAATAATCCTGCATAGGAGACCACAAATAGGTTGAACTCGATGGACAATTGTCTTTTTTCAACCTTAGATACTATGTTACTATGTTACTATGTCTAACACCAGCATAGTTGTTATGGCCTCAGTAATCCGCTTTGCAACACGGTGACTGCTGTCATATTTCATCTTCCTCGCAAAGGACTGTTGGACAGTCAATTGCTTAGTTGAAGTAGTACAAGTGGTCTGACTTCCGACTTCCCCTCTGGGATGACCATCGACTCCCAGCAACAACAACAGCAGCGGCAGCAGTATGAAGAAGTGGTTCTTGATCTTTCCCTATTTTATCCCCCAAATTTTTGTTCTCCATTATTTTTCTGGAGTTATATAACAAAATGCAGCACAGGAGAGCGTACCTGTACTCTATTTTGAGTAAATAATATACAGCACAGGACAGCACCACTGGACTGGACTTATACGGCAGTACTACTGGAATTATACGGCAGTATCACTGGACTTATACGGCAGTACCACTGGAATTATACGGCAGTATCACTGGACTTATTCGTCAGTACCACTGAATTTATACGGCAGTACCGCTGGACATATACAGCAGTATCACTGGACTGGATTTATAAGGCAGTACCACTGGACATATAGGGCAGTATCACTGGATTTATACGTCAGAACCGCTGGACATATATGGCAGTACCACTGGGCTGGATTTATACGCCAGTACCACTGGACAAATGCGGCAGTATCACTGGATTTATACGGCAGTACCGGTTTCCGAATCAGGTGGGAAAACCTGAGCTGAAGTCCAGTGGGGTTCGGTTCTCAGGGAACCGAACCTGCTCATCTCTAGTTGTTTGGTTAATGGCCTTGTGTGTGAGTAAAAGTATTTTATATTGAATACGGTAGAATACAGGTAACCAATGGAGGGACTGACAGAGCGGATCTGCAGCTGATGAACATCTAGCGAGGAAGATTAGCCTCGCAGCTGCATTCAGAATGGATTGTAGTGGTGAAAGTCTCTTTTTGGTAAGACAAGTAAGAAGACTATTGTAATAATCAATGCGGGAGATAATGAGAGCATGGATTACAGTTTTTACAGTGTCTTGTGTAAGGTATGGTCGTATTTTGGATATGTTTTTAGTAGAGATGTGCGCTGGCACTTTTCGTGTTTTGGTTTTGGTTCTAATTCCCCGCTCGTGTTTTGGTTTTGGATTAGTTTTGTCAAAACCACCCTTTCGTGTTTTGGTTTTGGTTTTGGATCTGGATGATTTAAAAAAAAACCCATAAAACAGCTAAAATCACAGAATTTGGGGGGAATTTTGCTCCTACGGTAATTAACCTCAATAAATTCATTTCCACTCATTTCCAGTCTATTCTGAACACCTCACAATATTGTTTTTAGGCCAAAAGGTTGCCCTGAGGTGGCTGTATGACTAAGCTAAGCGACACAAATGTGTGGCACAAACACCTGGCCCATCTAGGAGTGGCACTGCAGTGTCAGACAGAATGGCAGATTTAAAAAATAGGCCCCAAACAGCACATCATGCAAAGAAGAAAAAGAGGTGCAATGAGGTGGCTGTATGACTAATCTAAGCGACACAAATGTGCGGCACAAACACCTGGCCCATCTAGGAGTGGCACTGCAGTGGCAGACAGGATGGCACTTAAAAAAACTAGGCCCCAAATAGCACATGATGCAAAGAAGAAAAAGAGGTGCCAGATGGAATTGTCCATGGGCTCTCCCTCCCACACTTTTGTATAAACAGGATATGCACACTTTAACAAACCAATCATTTCAGCAACAGGGTCAGGGACTGTGGCTGAAATGATTGGTTTGTTTGGGCACCCACCAAAAAAGAAGCAATTAATCTCTCCTTGCACAAACTGGCTCTACAGAGGCAGGATGTCCACCTCATTCTCTGATTCCTCACCCCTTTCAATGTGTATATCCTCCTCATCACAGAGAATTAATTTGTCCTCACTGTAATCCACCATCACAGGTCTCTGTGTACTTTCTGGAGGCAATTGCTGGTAAAGGTCTTCCCGGAGGAATTTATAATTCTTTTGATGAACATCATCTTTTCCACATTTTGTGGAAGTAACCTCCGACGCCGATTGCTGGCAAGGTTACCGGCTGCACTAAACACTCTTTCGGAGTACACATTGGATGGGGGGCAACTTAGGTAAAATAAAGCCAGTTTGTGCAAGGGCCTCCAAATTGCCTCTTTTCCTGCCAGTATACGTACAGACTGTCTGACATGCTTACTTGGATGCTGTCACTCATATAATCCTCCACCATTCTTTCAATGGTGACAGAATCATATGCAGTGACAGTAGACATGTCAGTAATCGTTGGCAGGTCCTTCAGTCCAGACCAGATGTCAGCACTCGCTCCTGACTGCCCTGCATCACAGCCAGTGGGTGGGCTAGGAAATCTTATCCTTTTCCTTGCAGCCCCAGTTGCAGGAGAAAATGAAGGAGAAGCTGTTGAATTGTCACGTTCCACTCGAGTTGACATTTTTTTTTCACCAACAGGTCTTTTAACCTCTTCAGACTTGTGTCTGCCGGAAAGAAAGATACAATGTAGGCTTTAAACCTAGGATCGAGCACGGTGGCCAAAATGTAGTGCTTTGATTTCAACAGATTGACCACCCTTGAATCCTGGCAAAGAGAATGAAGGGCTCCATCCACAAGTCCCACATACTTTCTGGAATCGCTCCGTCTTAGCTCCTCCTTCAATTTCTCCCGCTGCTTCTGCAAAATCCTGATGAGGGGAATGACCTGACTCAAGCTGCAGTGTCTGAACTGATTTCACGTGTGGCAAGTTCGAAGGGTTGGAGAAATTTGCACAAGATGGAAATCATTCTCCACTGCACTTGAGTCAGGTGCATTCCCCCTCTTTTGCCTATATCGTAGGTGGATGTATAGGCTTGGATGGCCTTTTGCTGCTCCTCCATCCTCTGAAGCATATAGAGCGTTGAATTCCACCTCGTTACCACCTCTTGCTTCAGGTGATGGCAGGGCAGGTTCAGGTGTGTTTGATGGCACTCCAGTCTTCGGCATGCAGTGGCTGAATGCCGAAAGTGGCCCACAATTTTTCAGGGCCACCGACAGCATCTCCTGCACGCCCCTGTCATTTAAAAAAATTCTGCACCACCAAATTAATTGTATGTGCAAAACATGGGACGTACTGGAATTTGCCCACATGTAATGCACGCACAATATTGGTGGCGTTGTCCGATATCACAAATTCCCAGTAGAGTCTAATTGGGGTAAGTCATTGTGCAATGATATCCCTCAGTTTCCGTAAGAGGTTGTCAGCGGTGTGCCTCTTATAGAAAGCGGTGATACATAGCGTAGCCTGCCTAGGAACGAGTTGGCGTTTGCGAGATGCTGCTACTGGTGCCACTGCTGTTGTTGCTGCGGGAGGCCATACATCTACCCAGTGGGCTGTCATAGTCATATAGTCCTTAGTCTGCCCTGTTCCACTTGTCCACATGTCCGTGGTTAAGTGGACAGTGGGTACAACTGCATTTTTTAGGACACTGAGGACACTTTTTCTGATGTCTCTGTACATTCTCGGTATCGCCTGCCTAGTAAAGTGGAACCTAGATGGGATTTGATACCTGGGACACAGTGCCTCAAACAGTTCTCTAAATCCCACTGAACTAATGGCGGATACCGGACGCACGTCTAACACCAACATATAGTAGCTGTCACGGCCTCAGTTATCCGCTTTGCAAATGGATGACTGCTGTCATATTTCATCTTCCTCACAAAGGACTGTTGGACAGTCAATTGCTTAGTAGATGTATTACAAGTGGTCTTCTGACTTCCCCTCTGGGATGACGATTGACTCCCAGCAGCAACAACAGCAGCGGCAGCAACAGCAGGCATATCACTAAAGGATCCTCCGGAGGAATCCAGTTTACGAAAGGACTCCTCAGTCTTGCCAGTGAGATGGCCTGCAGGACTACTGAGGTGGAAGTTGACGTTGAGGGAGTTGGTGGTGTTACTTGCAGGAGCTTGGGTACAAGAGGAAGAAGGGATTTAGGTGTCAGTGGACTGCTTACGCTCTTACCCAGTGTTTCACAACTTGACACTGACTTCTGATGAATGCGCAGCAGGTGACGTATAAGGGAGGATGTTCCTAGGTGGTTAAAGTCCTTACCCCAACTTATTACAGATTGACAGAGGCAACACATGGCTTGAAACCTGTTGTCCGGATTTGTGGAGAAATAATTTCACACCGAAGAGCTGGCTTTTTCTGTGTTTTTCCCTGGTATGACAATGGGCTTCTTCATCCCACGGGCAACAGGTGTCTCCCCTGGTGCCTGATTTAAACAAACCACATCACCATCAGAATCCTCATCTTCAACTTCCTCCTCAGCGCCAGCAACACCCATATCCTCATCCTGGTTTACTTCAAAAGTGACATCTTCAATTTGAGTATCAGAAACTGGACTGTGGGTGCTTCTTCCAGGACTTACAGAGGGCGTGCAAATAGTGGAAGGAGCCACCTCTTCCCGTCCAGTGTTGGGAAGGTCAGGCATTGCAACCGCCGACACACTTGGACTCTCCTTGGGGATTTGTGATACCATCTTAGAATGCAAAGTTCTTTTCTGTGCTTTTTCCAGCTTAACTCTTATCATTTTTCTAGGGCCGTCATGTGAAGCTGAACCACTAGTCATGAATATAGGCCAGGGCCTAAGCCGTTCCTTGCCACTCCGTGTCGTAAATGACATATTGGCAAGTTTACGTTTCGCCTCAGACCATTTAAATATCTTTTTTTGGGTCTTTTTACTGAACTTTGGCTTTTTGGATTTTACGTGCCCTCTACTATCACATTGGGCATCGGCCTTAGCAGACGACGTTGATGGGATTTCATCATCTATGTCATGACTAGTGGCAGCAGCTTCAGCACTAGGAGGAAGGGGTTCTTGATCTTTCCCTATTTTATCCTCCAAATTTTGTTCTCCATTATTTTTCTGGAGTTATATAACAATAGCAGTACAGGAGAGGGTACCTCTATACCACACAGGGCAAATCCTGTGAAAATTCTTTGGATTAAATATTAATAACCCCTTTATTTGGAGTAAATAATATACAGCACAGGACAGCACCACTGAAGTTATATGACAGCACCACTGGACTGGATTTATACGGAATTATATGGATTTATATGGAATTATATGGCAGGAGAACTGGAATTATATGGCAGGATCACTGGATTTATACTGCAGGATCACTGGATTTATACGTCAGTACCGCTAGACATATATGGCAGTATCAATGGACATATACGGCAGGATCACTGGACTTTTACGGCAGGATCACTGGATTTATATGCCAGTAACACTGGAATTATATGGCAGGATCACTGGATTTATACGGCAGTACCGCTGGACATATACGGCAGTATCAATGGACATATACAGCAGGATCACTGGAGTTATACGGCAGGATCACTGGATTTATACGGCAGGATCACTGGATTTGTATGACAGGATCACTGTAATTATATGGCAGGATCACTGCAATTATATGGCAGGATCACTGGAATTATACAGCAGATCACTGGATTTATAGGCCAGTACCACTGGAATTATACAGCAGGATCACTGGAATTATACGGGAGGATCACTGGACTTATACGGCAGGATCACTGCAATTATATGGCAGGATCACTGGACTTATACGCCAGTACCACTGGAATTATACGGCAGGATCACTGGAATTATATTATACGGCAGAATCACTGGACTTATACGGCAGTACATCTGGACATATACGGCAGGATCACTGGACTTATATGGCAGGATCACTGGAATTATACGGCAGGATCACTGGATTTATACATCAGTACCGCTGTACATACAGTATATGGCAGTTTCAATGGACATATACGGCAGGATCACTGGACATATACGGCAGTACCACTGGACATATACGGCAGCACAGGGACACCACCACTGGACTGATGCAGGACAACACAGCATCACTGCAATGGACTGGACTTATACAGCAGCACTGGACATATGGCAGCAGAGGACACCACCACTGTGACTGGACTGATGCACCACAAGACACCACCACTGGACTGATGCAGCACAACACAGCACCACTGGACTGGACCTATACAGCAGCACTGGACATATGGCAGAAGAGGACACCACCACTGTGACTGGCCTGATGCAGCACAAGACACCACCACTGGACTGATGCAGCACAACACAGCACCACTGGACTGGACTTATACAGCAGCACTGGACATATGACAGCAGAGGACACCACCACTATGACTGAACTGATGCAGCACAAGACACCACCACTGGACTGATGCAGCACAACACAGCACCACTGGACTGTACTTATACAGCAGCACTTGACATATGGCAGCAGAGGACACAACCACTGTGACTAGACAGATGCAGCACAAGACACGGACACTGAGGACGGAGACACGTCCTCTCTCTACACTCTCCAATGCCGGAGTAAAAATGGCTGCGACCCGCGGCTCCTTATATGGAGTCCAAACCCCCGCGAGAATCCGACAGCGGGATGATGACGTCTTGCCTCGTTCTGGTTTCCGAGTCAGGCGGGAAAACCTGAGCCTGACTCGGATCCGGGTTTGGGTGGTGAAGTTCGGGGGCAACCGAACCCGCTCATCTCTAGTTTTTAGATACATGTAACATGATTTTGAGACAAATTGAATGTGGGGAGCAAAGAACAGTTCTGAGTCAAGTATGACACCTAGGCAGCGAGCCTAATAAAATAGTAATGTAGTAAAGTCTCTGTGAACTTGAGACAGTATAATGTTATAGCTTATCCTTTGTGGCTGATCACGCCCATTCCTTGACTACCTATGCCCGTTCAGTGGCCCTCCTGCCATTGTATTACACGTGGGTCCTCCATGCCCTTACCCAGCACTGGATTAATTTTACTACTTAGGATCTTAAATAGAATTGTGCAACAGTCCCTTAAACTGAAAAGAAATAATTGCTTGACTCAATAAGGAACTAAAATCTTATTTTACTGATTACATCTAGCAGTGTGCCAGTGTTTGTTGTATTTGTGTGTGGGAAGCATCACGCAGCTTATGCTGGGAGTGAAATGAGGGAGATATTAAGTGCTCTTTACATCCACTTAAGTGTCCTGCTGTTCCTGAAAAGAGATCCACTCTGCAGGCTCCTCACCAGTGTCTGCACTTCTACCTGGAAAGTCTACCGTAGAGCTGAAAATATGCTGTACATTGGATGTTAAATGAGAGGTATGAAACTGGTCATTTCTTTTTGTCTGTTTTGTTTGTGAAGGTAATGTGTTTAAACTGGTATTTCCAAACACTGTAATAACATTTTTCATGGTGTAATAAGAATGATGGCTATAAGCAAAACAATATTCTCATGCTGATCTCCTGTGGGAAAAACTAGAAAGTATAACTAATGCATAAACTGTTAGAAATACTTAGGCGGACAATGATCATAATACTGTAAGTGAATATCATGCGAAGATTAACCTTTCCAACTCATAGTATATTAGCTGACATTTGTAATCACTGATACTCAAAGATGATGTAACCCATAGCAATCTGGTGATCACACAGTATTTTCTTCAGTACAGTTGAAAGAATTAGAGCAAAGTCTGATTGGCTACTTCTATTTTTCGGCAGTACTGTAGGTGATTAGTGGTTAGCTGTGCTGGCTCACAACACTGGGACCCAAGTATTGGAAATGGGAAGGGTTGGAGCCCACAGTTGGAGTCATAACAGCTGCACCGCCTTCAATCAGTGGCGTAACTCCCAGTGGCAACTGAAGCGTTAGTGTCCGGACACCACATGGCGAAGGTGGGCCAGAAATAGTGATGAGCGGATTCGGTCCCAGAAACACAGCTGCATCTGTGTAGTATGGACCATGTGCTTCCTGTAACATGGCCAGGCTGCATTTACACTGTCTGCACTGAGTACATGTCCTGCTTGCTGTTGCATTCTGTCACTGCCTTCAAGTATAGTAGTTCCATCTTTGAGTAGTGGAATATGTAGTGTGTGGGAGGGGGTGTAAGCTGCGGACATATGTTCTGTGATGTAGACTCTTCGCCATATACATTTTTCTGGGAATGCACGGGAGCTATTTTGGCTTAAAGCTTGAACAGGCATTTAAGTGTGCATGCGCTGGCTCCCACATATGGTTACAACTGCAGGGTAACTAGGGGAGATGGATGGTCTGGGCCCAGCACTCTCTTCTAAGCACGTGCAGGATTTTGTGTAGGCACAGTAAAGCTACAGATGTGTCCACGTCAAGGGCGGATTGGCCATAGGGCTCACAGGGAAGATTCCTGGCGGGCCGATGTGTATGTGGGGCCTGTTTTGTTTGTTGTCATGTGAGGGGCGGTGCTGCTGCCGTGGTTATACGGTATACCTGTGGTGCTGCTCGTGTGACGCCACTTCTACAAATTTTTCCAGGGCTCCTTCATTTTCTAATCTGCCTCTGCCCAACTTTGAAAGAAATTGCAATGGAACATTTTAGCGATACATAAATGCTAATAAATTAATATTTCTCTATCGTCCTAAGTGGATGCTGGGGTTCCTGAAAGGACCATGGGGAATAGCGGCTCCGCAGGAGACAGGGCACAAAAGTAAAGCTTTTACAGGTCAGGTGGTGTGTACTGGCTCCTCCCCCTATGACCCTCCTCCAGACTCCAGTTAGATTTTTGTGCCCGGCCGAGAAGGGTGCAATTCTAGGTGGCTCTCATAAAGAGCTGCTTAGAGAGTTTAGCTTAGGTTTTTTATTTTACAGTGATTCCTGCTGGCAACAGGATCACTGCAACGAGGGACAGAGGGGAGAAGAAGTGAACTCACCTGCGTGCAGGATGGATTGGCTTCTTGGCTACTGGACATGAAGCTCCAGAGGGACGATCACAGGTACAGCCTGGATGGTCACCGGAGCCACGCCGCCGGCCCCCTCACAGATGCTGAAGCAAGAAGAGGTCCAGAATCGGCGGCTGAAGACTCCTGCAGTCTTCTTAAGGTAGCGCACAGCACTGCAGCTGTGCGCCATTTTCCTCTCAGCACACTTCACACGGCAGTCACTGAGGGTGCAGGGCGCTGGGGGGGGGGGCGCCCTGGGAGGCAAATGAAAACCTTTAAAAAGGCTAAAAATACCTCACATATAGCCCCAGAGGCTATATGGAGATATTTACCCCTGCCTAAATGTACTAAATAGCGGGAGACGAGCCCGCCGGAAAAGGGGCGGGGCCTATCTCCTCAGCACACGGCGCCATTTTCTGTCACAGCTCCGCTGGTCAGGAAGGCTCCCAGGTCTCTCCCCTGCACTGCACTACAGAAACAGGGTATAACAGAGAGGGGGGGCAAAATAAATGGCTATATATATATTAATATAAAAGCAGCTATAAGGGAGCACTTAATCATAAGGCTATCCCTGTCATATATAGCGCTTTTTGGTGTGTGCTGGCAGACTCTCCCTCTGTCTCCCCAAAGGGCTAGTGGGTCCTGTCTTCGTATAGAGCATTCCCTGTGTGTCTGCTGTGTGTCGGTACGTGTGTGTCGACATGTATGAGGACGTTATTGGTGTGGAGGCGGAGCAATTGCCAAATATGAGGATGTCACCTCCTAGGGGGTCGACACCAGAATGGATGCCTTTATTTGTGGAATTACGGGATAGCGTCAACTCGCTTAAGCAGTCGTTTGCCGACATGAGGCGGCCGGACACTCAATTAGTGCCTGTCCAGGCGCCTCAAACACCGTCAGGGGCTGTAAAACGCCCCTTGCCTCAGTCGGTCGACACAGACCCAGACACAGGCACTGTTTCCGGTGGTGAAGGTGACGAATCAACCGTATTTTCCAGTAGGGCCACACGTTATATGATTTTGGCAATAAAGGAGATGTTACATTTAGCTGATACTACAGGTACCACTAAACAGGGTATTATGTGGGGTGTGAAAAAACTACCAGTAGTTTTTACCGAATCAGAAGAATTAAATGACGTGTGTGATGAAGCGTGGGGTGCCCCGATAAAAAACTGCTAATTTCAAAGAAGTTATTGGCTTTATACCCTTTCCCGCCAGAGGTTAGGGAGCGCTGGGAAACACCTCCTAGGGTGGACAAAGCGCTAACACGCTTATCAAAACAAGTGGCGTTACCCTCTCCTGAGACGGCCGCACTTAAAGATCCATCAGATAGGAGGATGGAAAATATCCAAAAAGGTATATACACACATGCAGGTGTTATACTACGACCAGCTATTGCGACTGCCTGGATGTGCAGTGCTGGGGTAGTTTGGTCAGAGTCCCTGATCGAAAATATTGATACCCTGGACAGGGACAATATTTTACTGTCGTTAGAACAAATAAAGGATGCATTTCTTTATATGCGTGATGCACAGAGAGATATCTGCACACTGGCATCACGGGTAAGTGCTATGTCCATTTCGGCCAGAAGAGCTTTATGGACACGACAGTGGACAGGCGATGCGTAGAGGAGTTATTTGGGGTCGGTCTATCGGATTTGGTGGCCACGGCTACGGCCGGGAAATCCACCTTTCTACCTCAAGTCACTCTCCAACAGAAAAAGGCACCGACCTTTCAACCGCAGCCCTTTCGTTCCTTTAAAAATAAGAGAGCAAAGGGCTATTCATATCTGCCACGAGGCAGAGGACGAGGGAAGAGACAGCAACAGGCAGCTCCTTCCCAGGAACAGAAGCCCTCCCCGGCTTCTACAAAAGCCTCAGCATGACGCTGGGGCTTCGCAAGCGGACTCGGGGGCGGTAGGCGGTCGTCTCAAGAATTACAGCGCGCAGTGGGCTCACTCGCAGGTAAATCCCTGGATCCTGCAGATAATATCTCAGGGGTACAGGTTGAAATTAGAGACAGAGCCACCTCGCCGTTTTCCTGAAGTCTGCTTTACCAACGTCCCCCTCAGAAAGGGAGACGGTTTTGGAAGCCATTCACAAGCTGTATTCTCAGCAGGTGATAGTCAAGGTACCTCTTCTACAACAAGGGAAGGGGTATTATTCCACTCTTTTTGTGGTACCGAAGCCGGATGGCTCGGTAAGGCCTATTCTAAATCTGAAGTCCTTGAACCTGTACATAAAGAAGTTCAAGTTCAAGATGGAGTCACTCAGAGCAGTGATAGCGAACCTGGAAGAAGGGGACTTTATGGTATCCTTGGACATCAAGGATGCGTATCTCCACGTTCCAATTACCCCTCACACCAGGGGTACCTCAGGTTCGTTGTACAAAACTGTCACTATCAGTTTCAGACGCTGCCGTTTGGTTTGTCCACGGCACCTCGGGTCTTTACAAAGGTAATGGCAGAGATAATATTTCTTCTTCGAAGAAAAGGCGTATTAATTATCCCATACTTGGACGATCTCCTAATAAGGGCAAGGTCCAGAGAACAGCTAGAGATGGGTTTAGCACTATCTCAAGAGGTGCTAAAGCAGCACGGATGGATTCTGAATATTCCAAAATCCCAATTAATGCCGACAACTCGTCTGCTGTTCCTGGGGATGATTCTGGACACAGTTCAGAAAAAGGTTTTTCTTCCCGAAGAAAAAGCCAAGGAGTTATCTGACCTGGTCAGGAACCTCCTAAAACCAGGAAAGGTGTCTGTACATCAATGCACAAGAGTCCTGGGAAAAAATGGTAGCTTCTTACGAAGCAATCCCTTTCGGCAGATTCCATGCAAAGGGATCTGCTGGACAAATGGTCAGGGACGCATCTTCAGATGCACCTGCGGATAACCCTGTCGCCGAGGACAAGGGTATCCCTTCTGTGGTGGTTGCAGGAGGCTCATCTATTGGAGGGCCGCAGATTCGGCATGCAGGATTGGATCCTGGTGACCACGGATGCCAGCCTGAGAGGCTGGGGAGCAGTCACACAGGGAAAAAATTTCCAGGGAGTGTGGTCGAGCCTGAAAAAGTCTCTTCACATAAGCATTCTGGAACTAAGAGCAATCTACAATGCTCTAAGCCAGGCGGAACCTCTGCTTCAAGGAAGACCGGTGTTGATCCAGTCGGACAACATCACGGCAGTCGCCCATGTAAACAGACAGGGCGGCACAAGAAGCAGGAGGGCAATGGCAGAAGCTGCCAGGATCCTTCGCTGGGCGGAGAATCACGTGATAGCACTGTCAGCAGTATTCATCCCGGGCGTGGACAACTGGGAAGCAGACTTCCTCAGCAGACACGACCTTCACCCGGGAGAGTGGGGACTTCATCCAGAAGTTTTCCACATGCTATTAAACCGTTGGGTAAAACCAATGGTGGACATGATGGCGTCTCGCCTCAACAAAACACTGGACAGGTATTGCGCCAGGTCAAGAGATCCGCAGGCAATAGCTGTGGACGCGCTGGTAACACCTTGGGTGTACCAGTCGGTATATGTGTTTCCTCCTCTGCCTCTCATACCAAAGGTATTGAGGATTATACGGCAAAGAGGAGTAAGACTAGTGGCTCCGGATTGGCCAAGAAGGACTTGGTACCCGGAACTTCAAGAGATGGTCACGGACGATCCGTGGCCTCTACTTCTGAGAAGGGACCTGCTTCAGCAGGGTCCTTGTCTTTTTCAAGACTTACCGCGGCTGCGTTTGACGGCATGGCGTTTGAATGCCAGATCCTAAAAGGAAAAGGCATTCCAGAAGAAGTCATTCCTACCTTGATAAAGGCAAGGAAGGAAGTCACCGCGAAGCATTATCGCCGTATTTGGCGAAAATATGTTGCGTGGTGCGAGCAGCGGAGTGCTCCGATGGAGGAATTTCAACTGGGTCGTTTTCCTACATTTCCTGCAATCAGGATTGTCTATGGGTCTCAAATTGGGATCTATTAAGGTTCAAATTTCGGCCCTATCAATATTCTTCCAAAAAGAATTGGCCTCAGTCCCTGAGGTCCAGATTTTTATCAAAGGAGTACTGCATATACAGCCTCCTGTGGTGCCTAAGGTGGCACCATGGGATCTAAATGTAGTTTTAGATTTCCTCAAATCCAATTGGTTTGAACCACTAAAGAATGTGGATTTGAAATATCTCACATGGAAAGTGACTATGTTACTGGCCCTGGCTTCGGCCGGGAGAGTATCTGAACTGGCGGCTTTGTTTTATAAAAGCCCTTATTTAATTTTCCATTCGACATAGGGCAGAGCTGCGGACGCGTCCGCATTTTCTCCCTAAGGTGGTATCAGCGTTTCACCTGAACCAGCCTATTGTAGTGCCTGCGGCTACAGACGACTTGAAGGACTCCAAGTTGTTGGACGTTGTCAGAGCCTTAAAAATATACATTTAAAGGACGGCTGGAGTCAGAAACTCTGACTCGCTGTTTATACTGTATGCACCCAACAAGTTGGGTGCACCTGCTTCTAAGCAGTCGATTGCTCGTTGGATTTGTAACAAAATTCAACTTGTACATTCTGTGGCAGGCCTGCCACAGCCTAAATCTGTTAAGGCCCATTCCGCAAGGAAGGTGGGCTCATCTTGGGCGGCTGCCCGAGGGGTCTCGGCATTACAACTCTGCCGAGCAGCTACGTGGTCAGGGGAGAACACGTTTGTAAATTTTTACAAATTTGATACCCTGGCAAAGGAGGACCTGGAGTTCTCTCATTCGGTGCTGCAGAGTCATCCGCACTCTCCCGCCCGTTTGGGAGCTTTGGTATAATCCCCATGGTCCTTTCAGGAACCCCAGCATCCACTTAGGACGATAGAGAAAATAAGAATTTACTTACCGATAATTCTATTTCTCGGAGTCCGTAGTGGATGCTGGGCGCCCATCCCAAGTGCGGATTATCTGCAATACTTGTACATAGTTATTGTTAACTAATTCGGGTTATTGTTTAGGAAGCCATCTTTCAGAGGCTCCTCTGTTATCATACTGTTAACTGGGTTTAGATCACAAGTTGTACGGTGTGATTGGTGTGGCTGGTATGAGTCTTACCCGGGATTCAAAATCCTCCCTTATTGTGTACGCTCGTCCGGGCACAGTACCTAACTGGAGTCTGGAGGAGGGTCATAGGGGGAGGAGCCAGTACACACCACCTGACCTGTAAAAGCTTTACTTTTGTGCCCTGTCTCCTGCGGAGCCGCTATTCCCCATGGTCCTTTCAGGAACCCCAGCATCCACTACGGACTCCGAGAAATAGAATTATCGGTAAGTAAATTCTTATTATAGACGTTACAGCCAAGAATGATAGAACCTCTTGGTGTCACTGGGCCTTTCATACAGCAGTGGAAATTTTCAACAAATAGTAATACCAAAAGCTATATTATACATTTATTTATTTTTTTCCCCTGTGTGGGCCAATTTGTTTTATTTATTTCTGTTGGGGCCAATGTGTGTGTTTATCTTGTGGGGGTCAGTGTGTTTTATTTTATTCTTGCGCAATGTTTTTCATCTGCGCTTGCACCTGACTTGCTTCGTACATGCACTGCAATGATGTTTGTACAGAGTCAGACACACGCACCAAGAAGTGTATTAGAAATGTGATGGGAATTCCTGTGTAATTACAGAGGGTTGGCTAATCAGACACAGATGTATCATAGGGGGTCATTCCGAGTTGATCGCTAGCTGCTTCCGCTCGCTGCACAGTAATCAGGCAAAAAAACGGCACTTCTGCGCATGCGTATGCGGCGCAATGCGCAGGCGCGTCGGACTATTACAACGAATGATGTAGTTTCACACAAGGTCTAGCAAAGTTTTTCAGTTGCACTGCTGGCCGCAGAGTGATTGACAGGAAGAGGGCGTTTCTGGGTGTCAACTGACTGTTTTCCGGGAGTGTTCGGAAAAACGCAGGCGTGCCAGGACAAATGCAGGCGTGGCTGGGCGAACGCAGGGTGTGTTCATGACATCAAAACAGGAACTGAATAGTCTGAAGTGATCGCAAGTGCTGAGTAGGTCTGAAGCTACTCTGAAACTGAACAAATTTATTTTGTAGTCACTCTGCGATCCTTTCGTTCGCACTTCTGCTAAGCTAAAATACACTCCCAGTGGGAAGCGGCATAGCGTTTGCACGGCTGTTAAAAACTGCTAGCGAGCGATCAACTCGGAATGACCACCATAGTGTGGGCGTGTTGCTGGAAGTGGTTGTATATGGAGACATTCAATCACTCACATTGGAGGCCACACTCAGACAGGTGATCTGCACCTAGCACCATCGATCGCACCTGGTGATGCACAAAACATGATTGCAGCATCTGTAATCACTAAGAGTGGGTGCCTGTTATGCACACCAGTGCCAGCAGGAATGTACTGGTGTCTGAACGGTGAGGGATGCAAAACAAATGAACTCACAGACAGACTGGGGAATATGACATTACATACACAGAAGGTGATAGGGTAACAAAATAAACACAAAGTGAACAGAGAAGCCCAAAGGCTAAGAAACTGGGTGTCTCCCTAGTATTAGGAATGCTCAGATGGAAAGAAGCGAGATGTAGTGATTTAATACGTAGAGAACCCGAAATGCTGTTGCTAAGGGCAACAGCAAAACCCTAAAGGGTTACCAACGGGTGTGGCAGTAAACTCCTTGGTCAGAGATGGAATAATAGACACAAGGAGAGTCTCCACAATCCTAGTCCTCACTTGCAGTGCACTGGTTCAGCTTACTGCCACTAAACTGACACCTGAACACCTTGCACAGTGAGAAAGGATTTTGGCAGGCAAGTCTGAGAATACAGCCGCAAACTTGCTAGGTTCACAGAGTAGCAAAAGAACCCCAGCAGGTTAAACGACTGACTCCAGTCTTACTGCTAGGTCTGGATTGGCAGAGTGTAATACCAAATCCCAAGGCCTATTTGCAGTAAGCAACAAACAAATACAAAGTTTACACAGTACTAGCTAGCTTTCAGGAACTGACTAACCAACAAAGATTCAGCAGCATCTGCCTCACCTGAGAAGTGGGTTTATATAGCAGGTGCTGTCCACGCCCCACTCAGACCTCACAGACTGTGAGCACAAAAACCAGCACCGGATCCCCTGCCGTGCACAGAGCCTGTAACCACTGCACAGCAAAAGACCCGAACCGGAGTATCAGCTACGCTCAGGTTACTCCGCTAGCACTTGTCTCCCGGTAGCCATGACGACGTGGCAGCACAGAGCAGGAGACCCTAACAGTGCCTCAGTCCTTGCATATTTGGATGCACAGAGGTACATCAAGGAAGTGCATTGTGGTGTCATTAGCATAAAGTCACAGATACAGCTGCAGCAAAAGACAAAGAAGGCCGCAACTGCTTCTAACTCAGAATCAGACCCTCTGAGGAGGAATCCCTCCCCCTCAACATACAGTACCCCACCACCACAACAGACCGCGCCCCCATCAGGGCTGCTTCCATAAATTTCCCAGGCTGATTTTCCATCCCAATCAGCCCCTGGTCCACATACACTTATCCTTTTGCGCCATATTTCACAAGACACGTCACGACTTCCATTGGTAGCTTATCCTGTACTTTAGTGCTTTTTTCCTAAATTTAGCATCCTATTCATATAACTAATGCTCCACTGGATATGTATATTTCAGTTTCTTGCAATCCGAAGGTTAGCCTATGATAATCCTTGCAACGTAGTGCCTCCAACCAACCCCTTGATTTTAAACAATATATCATATGGGACAGGCTTGGGATGATCCCAATATTACAGCAATGGCTCCCCACCAATTATTATACTGTTACCACCATCATACACACAAATGGTGACCTACTTGAACAAAGTTAGGATTTCTGTCAGCAGAAGAATCAAAGTTGGGAAATTTCCTAAAAGACTGTCGGGCAAAAGTAAATGAGATATCTTGCAGTACGGTTTTGCCATGGGTAATAGGAATGATACCGCCCTAAGTGTCTGAGAACAGCTGTGGAAAACATGGAGTTTGTCCCTCTAATAAATCTTAATGACACAATTTCACTCAAAGAACTGGGCCTGTAGCTATACAAGGATTACTTGACCATCACACTGAGGGTGAGGTATGGGCAGTGTGCTTGGAGTAATCTTCTTACTAGTGAAGGTCCTCTTGGAAAAATACTTATGTATTTGAGTAGGGAGTACCAAGCCCTAGGTGACTGTGCTGTGTGTAGAAAAGAGAATCACACAGGATGATTATATTGTGAATAAACCAAAGCATACAATCATAGTGCATTAACAATGCTACAATAAGGTATTGAAGGTTCTCAACATAAATATATATATATATAGAAGAATATAGAAGAATGCGGCACTCAAAGGACTTCATTTGAAACAGCAAGCTGGTTTAGGAATTAAGCTGACAGCGCAGCATTTGTAGGTCATCGTTTCATTTATTAACTAAATTTCGTCAGGACAAGATAACATAAACAGAACAGTCTTACCTTAAGTAGTACCCCACACAGACCATCATGCACGCTGTGTGTGCTTCCTGGATGGGGATTGATGACGTCACCCCGGGGCGACGCGCGCTCTCCAGCGCCGTTTCCATGGTTACCCGCCGAAGGCAAACACAGCGCTGTAGATAGCAACAAAAGATGATCACCATAAAAAAGTGCATAAATCGTGAAAACAGGTGTCAACAACAGCTTAGAAGTGATCAAGAGGCGTGGCATGAATAGTTATATGCAAATTAATAATACAAGCATATGTAAATAGCAAAAGACACCCACCCACTATACAAAAACTGTTTTGAAGTGGCATGAATGAAAACAATCACTAAATATCAAGCTAGCATAAATATAGCCCTGGTGCTATTGATTCTCAAATTGGTTGGTTGTTCTAGATCTTGAATATTACCGTCAAGAGATGCAATCCCAACTAAATGACATAGAAGTTTATAAGGAGTTGGGGTCAGACACCACAAATTCATTTAAGAGTGAATTGGATGTCATCCTTAAGGAAGCCACTGAAAATGGGCTTATCACAGAGACTGTCCGCCAAGCTTTAACCACCAATCACCCAAAGACACCTGTCCTATACTCTATAACTAAATTACATAAAAATCCCAGTTGCCCGCCCGGACGACCCATTATTAGTGCACGAGAATCCATTTATTACATCATATCCCAATACCTGGACAGTTTCCTGCAGGAACAGATCCAGGATCAACCAACGTTCCTTAAGGATTCTTCTACCTTCCTCAGGAAATTATATTCCTTCTCTACACTACCAGAGGGCTGCCATCTTTGTACAGTCGACGTGGTGTCATTATACACTAATATCCCCCACGATAGGGGGGTCCAGGCCGTCCGCAGGTTTCTTACTGGGAATTTGGCGTATCGGGCTCCTGACATTAACCTTTTCTGCGAGTTACTACATTTGTCTTTAACCAGGAATTATTTCCTTTTTGACCGTCGATGGTACATCCAACTGAGAGGCTGCGCCATGGGATCTTGCGTGGGACCTTCCCTAGCTAACATCTTTATGTTTGATATTGACCACAATCTTTTTTTATTAAACCCCATGATGCAACCGCACATCTTGTACCTCACCAGGTATATAGATGACCTATTCATCATTTGGACAAGTACCAGCCAAGACTTTAAAATTGCAATGGATCATGTCAACACCTTGGATGACAATATACACTTTACCTATTCCATCAGTGAAAAACAGGTGCAATTCCTGGATGTAGAAGTCTCCATACAGGATGGGAAGCTTACAACTGATCTACAGTATATAGAAAACCTACTGACCGAAACACTATTTTGAGGGCTGATAGCCAACACTCCGGTTTCATGTCCCAGAGCCTTCCCAAATCTCAATTCCTTTGCGCAGTCCGCACCTGTGATAAGCTGATGATCCAGCAATTTGTCACCCGAGGGTATGATATTACTCGTCTGATAGACACTAAACGACAGGTGTTAGCTATTCAACGTGAAGACACTCTCTGTCCAAAAACTATCCTTGGCACACTGGACAAAAGGGTACCCTTTGTTCAGGAATATCATCCTCTCTGCCATAAGATCATGCAAAATGGCAAGAGTTTGTGGCCCATAATCACGGCAGATCCGGACTTAAAATCTTTCCAGGACTGTAAGCTGATGCCAAGTTACAAACGGAACCGCAACCTTCGAGACATACTCGTCAAGAATGATATTTCCAACATGGACACAATAACCCCCCGGACATTTCTAACATGACAGCCTGGCTGTTACAAGTGCTTAGGTTGCACGACATGTCGTTCAATGGAATGTGGTCCATTTTCTACTCACCCACATTCTGGAGCTAAAATCAACATCAAGCATGTTTTATGTTGTCAAAGCTCCTTTGTCATGTATTACATTAAATGCCCCTGTGGCTTACTTTACGTGGGTAAGACCATCCGACAATTTAGGGAGAGGATGGCACTGCACCGTCAAGCCATACGCTCTGCCCTTGAGGGCACCCCACAAGAACAACCGGTTGCCCGCCACTTTCGTGTAGCAAAACACACATTGGCTAGTTTACGTCATAAGGTCATTGACCATGTCCCTGCCAATTTACGTGGAGGCGACCGGGGTGCTCTGTTATTACGTAGGGAAGCCCGCTGGATTTTTGAGCTCCGCACTCTTTCACCGTACGGTCTCAATGAATCCAACAATTTGGGGTGTTTTCTTTAATCATGTAAAGTTTCTTTTAATCATGTAACCTAAATTTAATCTATTCTTGATTATTGTGTTTGAGAATCAATAGCACCAGGGCTATATTTATGCTAAATATATATATCTTTGGTGAGCTAAAAGCAAAGATAAGGAGCGCTGGTTTAAAATTCAATTAATAGATTTAATATCAGTTTATAAACACATATAGCATAATAAAAACTCAATTGAGTATCTACATAAGCCGACACTTCAATATGCTCATAAATGTGTACATAACTCTATTTAAAAGTTCAAAGACATTATGTCCATTCAATGGTAAACAAGTTCCAATTGTAGACCACAGAAACAGATATCAGATGGTTTTGCCAGCCAAAGCTTAATTAACAATCCAGGTTTCCTCTTAACTGCCTTCAAGCTGTGATTGTGTCCTCCAGGTGCGCAAGTACTTAGTGAACATAGAATGGTTTTATGATAATTTAAATTAGAACTCTGTACCGGTTCAAATATCCGTAAAGTGTAACCACACAGACAATGCAAAAGATGGAATTACCAGACCAGGCTGTCACGGAAATTTCACCACCAAATTGCTAGTAGCTGGCACTGCATGGGTACTTAGCGGTGTTGGACCAGACGGTCAATGATCTCCCGGGAGGACTCGCCGGATCTGGCGGTCACGGCGCTCGGTCCTCACAACTGGTGGGCACGGCGCCGTGACCGCCAGATCCGGCGAGTCCTCCCGGGACATCATTGACCGTCGGGTCCAACACCGCTAAGTACCCATGCAGTGCCAGCTTGAAAAATACTAGCAATTTGGTGGTGAAATTTCCGTGACAGCCTGGTCTGGTAATTCCATCTTACTACATTCCGCACCTGGGCACCTTTACTGTTTTTTTTTATTCTAAGGAGTGCCAGTCCCTGCATTGCTATATATATATATATATATATATGAGAAAATGGCAGTGATGACGCTGAAATAGTGCAAATGCCAGATCGATTTACCAACTGTGACTGGGTTGGCACTGATGAGATACTTACTAAAAAGGGGGAAGAAAAAGTGGAGGGGTGGGAAAAGGACAATGGACCACATTTTGCAAATGGTGAATATAAAGGAGACAACAAACAGCTCAAACAATGTACAGTCAAAAACAGTGTCAGGCTGGGGTATGAAGGGCCCACCGGGGGAATGCAGTGATAGGGGCCCATACTTAGGGGTGTGGTTAGTCTACAAAGGGGGTGTGGCCAATAGTCTATTATGTATAATTCTTGTGCAGTGTAATGCAACATATCTACCATGTATAATACAAGTGCAGAGTCTGGAACCTGATCCCTAGAGGAAGGAGTGGGCCCTCAGGCAGTGGGGCCCACTGGTGGTTTCCCCTGTACCCCTACGGGCCAGTCCATCCCTGGTCATAAAGGATCATACAATCATATAAGCACGTGAGGGCTCTACTGAAAACATACGTACAGTAACCTGGGGTTATAAAATAGATACATGGAGTAAAGTACCAGGGGTGGAGGAAATAGCAAGAACCAGATTAGCCCCTTCCCCATTGGTAGCAAACTCACTGCCATTTTAATCATATTTTTATTTTGGAGAATATGGAGGTTGAATACAGAAGTGCTAGCATCTCCATTTCAAATGCAAAATACAGATGTAGCCATGCTCATCCATCCTGTGACTCGTCCACACAGGCACAAGTGCCGAGTCTAGGCACCAGTGCGAATTAGTAAGCTGAGCCGCATCTTAGTACGCTGCCCACTCAGGCGTCCTAGTCGTGGGCACACTTGTCGCACCTGCGTTGCTGCGAATACACCAAGCTGCAGGCTAGATGAGCGTGGCTACATCTGTAGGTGTTAGCTATGGTCTTACATAATGAGAGAAGGGAAGGAGTTCTTACAGAATAAGTTATAGAACTTTTAATAGTTACTAGAATGTGACCAAGGTCGTAGCTGTCATGCTTCAGGGAGTCAGGAGCAAAGGAGATGAAGCAAAGCCATTAAAGGGGACAATTGTAAGCTATGGCCCTCATCCAGCATGGATCACTAAGTTGCAAAAACCCAAATCGGGCAATTATCGGCAGATCGCGCATGGTTGCATATGCATTGCAGTGCGTAAAGGCTGCATTGTGATTGCCGTGCGTTCACAGGCTTAGTGAGATGTGATTGCAAATTGTTTCACAGGAAGTGACTGTTTGTGGGAGGCAACATTGCGTTTGTGAGGAGTGGCTGGGAAAACGCAGGCATGACATGGCCGTTTTCAGGGCATATATCTGCAATCACTTGTGATTAAAAACATGGCGCTGGTGCAACTGCATCAGCATTATTTTGAGTAGGCATTGGTCAACCGCAACTGTCGATGGTACTCAGTTCCTCCGTATGGATTGCAATTCTGCAAATGCATACAAAGAGTTATGATCGTATCGGCAGGCACCTTTTACCATTTTAGGGGAGCTCTTTACATGCGATATTTAGCAGCAGCAATTTTGAGACAATTGCAGTTTCAGTCTCAAAAACAATCTATTCTGAATTCCCCCCTATACCTCCAAACTCTGGAAGCCAAGTCCCAGACCTCACTCCAGACTGAATTTGAGGGTGGTCACAAAATATGTGGAAGTGATCTCCAACTGCTAAATAATTTCTCCCAGGGTTTCAGTTGTGTAGCCAACATGTTATGCAGCTTAGCCATATTG
This sequence comes from Pseudophryne corroboree, assembly GCF_028390025.1. Lineage (NCBI taxonomy): Eukaryota > Metazoa > Chordata > Amphibia > Anura > Myobatrachidae > Pseudophryne > Pseudophryne corroboree. The sequence continues at coordinate 920,391,650 of NC_086444.1, forward strand.
ACATACTGATGATTGACAAATTTAGTTTGCAATTCCAGATGGTTTGTAACACTTATACTGTACAACTGATACATAGAGAGGTAAATAGACTCCCAGGAAAAAATTTACTACGAATCGAATGTGGGTGAGATTACAAATCAGCCATAATTGCCCCCTTATCACCCATAATCTTCAGAACAAAAATCGCACATTTACAAACAAGCGTTTTCACTTTCGATGGTGTGTTTAGTTGCATTATGGTGTGTGCGATTTGTGTGGAATTTGTCCGTCTTCCCACAAATTGTACAACTTGGCATAGTATTTTGCAAAGGCATTGCTGATGTTCGCAGGGTTTTACAGTTTTTTGCTAATTGTGCATAGGAAGAGCTTAACTGTGTTCCGAATTTAGGGACAAGAATAGAACTTTGTTGCAGTTTCATCAAAATTTCATTCATACAGGCAAATAATAACTTCTGCAATTGGTGCCTAATGGACATTAGCTCCCTCTTCAAAGCTAGGATAGACCAAATTTCTATCAACGCCAAGTGACAATTAGACAGAGGAAGTTAGAGGCCAAAATGGAAATCCTAAGGTTAGTTTGGTGGTCACGGCTGGCTTTTAGGAATTACCAAGAGCAGTGGTTCGCAAACTTTTTGGAATCATGGCGCCCTAGAGTATAAAAAAAATTTCACGACACTCTTAGGCCAAAAGTTTTTTTATCGAGAAATTTCGAAAAAAATCTTACATTAATTAACTTATGTTTATATGTCATCCTTAGGTTAATTTATGTGGTGAGGGACAAGTTTTGCTTGTGTTTGTCCAAATATTTTATGATTGGTAGCAACAAGCACTAGTTTTGCCTATTACATTGACAATAGTTTGAATTGGTCCTGGATCACCAACATGAGGCACCCCTGCAAGTGTCCCGAGGCACCCCAGGGTGCCAGGGCACACAGTTTGAGAACCACTGACCTAGAGTCTAGTGAAGCCCCTCTACAAGTAAGTGCAGTATACCTGGGACTTTCTGCACTCAATGTCCAGGTCTTCTCTTGTCCCCCTCTGACTTCACCAGAGCAGCAGAGGACCAAATGTGTTTTTTTGCAAAAGGGCCCTCTTCTAATTCAGGACTTCGTCTTCTGTCTTCTTCATGACTTGTCTGAAGGTCCTCACTCCAATGTTGACTACCCATGTTCCCCTTGTGCTGTCTAATATAAACCGTTGCAAGGAGATGGAGCAAGTGATGTGGTATATATTGTTCCTGGACACCACTGTAAACACATTTTATGTTTGATGTTATTGGCCATGTATATTGTGATTTGCATAGATGTGTCTTTTAATTGTGAATAGAGGAATCCAAATCTGCATCTGCATTCTAAAAAACGGTAAATCAAATATGTGTAGATCTGACAAGTTAATCTTTCATATGGTTCTGAATGTTATAAGAAGCTGTTTTATATGAAGCAATTTGAGCTAAGATCTCAGCAGAGGTGTCACAGAAGATAGGCCACCGCTATGCCAGGGGCAGAGTAGGCCAGTGAGAAAACCCAGCTCCTGACACCTCCTGTTATGAAGATGTTTATTTCTTGCATTCATCTGAGTGTAGCCCTCACATACTCTCTTTGTGGCCATGGGAACTGACAGGTAACAATAATGATGGTAATTTGACAGTATGTGAATCTACTTCATAGCAACTGTATAATGCTGGTAATGACTTGAACACAGTATCCATATGCATTAATGTGTAATGTCGGTAAGGTAACGGAATTATGCATAAGCATATTGTGGGCCAGAGAGAAAGGGAGAGGGAAATGCTGTCAACATTTGAGATGAATGGATCTCTTTTTTCCTCATTCAGTTTTAAAATCTACATTTCCAGTTCACTGCATGCATGCTTTAGAGGTGAGGAATGTAAATGCCATGGATTCTTGTTTGAATTAAGTTTTCCATATATAATTTAATATGCAATGGGCTAAAGGACATTGAAAGCTCTAACAGGGAATTGAACTGACTAAGAAAAAAAAAAAGTGTAATTCAAAATATATGTTGCCAGAGGCACAATGTTACTTTTATCTGTGTGCTGCACTATAGTTTATATGATGTCATCAGGAAACTGGAGTGCCTCCTCTCCAGAGTACTTTATTGTACGACCAGCCATTTTATTTTATAAGTGCGTCATTGAGATTATAGTTAGGGACAGAGCACTAGGAAAACTGCATTTGAAAATTGCCATTGCCTTGAAATAATTTCACTCCATATTGTCAATGTTTTTTTCTTTGTTGTCTACATAATTGCAAACCTGGCATTTCAGTGATTTTTTTAAAAGATCGCATTTGAAATGCGTTGTCACTTCAGAAATACTCTTAGAATGTCACTCTGCTCAATTACGCAAAAAACAAGCAAACAAAAGGAGGAGGAAAAGCTCATACCTGCCTATGGGAGTGTTTTACATTGTAAGACTATAATGGTGCTTTTTCCTTTACTTGGGCTTCCGTTTCATGGGGCTTCCAAACCCGTAACGTCCCTAGATGACTCTTCTTAACATGGCAGAACTAAACAAAAGCATTATGTACGTTGGGCCTAATTCTGAGTTTATTGCAGCAGTAATTTTGTTAGCAGTTGGGCAAAACCATGTGCACTGCAGGAGGGGCAGATATAACATGTGCAGAGAGAGTTAGATTTGGGTGGGGTGTATTCAAACTGAAATCTAACTTGCAGTGTAAAAATAAAGCAGTCAGTATTTACCCTTCACAGAAACAAAATAACCCACCCAAATCTAACTCTCTGCAAATGTTATATCTGCCCCCCCCTGCAGTGCATATGGTTTTGCCCAATTGCTAACAAACTTGCTGCTGCGATCAACTCAGAATTACCCCCCTTGTTCGGCATAAGAAAAAAGACAGAATCAGCTTCTATAAATTGCAGAAAACAGCCCAGAATGGAGGTATTAACCCACTGCTACATTTCATGTTAACGTCTTTTTCCATAGAACAGAAAGAGGGTAAAAAAATTACATTCAGATATATATCTATATGCCCTCAGCTATATGTGACGGGATGCAGTCATTAGGTCGACTATAACAATGTAGACTTTCAGAATGTCGAAACCACAATTTGGGCTGTTTCTAGACAATTTGGCTCCCAGTGCAAACAGTAAGAAATGCGCCCCTCCCCCCCCCCCATAGACATTCTAAAATGCACCCCCACCCCCCCACCACCATAGACATAAAGAAGCCTATTTTGTGCGCTCCTGGTGAGGGAGCATGGCCTTACTAAAAAGTGCGTGGTTTCACTCAAATGGGCATGGCCGTATTCTTAAACTGCAATTTCGATTTCAGTTTGTACACACACCACCAGGGGTTAAAGTGAGGGGGAACACTGTGGAACTAAGTTACACCACCTGTATTGGTAGGGGGAACTAGTTCCACCACCTCCATTGCCCTGCACAGTAATTCCAACAGAAAAACCTGCCCCATCACCTACATCAATAGATGACGCAGGCGGCGCTAGTGTTACTGATGAGCTGCAGCCACTTCCCCCTTCCTCAGGTCTTGGTGGCTCCATGGTCCTCCATTTATAGCCCATCCCTCCTGGTACTCACAAACGCTGTGTCTGTTGGACAGCATTCATCCCCTCCTCAGGTCCCAGTGTTTTCCTTTTCCGGGACGGCGTATGAGAGGTCATACTGTCACCGCTGCTGAAGTGAAGAGGAGCTATGAAGAGGAGCAGGCTCTGTGCATCTTGAAGACAAGATGAGAGGGGGCTGGAGGGACAAGAGAGGTGGGGAAGCTGCTGAAGGTATACAGGGCATGCTGCTACTGGAGGGACACAGGCAGTGAGCTGTTGGAGTGACAGAGGCAAAGATGTGTATAAGCAGCACTACTGTGGGCATTATGTGCGAATGGCACTACTATTGAGGGCATTATGTGTAACGAGCGCTACTACTGTTGGAAGGGCACTACTGAATGATGTAACATGAATAAGGGGCATTACTATGTGGTGTAATATAAATCAGGGGCACTACATGTGGTGTAATGTGAATAAGATTGTGCTACTGTGGTGTAATTTGAACTGGGGGTACTTTCATGTGATCATGCTGCTTCTTTGTGAGATCAATGTCCCTTTATAAAGTATGGGAAGTAGGGCACAAATTTAAAGTTTGCAGGGAGGTGCCGAAAACACTAGCACTAGCCCTTGCTCCACTTAATGTGAGGGAGGTGGTGGGGGGTGGGTAAAGGTGCGGGGACAATGAGTTCCACCACCTCTCCAGGACCACTTTAAGCCCTACACTTCACACAAATCTAAATCACTCTGCACATGTTATGTTTACCCCCCTGCACTGCACATGGTTTTGCTCATTAGAGAAGGGCTTTGCTTTTGCGATCCATGCAGAATCAGGCCCTATATCTGACCAGCAATTTTCATGTCACTGCCCACTGACACCTCATCAAACCTAAACCTGAGACCGGATTCACAACTAACTCAGTCCGTGACAGCTGGACTGGAAGGCTTAGGGGCCAATTTATCACCATCTGCATCTGAGGATGCGAATGTGCTGTGATAAAATCTACCCACTCCGCACTGAGATAATTGATTACATTGCACGGATGTCTCAGCTATCACATGCAGGGACCGAGCTGGTGGTGGTGGGTACTCTATGAGTGTCTTAGCCATACTTATCTACTTTTAATGTTAATGAGCCCCACGGACAAGAACTGTGCCAACCCCTCAGACTTGCCCCCTGGGTGGAGGCACCACTTGTATGCCCCTAGTTATGTCTCTGCTTGGATCAGTGTGCTTCCTCTGTTGTGGGTAGAGAGTGATGACATCATAATGTTAAACCAACATGGCACGACCTCAGAGAGATTGCTAGACTCTCCAGGGAGCCAGGGAGATTTCCACTGTTTCAGGGAGTGTCACTGATATTTACGGAGAATAGGCCAAGTATAGTCTTAGCCTAACTCTTAATCAAACCCTGTCTAGCAAGAGAAAACCTCAAATACTCCAGCCCAAGTTCATACTCAGAAATGCAGACTGGGGGACTGGGGAGCAGATGAATAAGTATCGTTAGGCCACCCCTCGTAGCATGACCTCATTGTACTGTAGGCACATAGGCTGCTCTTGTCTTAGCTATGTCAATGTGCTAATTTTAATGGTGGACATACTGGGCCTGATTCTGAGTTGGAAACAGCACAATGTTGGACAGACTGGGGCGATATTCTAAATTTCACTGTGCATACTTTCATATATTGTATACACAGAGTTGGAGTTGCGATTGAGTCGCACTGGAGATGCATACGGCAGGAGTCCAAGATCAAAGGAGGTTCGGAATGCCGGGATGCTGTTTTTTTTAAGAGGTCAATCACTTTCCAGGCATAGTTTGCCTTACATCCCGCCGGCATGATCTTAGAAATGTTTGTTTTTTGATCAGTAATTTGGGCCCTAAGCAAGATACCGATTTAGGGCCCCCTCTCTTAAACAATCCATAGCATTATATTTTCATTACTGATTTATGCCTCTTACATTATTTGTTGTTTTTCCTCATTATATTCTATAACAGTATATTACTTTCCCCTTCACTGATTGCAGCATGTCCCCTCACCTCTAATTTCCATTATCACACACTCAGTTGCTGCATTTTAGATCAGTGCTCCCCTCACTGAATGTAGCAGGTCCCCATACCCCATTATTACACCCTCACTCACTGACTGCATTGTATATGAGTGACCGAAGCAGTGGCGGAACTAGCGAGCGGTGGGCCCAGGTGCAACAAAATGCTTTGGGTCCCACCCCCTTAATCCCGTCCAAGTCCACCCACTCACCCCTAACTCCAAATGAGGGATTTGTTGGCCACACAGATGTATGTATATATATATATATATATATATACACACACACACACACACAATATTCAGCGACACTCAGGGATACAAAGTACAGTATGAGATAACAGGGTAGAGATACACATACAGATGGGATCCGTTCAGGTTTAGGATGTGGATGTGTCCTAGATTTAGGATGTGGAGGGGGGGGGGGGGATTATTTGGATGCAATGGAGGCACTGTGCTGGAGAGGATCTGGTGAGGGGGACCTGCTCAGGGCCAGGGAAATAGATACCTAGCAACAGTGCCGTACTAGACATTTTAGCGCTGTGTGCAAGAAACGGTATCGGCGCCCCCCCCTTTATGTAAAATAGCGGCAGTGCGCGGCATAGGTGCACAGAAAAATATAGGGGCGTGGCTTCATGGGGAAGGGGTGTGACCACAAAATAATACCAATTCATATAACGGTGCACAGTAGTCTCCATTATTAAAATTACACTGCACAGTAGCACCACTACACCAGGTAGAGCCCCTTTTACACATTACGGCAGACAGATTCCCCTTTTTACACATTACAGCAGACCGCATCCCCTTTTTACACATTACGGCAGTCAGAGTCCCCTTTTTTACACATTATGGCAGACAGCGTCCCCTTTTTACACATTACAGCAGACAGCGTCCCCTTTTTTTACAAATTACGGCAGACAGCGTCCCCTTTTTTACACATTACGGTAGACAGAGTCCCCTATTGTACACATTACGGCAGACAGCGTCCCCTTTTCTACACATTACTGCAGACAGCGTCCCCTTTTTACACATTACGGCAGACAGCATCCCCTTTTTTTTACACATTACGGCAGACAGCGTCCCCTTTTTTACACATTACGGCAGACAGCATCCCCTTTTTTTTACACATTACGGCAGACAGCGTCCCCTTTTTTACACATTACGGCAGACAGCATCCCTTTTTTTACACATTATGGCAGACAGTCCCCCTTTTTACACATTACGGCAGACAGAATAGATAGATAGATAGACAGAAAGAACAGATGATACTTACTGTCTCCACCCGCTCAGGCAGTCAGGCTCCTCTGTGCAGGCAGATCCCAGGCAGGGGAGAAGGAGAAGGAAGGAGGACTCGGGAGCCGCAGCAGTGCAATATAATTTACTGGTGGCGGCGCCGCTGCAGCTGTCCCTCTCCTTCCACATTGGCTTGCCGCCGCCGCTGTGATGAGGGAAGCGCATCCCAGCATTCACAGCGGCAGCGGCCAGCCTATGTGGAAGGAGAGTGACAGCTGCAGCGGTGCTGCCACCAATTACATTGCGCTGCTGCGACTCACGAGTCCCTCTCCCTCCTCCTTCTTCTCCTTCTCCCCGTGGCTGGATTCCTTGCGCTCTGCTGCTCCTCTCTTCAGCGGCCTGTATCACACAGCGGCAGGCGGCATGTAATGAGTCAATTTGACTCATTACATGCCACTATCTTTGGGCCCCTTGACAGCGGTGGGCCCCAGTGCAAGGCACCGCTTGCACCGGTGGTAGTTCCGCCACTGGACCGAGGATTACTGATTGTAGCCAGCCTCATAACATAAAATACTCATTATTCTACCCCCTCACTCACTGACCGCATTTTATATCAGCATTCTAGAATACTTGTTAGTACACCCCTCAGTCAGTGTGAATGTATTGGATATATATATATATATATATATATATATATATATATACATATGTTTCCCACTTATTGTAGAGACAAGCCCCTTTGCCATACACAGTAATACTTAAAATAGAGTATATTAGCATACTCATATATCATCAGTCAGTGACGTTGTCCCCCGACCTGATTACAGCAGACGGATGTTAAACACTGTACTGAAAATAACACTGTACCCCCCCCCCCCCCCCCCCCCTTCGCCTGGTTGGAATATGAAATAGGCAGATGTTATGCAAAATTAACAAAGATACTGTAACGAAGTACACTAGAAGGCCTCATGTTTTTTTTCATGTGCGCTTTTGGCTCCTCTCTCTGCTCGTGCGACTTCATACATACGTGTGTCATGCCGGGTCACACATACAACACTGCATAACTGGAGACACAGGCATGTACTGGAGCTGGCACCCAACAGCTGTTTAATCACTGTCAGCCTGCCGGCAGCATTCTGCCAGCCCAGTGCTCTGACCTTTTTGACGGAGGTCACTGTCCGCCATAAATGCCCTCCATACAGACTTATCGGTGGGCCCCCCTGGGACCCGCAGGGCCCCCTGAAACCCACAGGGCCCTTAGCAGCCACCTTGGTTGCCTTGTGGTAAATCCTCCTCTGGAGAAACGGGGTGCGAAGATAATAGGGGGAACATAAATAATAGACAAAAAGGAAGGGCTTCAGGCCAGGATTACATTATACAGGTTGAGTATCCCTTATCCAAAATTCAAAATCCCACATTTTTGGGTCCCCTACTGAGATAATGACATATATATATTATATATTATGTGTATATATAGATATATTATATAGCTATATAATATATATGTATATGTGTCATTATCTCAGTAGGGGAACCAACTGTATCATCAAAATATACACTCAATCAACAGAACTGAAAAATACTAGCAGGAATCATGAAGTTTCAGAGCTAGGAGAATGCAAAATACTAAGGCCAGTGGTTTTGCTATAAATAGAGGAGCACCCTTTCTCCTCAAGGTATTCAATCCAGTAAAAATCACTTCACGAGAGGGTACGAGGTAGAATCAGAGTATTTACAATCAGCAGTTTCAAAAATAATATTTTTAAAATAATATTTTTTTAATCTTTTGTTCTATAGACATCAAAGTGGGTACAGAGACAGTCCTCCAAAGTTGGCTAATGGCAGCCTTAATGGCATCTAAAACGTTGCCTAGGAGATACTGGTCTCTCTTGGATAATTTACCTGGATAGAAATTAAACAGAGTGATTAGTGGGTCCATAGCAATGGACATACCAATCACATTACTAATCAAAGCAAACACCTTGGACCAGAGCAATCGGATGCAAGGGCACGACCAAAATATATGAATAATATCACCCACTATTATTTCAACACAATTCAGAAATGGAATGCCATATTTTATGCTGCCTGTCCAAGGTAAAATATTCCCTATGAATCAATTTAACGAACAGCTCCGAGTGATTAATACACGGGGATACTGTAAAGCAAGCAGAAAGAGGTCTCATCCCCATTTAGTCTGACATGCCAGTTTCCCTTTCTTGCATTCTATGATTTGGAATCAGTAGCACCACAATATACCCCCTTTATGTTTGGAGAAATGCAGGGGTAGTGAGGTTGGACGCAGGGCAGGTAGACAACTCTGAAGCCAGTGTCGTGTAAAACCTGTAAACGTCCTGTGTTGGCACAGAATGGTGTGCTTGGAGATGTGAGAAAGAGACTAAACCCACATCGGTAAATAAATCATCTAAGGAGGAGAGACCGACCCTGGTCCACAAATATACATTTACAGTAAGTCAGGATTTAGGCTGGCTATACCCTTTGAGGACAAAATTGAAGAGGGCAAAAACACTTTGGAGTCTATTTACTAAGCCATGGATGGAGATAAAGCAGATAGAGATAAAGTACCAGCCAATCAGCTCCTAACTGTCATTTTTCAAACTCAGCCTGTGACATGGAAGTTAGGAGCCAATTGGCTGGTGCTTTATCTCTGTTGACTTTATCTCCATCCAAGGCTTAGTAAATGGACCCCTTAGTCAGAAAGGGCCAGGCTGATATCGCAGCCTGAACGGCCTTAAATAAACTAGGCTCGAGTGGTTTACCAGAACTAGGAAACCTTAAAAGATCAGGAAGGATAAAGAGGCCAATAACTTTGTTTTCTATAAATACCCAGGGTTTTCCAAGAGTCAGTAGAAAACCAGACCCTTGCACAGTAAAGTAAACAAGCATAGTATATTGTGCAGGTTGAGTATCCCTTATCCAAAATGCTTGGGACCAGAGGAATTTTGGATATCGGATTTTTCCGTATTTTGGAATAATTGCATACCATAATGAGATATCATGGTGATGGGACCTAAATCTAAGCACAGAGTGCATTTATGTTACATATACACCTTATACACACAGCCTGAAGGTCATTATAGCCAATATTTTTTATAACTTTGTGCATTAAACAAGTGTGTCTACATTCACACAATTCATTTATGTTTCATATACACCTTATACACACAGCCTGAAGGTCATTTAATACAATATTTGTAATAACTTTGTGTATTAAACAAAGTTTCTGTACATTGAGCCATCAAAAACAAAGGTTTCACTATCTCACTCTCACTCAGAAAAGTCCGTATTTCGGAATATTCCGTATTTCAGAATATTTGGATAAGGGATACTCAACCTGTATTGGTATCTCTTCAGGTCGGGGAATGTAACGCCACTCTCTAGCTTAGGGAGAGAGAGGTTGTCCCTCACTATTTTTGGTTTATGCCCCCTATAAATAAATTTGACTCATTTTGTAAAATCTATTATATAAAGATTTAGGGAGAGGTCGAGGGATGGTATAGAAGAGGTATAAAAGTTTTGGAAGCAGAATCATCTTAACAGCAGTGACTCTACCTAACCAAGGGGGTAATTCAGATCCAATCGCTGGGCTGCTAATTTTGCTGTCCTGGGGAGTATAAATTTTGCGTGCAAGTGTGTGAGCTCATGTGCATGTCGAGCAGCGAAAATCCACTTTGTGCAGCCTCTGCGCAGCCCAGGACTTACTCCTACAGTGCGATGAGAACAGGCTGATCGGGGCCGGAGCTGACGTCAGGAGCCCTCCCTGAAAACGCTTGGCAATGCCTGTGTTTTACCGGACACTCCCAGTAAACGGTCAGTTACCACCCACAAATGGCTTCCTCCTGTCAATCACCTTGCAAACACCCGTGCAATTGGAATTTTCGCACCATCCCGTCCCTGACCGGCGATGCTCGTTGTTGTTGTCCAACATGCGTGTGCACATTGCGGCGCATACGCATGCGCAGTTAGGACCTGATCGCACAGCAGCGATCAGATCTGAATTACCCCCCAAGATAGCATCCAATCTTTAGCAAGCCATACAAATGCTTTTGGTAAAGTACCGTAATGACAATCAATAATCTCTTTGTCCCTAGTAAGCTGAACTCCCAGGTAGCGAAGCGATTGAGACTGACAGGCATATTTATATCTTAGAAATGTTTTGAAAATGTATTTTGTGTTCCTGAGCAGTGACAGGGAGATGGCTCAGCGGATGGCGTTATAGGAGTGTCGCTGGTGTGCTGTTGAAAGCAGTTATGTACACAGATGAACAGCTGCTCACATAGGAGGCCATTCTCAGGCACATAAACTGCACTTGCCATAGGGCAGGTGAAAGTTTAGATGGTGCGACCACTGATGCACCAAGCTGTATTTCACCATCTACAGATGCAGAAAGTGGGCATCTTAGCCCTTGCTCATTCAGACACAAAGCTGTACACTGGGGAAATCTGCATAAAATCATGGATGTGCGGCTGGTGAAAGAAGCACACATGGATGCGGCTGCATCTGACTCAGAATCAGGCAAACTGTATTATAAGATTTGTGCTATTGAGAATACTGATGCGGAGAAATAAAGTACAGATGCATGTTTGTGCATACATCAGGGCATCTATTACTGTACATTTCTACATTGAGATAAAAAATTTACATTACCTTTAAATAGCATAAGCGCTGCAAAGTAGCAGTTTTATTTCATGCTACATATTGTATAGTGATCAGTAGACACATTTCACACATATTCCGTAAATAAATATCATGTTGTGCAGTGAGTTGATGTAGTTTACTTTTTACTTTGATGTCTGCTTCATACATACTTGTGAAAAGCCTGACAGTTTAATCTCAGGAGGAGATGTAGACAGGAAAATAAAAGGCACAGACACGATGTAGACGTGTGGAGATAACTGGAAGCCGAAATATACAGAGTTTACCAATATACTGTGGTACATGTGGGAACTGAACTCAGTTTGACATATCACTTTATAGATTCATGTAAGAGAGAAAATGCTGCTTTTCCTATATTGTATCTGATGAACGAACATTGCAGAATCCAAACTTCTGAGCTACCACAGCCTATAAGAGAATTCCCCAAACGCGGTCCTCAAGGCTCTATGGGGGTAATTCAGATCTGATTTGATCAAATTTGTTAGCAAATGGGCAAAACCATGGCCCTCATTCTGAGTTGTTCGCTTGCTAGCTGCTTTTAGCAGCCATGCAAACGCTAAGCCGCCGCCCTCTAGGAGTGTATCTTAGCTTAGCAGAAGTGTGAACGAAAGGATAGCAGAGCGGCTACAAAATAATTTTGTGCAGCTTCAGAGTAGCTCCAGACCTACTCCTAGCTTGCCATCACTGCAGACTATTTAGTTCCTGCTTTGACGTCACGAACACGCCCTGCGTTTACCCAGCCACGCCTACGTTCACCAGCCACGCCTGCGTTTTTATCTGGCATGCCTGCGTTTTTTCTCTCACTCCCTGAAAACGGTCAGTTGACACCCAGAAACACCCACTTCCTGTCAATCACTCTGCGGCCAGCAGTGTGACTGAAAAGCTTCGCTAGACCTTGTGTGAAACTACATCGTTCGCTGTATTAGTACGATGCGCGTGCGCTTTGCGCCGCATACGCATGCGCCGCATACGCATGCACAGAACTGCCATTTTTTTGCCTGATCGCTGTGCTGCGAACAAAAGCAGCTAGCGATCAACTCGAAATGACCACCCATGTGCACTGCAGGGTGGGCAGATATAACGTGCAGAGAGAGTTAGATTTGAGTGGGGTATGTTCAAACTGAAATCTAAATTGCAGTGTAAAAATAAAGCAGCCAGTATTTACCCTGCACAGAAACAAATTAACCCACCCAAATCTAACTCTCTTTGCACGTTACATCTGCCCCCCCCCTGCAGTGCACATAGGGGTTTATTCAGACCTGTTCGCTTGCTAGGATTTTTTTTTTTGCAGTCCTGCGTTTGCATAGTCACCGCCCATAGGGGAGTGTATTTTCGCTTTGCGAGTGTGCGAACGCATGTGTAGCAGAGATGTACAAACAGATTTTATGCATTCTCTGAGTAGCCCAGGACTTACTCAGCCGCCGCGATCACATCAGCCTGTACGGGACCGATACAGACATCAGGAACCCTCCCTGCAAACAAGACAAGCCTGCGTTTTTCCAAACACTCCCAGAAAATGGTCAGTTGCCACCCACAAACGCCCTCTTCCTGTCAATCTCCTTGCGAACGCCCTTGCAAATGGATCCTTCACACAAACCCATAGCTGAGCTGTGATCCGCTTTGTGCATACGAATGCTAGACCTGACTGCCCGCTGTACGAAAACGCAGCCTAGCGATCAGGTCTGAATTAGGCCCATAGTTTTGCCCATTTGCTAACAAATTTGCTGCTGCATCAGATCTGACTTAGGTCCTATAACTGTCCAGGTTTTATGGGTTAACCAATCTTGGGCACAAGTGACTTCATTGGTATCTAAACCATACCTCCCAACATGACCCTCTCCAGGAGGGACAGAATGCTCTGCTCCTGCACTTCACTCTCAATTTATGATTGCCGGCACCTGTGTTGAACAGGTGAATGGATAAGAAAGGTGTCTCCCCACAGGTGAGGGCAATCATACATTAAGAGGGAAGTGCTGGAGCAGAGCATTCTGTCCCTCCTGGAGAGCGTCATGTTGGGAGGTATGTCTAAACCAATTTAATTTAACCATCTGTCCTCAGCCATGGATAGCCTTAAAATCTGTACCGTTAAGGTGCCTTGAGGACAGCGATTGGGAACCTCTTGCCTCTAATGTTATCCTACAACACATGGAAAAGGAAGTAGAATTATCCCCAACAGGGGGCTCTATAAACGCCATATGGCCGATTTTAGGACATAAAAATGTGACTTGTATGCACACAATAATATGTTTGTAGCCTTATAGCTGCCTGTGTCTGAAAATATTAAGCAAAGGTGCACAGGTGTACTAATTACTCACTGACACATTTGAAAAGATCCACAGGTAGAGCTAATTAGTTCACTTGTGATTTTATGAGGAGACCTGGAAACCTTGAACTGTTTTGGGTCCAGAGGACAGAGTTTGAGAATCTATGCTATAGATCAGGGCTGGCCAAACCGGTCCTCGAGATCTACCAACAGCTCATGTTTTCCAGGCCTCCTGGAGATCTGTAGAAATGTCAGCTAGGAGTCAATGCAGCACATCTTAATTAGTAATGACTACACCTGTGCACCAACTAGGTGGTCTGGAAAATGTGAACTGTTGGACATCTCGAGGACTGGTTTGGCCAGCTCTGCTATAGATCCATCCATTGTGAAGATGTGTTAATCATAATTGATACAGAAAATGACACCAGCCTTGGGAATACTGCCTGAAAGCTCTAAACATTAACATACTGCTTCACTGGACCATATGCTGCAGACAGGGCAGATTATGAGAATCAATATATAAGAAAAACATAATTAGTAAAATAAAACATGTAATGAATGAATTACATGAATTATATACAGGTTGAGTATCCCTTATCCAAAATGCTTGGGACCAGAAGTATTTTGTATATCGGATTTTTCCGTATTTTGGAATAATTGCATACCATAATGAGATATCATGGTGATGGGACGCAAGTCTAAGCACAGTATGCATTTATGTTACATATACACCTTATACACACAGCCTGAAGGTAATTTTAGCCAATATTTTTAATAACTTTGTGCATTAAACAAAGTGTGTGTACATTCACACAATTCATTTATGTTTCATATACACCTTATACACACAGCCTGAAGGTCATTTAATACAATATTTTTAATAGCTTTGTGTATTAAATGAAGTTTGTATACATTGAGCCATCAGAAAACAAAGGTTTCACTATCTCACTCAAAAAAGTATGTATTTCGGAATATTCCGTATTTCGGAATATTTGGATATGGGATACTCAACCTGTATAAGAAATAAGTGCATAAACATAGATATAACAAAAATATCTATATAGATCATACTTGCCTACCTGACCCTCTCCATGAGGGAGAAAATGCTGTATTCCTGGACTTTCCTGGTAATGTATGATTGCCATCACCTGTGGTGAAACACCTTTCTTATCAATTAACTAGCTCACCACAGTTGATGGCAATCATACATTACCAGGAAAGTCCAGGAACAGAGCATTTTCTCCCTCATGGAGAGGGTCAGATAGGCACGTATGATATAGATGGATACTACTGGTCAGAAGTTTTAGAACACCCCCATTTTCCCAGTTTTTATTAAAATTGCTATAGGTTAAAAAAAAAGGTTGTGGTCATCAAAAGTCAAAATATATTGTAATTTCAGTTATGAAAAAAACTATTTCAGGAAACAAGTAATTATGAAGTTAAGAACTTACATCTCTTCTGCAGCAAAAAAGAGGCTAATCAGTGGTGCAAGTAGAAATATTTTCTTAGGGGTACTGAGTGCCGGAAATGGACCTGGTCATGTGTTGTGAGGGGGCGTGGCCACATGTTGCTAGTGGGAAAGGCTACGTGACACTACCGGCGTGGGCACACGACAGCCCCCCCCCTTTTTTTATTATCTGGAGGCAAGGCTAAAAATATATAGAAATGCCTCCAGTATAATAGAAATATATAGTGATACCTCTAGTACAGGGATTTTCAATCTTTTTTTTTTTACTCGCGGCACACTGAACAATATTTTAAAATTGCCAAGGCACACAATCAGTTCCCCACAGATAAAAAGACAAAAACACACATTGGCCCTCACAGTAAAAAATCCACACATACAATGGCCTACACAGAAAAAATAATCACATTGCTCCCCACATAAATCATGTTGCTCCCTACATAAATCCTATTGCTCCCCACATAAATCAGTCACATTGCTCCCCCACATAAATCCAATTGTTCCCCACAGGAGAAATAAATTAACAAATATTTGCCCCTACCAGTCAGCTGTCCTCCTCCCTATCCCTCATTGGCGGGGGTTGTTCATAGTGGAGTGTTGCGAATACTGAGCAGCGGGCGGTCAGGCAGGTGTGGATGTGGGTGGGCAAGGAAAGCTGTGGGTGCAGGCAGGCAGGAACTAGAAGATGTGTATGAAGGCGGGTGGGCTCTCTGGGTGGTGAGACGCAACGGCCGTGGCCTGTGATATCACACCGCCGCGTCTTCAAGGTATATAAGAAGAGCCTGGGCCAACAGTTCACTCTGAAGGTGCAGGAAGCTGCTTTGGCTCCGCGGCACACCTTGCAACTGGTCGCGGCACACTAGTGTGCAACGGCACACTGGTTGAAAAAGCCTACTCTAGTATAATAGAAATATATAGTAATGCCCCCAATTTAATAACAATATATGCCTCCATTATAACAGGAAAATACAGCCACTCTTGCACTCCCAGTAACCCTGACAAAGTGGGAGGAGCCATCATGCTGCCAAGCACCATGGTCTTGTTGCTTTGTGGCACATTATAATTATAGCAGTGGCAAAGTGTATGGCAGGTGGTACTGCGTACCTGCTGCCAAATTCTTATGGGTACTCCGTACCCGAGCGTACCCACATACTCGCACCGCTGAGGCTTATAAAGGATGAATCAAAATTTAAATCTTTGGTTTATGATGCAGTGTTTTGTACACCACTGAGCAGGTAAAAGGATGATTCTTCTGTGTGTGGGATTTATTTACTGTACTAAGCACCGATTCCTAGAGTGTTTAATCAACAAAATTTAAAAGGACAATACCTTTATACAAAATACTTCAAATGTTGCTATTAAAAGCATTGCCCTTTTAAATTTCAGGCTTAAACATGACAGGGAGCAGCAGATTTTACAAACTGCCTCTCAGTGAATAAACCCACATGAAACCAACTGTCAAACATGGAGGAGGAAGCATGATGGCCTGGGACTCTTTTGCTGAATCCTAATTAGCCAATTGCATAGAGAGATTGGCACACTGAACAAAAAGGGTTAATGCAGCATTTTGTAGCACCATGCAATATCTCCCAGCTGCGACGGACTGGCTGACTGGGGAACCAGTTTCAGCCCATTTATTTATTTATTACCAGCTATTTATTTAGCGCACACATATTCTGCAGCACTTTACAGAGAATAATTGTCCATTCACATCAGTCCCTGCCCCAGTGGAGCTTACAATCTATATTCCGTACCACATGTACAAGCACATGCTAAGGTTAATTTTGTTGGGAGCCAATGAACCTACCAGTATATTTTTGGATTGTGGGAGGAAACCGACGCAAGTATGGGGAGAATAAACAAACTCCACACAGTTAGGGCCATGGTGGGAATTGAACCCATGACCTCAGTGCTGTGAGGCAGTAATGCTAACCATTACACCATCCGTACTGCCCTGGATCTGATCCGAGAGGACTGGGAAGGGAAGATAACCACCCCTGAGACTTCTGTGGTACACTGGGGCAGATGTATTAACCTGGAGAAGGCATAAGGAAGTGATAAACCAGTGATATGTGCAAGGTGATAAAGGCACCAGCAAATCAGATCCTAACTGTTAATTTACATATTGGAGCTGATTGGCTGGTGCCTTTATCACCTTGCACATATCACTGGTTTATCACTTCCTTATGCCTTCTCCAGGTTAATACATCTGCCCCAATATGTCATGCAGTTCAGGGACAGGCTGCAGACACTGATGGAGTTAGCTCAGAGCAACCTAAAAGCTGCCCAAACCAGGCAGAAACGCTGGTATGACTGGAACGCCTGGGAGCGCAAATTTGAAGTGGGGCAGAAGGTTCTGGTACTAATTCCAACGAGGCAGGACAAACTGCAAGCCACATGGGAAGGTCCGTACACGGTACTACAGTGCGTACATGATGTGAACTATGTCATTGCCAGAGATGAGGGCAGGAAGAGACAGAGTATTTCACATCAATATGCTCAAGGCCTATCAAAGCAGGGACACCTGCGTGCTGGCAGTTTGCAGCCTCCCAGAGGAGAACCAGGAACCAGACCCACTGTTAGATCTGACAGCTGCAGCTGCGTCAGGGGGTACCCTGACAGATGCCCTGTATGGAGAGGTACAGTGGAGTCATCTGTCTGACGCCTTGCACCTCTACCAGACCTGCTTCACAAGGAGGCCAGGGAAAATGCACCTAGTCACTCACCATGTAGACACAGATAACCAAACACCCCTGCAACAGCCAGCATACCGAGGCACATTGGAGATGTTACAGGCAATGAGGCGTGAGGTGGATGAAATGTTGAGACTAGGGGTGATCCAGAAGTCCTACTGTTCCTGGGCTGCGCCCGTGGTGCTGGTCCCAAAGAAGTGTGGGGGCACCCAGTTCTGTGTGGATTATAGGAGGTTAAATGAAGCCACGGTATTTGATGCATACCCCATGCCCAGAATTGATGTGTTAAGTCAGCTGGCCACTGCGTGCTACATCACCATTATGGATCTCAGCCGCAAGTACTGGTAGATCCCACTATCGCCCGAGGCCCGCGAGAGGTCAGCCTTTATCACCCCCTTCGGCTTGTGTGAATTCCTTGTCATGCCATTTGGGATGAAAAAGGCGCCGGCTTCCTTCCAGCGTTTGGTTAATGAACTGCTGGAGGGCCGGGAGGACCACACGGTGGCGTGCCTGGACGACTTTGCGGTGTTTAGTCAGACCTGGGAGGAACATTTGATCCATTTGGATGATGTGTTGAAGCAGTTCGCTGGGGCCGGCCTGACAATCAAACCAGAGAAATGCCAGATGGGCGTGCGTGAGGTACAGTACCTGGGGCACCGAGTAGGCGGGGGCACTCTCCATCCTGAACCAGGGAAGGCAGAAGCTATTGCCGCTTGGCCTAACCCCAAAACCAAGAAACAGGTCATGTCCTTTTTGGGGACAGCAGGGTACTATTGCAAGTTTGTGCCACAGTACAGCGCAATTGCGAAGCCCCTGACCGATCTTACAAAAAAGAAGCTTACCCAATTGGTAAACTGGACAGAAGCTTGTGAGCAAGACTTCTGCACATTAAAGGAAGCCTTGTCTGCGGCAGCAGTGCTGCAGGCACCTGATTTTAACTGCAGGTTCGTGGTGCAGATTGACGCATCTAACTATGGGTTAGGGTCTGTGCTCAGCCAGGTTGATGAGCAAAGGGGGGAACACCCCATTATGTTGCTGAGCCGAAAGCTACTCCCTCGTGAGGCAGCCTATGCAACCATTGAAAAGGAATGCCTTGCAATAGTCTGGGCCCTCCAGAAGCTGCAGTGCTGTATGGACGCCATTTCACCACAGTTACAGATCACCATCCATTGCGCTGGTTACATAGAGTCACAGATGACAATGGCAAACTGCTTCGGTGGAGCTTGATATTGCAACAATATAACTTCACCATTCAGCACAGACAGGGTGCACGCCATGGTAACTGTGACGGGCTGTCTCCCCATGGAGAGGACAGCAGCCCATCCAAGCCAAGTACTGACAGTTGTCAGAATAAAGCATAGGAGGCTGCAGCCTGACGTGCCACTGCTCCCATGCTGATCTTACAGGGGGAGGTGTCATGATCCTGGCTATTTTGAGTAGAACTAGGCATGTTAAAATCAATATATATGATATCACTATTCTGATTGATGTATCAATGTACCAGGGTATGATAACTGTCTTTGCATGTCAAATGGTTGAAGCTTGATTGATCTGCTGGCATTTCATTATAGTCACAGAACTCAGAGACGCACTGGCTACTCAGGTGTGAAATTCCTCCTGACCAGAGCTAGTTTAATTACCCCAGAACCAGAGCTATGGCCAGAAAGGTGTTAAGCTCTTTTTGGTCTGTGTCTTTTCAGAACTGGCCATTTGTTTACACAAGAACCATGGCCAGAGCTTCAAAGGCTATTAGAAGATAAGGCCATTCGCCCCTAAGTGAGTGCCTGGGAAGCCCAGTATGAGCTGACACTCAATGCCTTCTCTGGCTTTGAAAGGGTTAAAACGAACTCTCCAGCGGGAGGGGGGCTGAAGGGGCAGCCTGAGTTTTAAATAGGAGAAACACAGACTGCAAGTTGTTAATTATCAAAGAAGAGAGTCAGGAGAAGCATCCTGGCTTTGTAATGTCCCAATAATATCTGAAGAGGCTTCACTTCATCCCATCATTCCACTCTGCAGGATTGGTGGGTTTTACCTCCCTATTTTTATTTTTATTGAAACTGTCTTTACTCGTGTGACTTTGACATTTTATCATTATAGCTTGTAACTTTCTTTTCTGTAACATAAGCTTTGAAGTGTTTTACTTAAATTATAATCTAATTTTAGCTCTGGTTTTCTGTTGTGTATCCAACCCAACTCTCTGAAGGAGGCGTTACCAAAATATTAATAATTCTGGGTGTGGGCAAAAGCCATAACTTTGCCTTGGATCATACCCTAAACGTTTGTACTTTGGCTGGTGGCAGTGACCGTGTTGAAATTAACGCATGTGCTCAGGTATCCAATAATGGTGTCACTTGGCAGGGATTCGTAGATTGGCGTATCTGTGGAATCGCCGTGCATAGGATCATGACAAACTGGTATTTATGCCGGGACAATGTTTACTGTAGACAATGTTTAGATGCACCCGGTTCTCTGCACTTGCACCTGCAATCACTTGCGATGCAGGTATCAAGTGTAAAGAGCCGGGTGCTTCTAAAGATTGTACCCGGTCAGACAGTCTGATACTATCTACTGGTTTATGCCTAATCCTTACTCAAGGGTATATCCTACAGCAAGAGAACGACCCAGATCATTTCTCCAGGCTATGTCAGACCTCCTTCAAGGATGAAAGGCTTCAAATCATGGAGTGGCCAGCACGGTCTCCAGACTTAAACCCCATTGAGCTGGTTTAGGATGAACTGGAACAAAGGGTGAAACAATGCAACCTACAAATGCAATACAATTTTGGGAACTAATGCAACACTGGGAAGAACTTCCAGGATAATATTTAAAAATGTGTAAAATATATTATAAGTTACAGCCATGCACTCACTGCCCTGTCTAGTCTATAGATCTTACTGCTCCATCCAGTCCATATTGTATGTATCTCTCATTGCCCACTCCACAACTCACAATGCCCCTTCCAGTCCACAGATCTCTCAATACCCCCTTTCACAGCTATCAGTTCCCCCATCATTAAATTCGATAGATCTGTCATGAACAGAGATGGTTTATAATAAAGCACATTTATTACAATAAAGAGCAGCATCCTACAAATATTGGCTCTGCTTACTATAGGGCACGGAGTCTAAACCAGTAGACGTATTTACCAGAGCTTGCCGTGAGGCATGATAGACTGTTTTATTGACCAGATCACGAATCCTATAATAGATTATTAGCAAGGAGTAATATATTATATGTAATATGTTATATTTAATACATTAGGACAGTGGGCCTAGGCCCTCATTCCGTGTTGATCGCTCGCTAGCTACTTTTAGCAGCCGTGCAAACACATAGTCGCCGCCCACGGGGGAGTGTATTTTTGCTGTGCAGGAGTGCGAACGCCTGTACAGCAGAGCAGCTGCAAACACATTTTGTGCAAAACAAGACCAGCCCTGTAGTTACTTATTCTGTGCGATGATTGCTGCGACGAAAGACACGGTAATGACGCCAGATACCCGCCCAGCAAATGCCCGGCCACGCCTGTATTTTTCCAAACACTCCCATAAAACGGTCAGTTAACACCCAGAAATTCCCACTTCTTGTCAATCGCCTTGCGTCCGCCATTGCGACTGAAAGCGTCGCAAGAACCTGTGCAAAACCACGATGCTCTTTGTACCCATACGCCTTGCCTGCTCATTGCAGTGCATACGCATGCGCAGATTTGCCATTTTCTCTAACGTCCTAGTGGATGCTGGGGACTCCGTAAGGACCATGGGGAATAGACGGGCTCCGCAGGAGACATTGGCACTTTAAGAAAGAATTTAGATTCTGGTGTGCTCTGGCTCCTCCCTCTATGTCCCTCCTCCAGACCTCAGTTTGAGACTGTGCCCGGACGAGCTGGGTGCTGTTCAGTGAGCTCTCCTGAGCTTGCTGTGAGAAAGTATTTTGTTAGGTTTTTTATTTTCAGGGAGCTCTGCTGGCAACAGACTCCCTGCATCGTGGGACAGAGGGGAGAGAAGCAGCCCTACTCTCTGAAGCTAGGTCCTGCTTCTTAGGCTACTGGACACCATTAGCTCCAGAGGGATCGTACACAGGATCTCACCCTCGTCGTCCGATCCCAGAGCCACGCCGCCGTCCCCCTCGCAGAGCCGGAAGACAGAAGCCGGGTGAGTATGAGAAGCAAGAAGACTTCGAAATCGGCGGCAGAAGACTCCGTTCTTCACTGAGGTAATGCACAGCACTGCAGCTGTGCACCATTGCTCCCACACACCTCACATACTCCGGTCACTGTAAGGGTGCAGGGCGCAGGGGGGGGTGCCCTGGGCAGCATATGGACCTCTTTTGGCAAAAGTACACATATATACAGTTGGGCACTGTATATATGTATGAGCCCCCGCCAAGAATATGTATATTTAAGCGGGACAGAAGCCCGCCGTCGAGGGGGCGGGGCTTCTTCCTCAGCACTCACCTGCGCCATTTTTTCTCCACAGCTCCGCTGAGAGGAAGCTCCCCAGGCTCTCCCCTGCAGATACACGGTAGAAGAGGGTAAAAAGAGAGGGGGAAGGCACATAATTAAGCGCAAAAATCAATATAAACAGCAGCTACTGGGTTAACATTAAGTTACTGTGTTATTCCTGGGTTTATAGCGCTGGGGTGTGTGCTGGCATACTCTCTCTCTGTCTCTCCAAAGGGCCTTGTGGGGGAATTGTCTTCAGATGAGCATTCCCTGAGTGTGTGGTGTGTCGGTACGTGTGTGTCGACATGCCTGAGGTAAAAGGCTCCCCTAAGGAGGAGATGGAGCAAATGTGTGTGTGAGTGGTGTCTCCGTCGACAACGCCGACACCTGTTTGGATATGTGAAATTAAGTGCTAAGGTAAATTTATTGCACAAAAGATTAGAGAACAGACAGGGAATCTACCCATGTCTGTCCCTATGTCGCAGAGACCTTCAGAGTCTCTCAATGATCACTATCCAAAATAATGGACACTGATATCGACACAGAGTCTGACTCCAGTGTCGACTACGATAATTCAAAGTTACAGTTAAAATGGCAGGAAAGTATTCAATATATGATTATTGTAATAAAAAATGTTTTGCATATCACTGATGACTCATCTGTCCCTGACACAAGGGTACACATGTTTAAGGGGAAGAAAGCTGAGGTAAATTTCCCTCCTCTCATAAAGAAAAAGAGCGGGAATCTCCAGACAAGAGACTGCAATTTCCCACAAAGAATTCTCAGGGAGTATCCTTTCCCTACTAGGGCCAGGATACGATGGGAATCTTCCCCTAGGGTGTCACGTTTGCCCAAAAGGTAGCGCTGACTTAACAGCTATCCTCAGGGATTCTGCAGATAGCATGCAGTAAAAGTACTTTGAAGTCCATTTACACACATTCTGGTACACTACTCAGACCGGCGATTGTGTCGGCATGGGTTTATAGCGCTGTAGCAGCGTTTACAGATACCTTATCAGCAGAGATTGAGGCCCTAGTATGTATATATATATATATATATATATATATATATATATATAGATATATATATAAAAAATGCTGTCTTAGATATATATAAAACATGCCCAATGTCACGATCCGGGTATCTGGACGCCATTACTTACCCTTCAGATGCCTTCTAAGGCTGGCTCAGCGTTCCAGGACCGGATCCCATCTGTCATACTGATGTCCACATTCCTGCCTCCTCTCCTGTCACTCTGAGACGCGGTCACCGCAACGCCTGTAACATCTGGAATGGCGTCTCCCGCGGCCTCCGCCGCTGTTCCTGAGTTTCTGCATGCAGAGTGTCAGAGTGGTGATTACGTCAGCCGCGGCCTCCGCTGTGCCCGCGTGGTTAAGTGTGCACTTATCAGTCTGGCGTCTCCTGTCTCCTGTGGCCGGCGCCGCCATTACTGTTTTAATTCCCACAGGGATTACAAACCAAACTTCCCTCCAAGTGTCTGCATGGGCGCAGCCATCTTGGATTCTGTCACCTGTTCATTTCCACCAATCTGTTGTTACCATTGTAAATCTGCATAATTGCCTAGCCAATCCCTTCCTTGCTGCAGGTATAAGTATTCTGTGCCTGAGCAAGGAAGGCGTCAGTGCTTTGGTTGTCAAACCTAGTTCCAGTTTGTCTCTCTCCTGTGGTTGTTTTCCAGGTTCCAGTTCCTATCTCCAAACCTCCACTAAAGAGACCTGCACCAGCATTCCACCTGCGGTGTAGCCTGACTCTCCTATCCATTTGGATTCATCTGCTTCCAGCTACAGATCCACCTGCTTACAGCAATCAGCTTCCAGCAGAGATCAGCTCTTCTTAAAGTGCCAGTACCCTTTTCTACAGATTACCATTTATCACCGGTATTATTATTTCACCGCTCTCAAGCTCCATATATCATTTCATATTTCATCGCTCTCAAGCTACATTTATTATTTAACTGGTTTCAGCCAGTATCCACTCCGTGCCAACATCAGTCTGGTTCCAGCCAGTATCCACAGCAGCCGTTTTATCCACAGCAGCCCAGCTTTTCCTGGAACACCAGCTGGTACGATCCTGGGCTATTTCCATTGCTACAGTCGGGCCTGGTAAGGACTTTCCAACTAGAAAATTATAAGAACTATCTCACACTACCAGGGCCCTGTGGCCTTGCCACCCTGTAGTACCCAGGAACTGTATTTATCCTCTGCTGATTTTATGTTTTCTTTTACTGCTGCTGTGTTACGGAGTATGTCATAATAAACATCATTGACTTTTACTTTGGTTGTCGTGGTCACGCCTTTGGGCAATTCTTCTACATGTAACTTACATGTCTAGGGGTCTGATACAACCTCCCAGGTTCCTTTACACCTCAGCCCCTACAACTGAGGCTGCCTCCCGTCAGCTCAGGCCCTCAGTTGTGACAGTAAGCACTGACCATATGAATCCAGCCGGAGACCAGGATCAAGCGGCCAGGCCGATGCAAGAACTGGCAGCCCGACTTGAACATCAGGAGGCTGCACAGGGCCACATCGTCCGCTGTCTCCAGGATCTCTCTACTCGGCTGGATGGGATTCAGACAACCCTCCGTGGATCAGACGCGTCCGGTGCGTCAACCACAGTGACTCCAGCTATAACCCCACCCACCTTACCCATTTCTGCTCCACGTCTTCATCTTCCAACGCCAGCAAAATTTGACGGATCTCCAAGATTCTGCAGGGGATTTCTCAACCAGTGTGAGATTCAGTTTGAGCTACAACCTGGCAATTTTCCCAGTGACCGTACAAAAATTGCCTACATTATCTCTCTTCTCAGTGGCTCAGCCCTTGATTGGGCATCACCATTATGGGAGAGGTCCGACACCCTGCTATCCTCCTACACTGCATTCGTGTCAACATTCAGGCGTATCTTCGACGAGCCAGGCCGGGTAACTTCAGCTTCATCTGAGATTCTCCGTTTACGCCAGGGATCACGTACTGTAGGACAATATCTTATACAGTTCCAGATCCTGGCATCCGAACTGGCATGGAACGACGAGGCCCTGTATGCTGCATTCTGGCATGGCTTATCGGAGCGTATTAAAGATGAGTTAGCTACCAGAGACTTACCTTCCAAGTTAGATGAGCTAATCTCACTCTGCACGAAAGTTGATTTACGTTTCAGAGAGAGAGCAACTGAGCGTGGAAGATCATCTGCTCCAAAATCTTCTGCTCCTCCTCCTCGCCAACTGTCACCATCTAAAGACGAGCCCATGCAAATTGGCCGTTCCCGTTTAACTCCTGCTGAGCGCCGAAGACGTCTCTCTGAGTCTCTTTGTCTTTACTGTGCAGCTCCGTCTCACACCATCAATGCCTGTCCCGAACGTCCGGGAAAACTCCAAACCCTAGCTCGCCCAGGAGAGGGCCGGCTAGGAGTAATGATCTCCTCTCCATCTCCTCATGATTGTAATCTCCCAGTGTCGCTCCAAATTGCTCAACGTTATCGGAACGTCATTGCCCTCCTTGATTCCGGAGCAGCTGGGAACTTTATTACCGAAGCCTATGTTAAACGGTGGTCCCTACCCACCGAGAGACTTCCTTCGTCCATCTCCTTAACTGCCGTGGATGGCAGCAAGATTTTTGATGCAGTTATTTCCCTAAGGACTCTACCAGTTCGTCTGAGAGTGGGAGTTCTTCATTCCGAATTTATTTCTTTTTTAGTGATTCCAAGAGCCACACATCCTGTGGTCCTGGGCCTTCCATGGCTCCGTCTTCACAATCCATCTATTGATTGGACGACTACGCAGATTCTGGCATGGGGTCCCTCCTGTGCTGAGACATGTTTGTTTAAAGTATTGCCTGTCTGTTCTTCCTCCCCCAGGTCGTCTGATGTTCCACCTCCTCCATATCAAGATTTCACGGATGTGTTCAGTAAGGCTTCTGCTGATATCCTTCCTCCTCATAGAGAATGGGACTGCCCGATTGATCTCGTTCCAGGGAAGGTTCCACCTCGAGGCCGAACTTACCCGTTGTCTCTGCCTGAGACGCATTCTATGGAGGAATACATTAAAGAGAACCTAGCAAAAGGGTTCATTCGACCTTCCTCTTCTCCAGCCGGCGCAGGCTTCTTTTTCGTAAAGAAAAAAGATGGTGGTCTGCGGCCGTGCATTGACTACAGAGGTCTGAACGACATTACCATCAAGAACCGCTATCCACTACCCCTGATTACTGAGCTCTTTGATAGAGTTAGCGGAGCTACCATCTTCACAAAGCTGGACTTGAGAGGTGCATACAATCTCATCCGGATCCGTGAGGGTGACGAGTGGAAGACCGCCTTTAACACCCGTGACGGACATTATGAGTACCTCGTCATGCCCTTCGGATTGAGCAATGCTCCAGCTGTCTTCCAGCATTTTGTCAATGAGATCTTCAGAGACATTTTATACCGTCATGTCGTGGTCTATCTAGATGATATCCTCATTTTTGCCAACAATTTAGAGGAACATCGTTTTTGGGTAAAAGAGGTTCTGTCCCGTCTCCGTGTCAATCATCTCTATTGCAAATTAGAGAAATGCGTCTTTGAAGTCAAGTCCATTCCGTTTCTAGGTTACATTGTGTCCGGTTCCGGACTAGAGATGGATCCTGAGAAACTACAAGCAATCCAGAATTGGCCGATACCCTTAACCCTCAAAGGAGTCCAGAGGTTCTTAGGGTTCGCCAATTATTACAGAAAGTTTATACGAGACTTTTCCACCATTGTGGCGCCTATTACTGCTTTAACTAAGAAGGGTGCTAACCCGTCCAAGTGGTCTGAAGAAGCTACGCAAGCTTTTCATCTCTTAAAACAACGGTTCATCTCTGCACCAGTTCTGAAACAGCCCGACATCGACTCTCCTTTCATCTTAGAGGTGGATGCCTCCTCCGTTGGAGTAGGAGCGGTGTTATCTCAGAGGGCTAAAGATGGCCATTTACATCCTTGCAGTTTCTTCTCCCGGAACTTCTCCCCAGTGGAGCGCAACTATGCCATTGGCGACCAGGAGTTGCTAGCCATCAAGCTCGCTCTAGAGGAGTGGAGATATCTGTTGGAGGGAGCTTCTCATTCAATCACCATACTTACAGACCACAAGAACCTTTTATATCTGAAAGGCGCACAATGTCTCAACCCTCGTCAGGCCAGATGGGCACTTTTCTTTTCCAGGTTCGACTTTAAACTCCAGTTCTGTCCGGGCTCTCAGAATCGCAAGGCCGATGCCCTTTCCCGCTCATGGGAGCAAGAAAATGAGTCAGAGTCTTCAGACAAGCATCCTATTATCAATCCGTTGGCATTCTCCACGGTAGGGATGGACTCTACGCCCCCACTAGGGAAAAGTTTTGTGAAGCCGGTACTGAGGAAGAAGCTCATGCATTGGGCCCATGCTTCCCGTTTTGCCGGACATACAGGTATCCAAAAAACCCTGGAGTTTATTAGGGATGAGCGGGTTCGGTTCCTCGGAATCCAACCCGCCCGAACTTCATGTTTTTTTTACACGGGGCTGAGCGACTCGGATCTTCCCGCCTTGCTCGGTTAACCCGAGCGCGCCCGAACGTCATCATCCCGCTGTCGGATTCTCGCGAGGCTCGGATTCTATCGCGAGACTCGGATTCTATATAAGGAGCCGCGCGTCGCCGCCATTTTCACACGTGCATTGAGATTCATAGGGAGAGGACGTGGCTGGCGTCCTCTCTGTTTATAGAGAAGAGAGTGAGACAGTAGAGAGAGACACAGTAGTAATTTTGGGGAGCATTAGGAGGAGTACTAGTTACTTGCTGAAGTGATAGATAGTGTGACTGTATATTATCTGACTTGTGGGGGAGACACTGACAGTGGGGAGCAGTTAGAGTCTGAGAGCAGGACTCAGGAGTACATATAACGTACAGTGCACACTTTTGCTGCCAGAGTGCCACACTGCCATTGTGACCACACTGACCACCAGTATAATATACATTGTGATTGTCTGCTTAGGAGTACTACTTGCAAGTTGCTGATAGTGTGACCAGTGACCTGACCACCAGTCACCACCAGTTTAATATATATATATATATATATATATATATATATATAATTGTATATAATATATATATAATATTGTATACCACCTACCCGTGGTTTTTTTTTTTTCTTTCTTCTTTATACATACTACTATAGTAGCTTACTGTAGCAGTCTGCGGTGCTGCTGAGCTGACTGTGTCCAGCAGGTCCGTCATCAGTCATTACATAATAAATATATATACCTGTCCGGCTGCAGTACTAGTGATATTATATATATATATATTGATTTCATCTCATTATCATCCAGTCTATATTAGCAGCAGACACAGTGCGGTAGTGTTAGGTTCCTGGTGCTCAGAACAAGGGAGATGTTATGCAGCGAGTCCAGAGCACCAGGACGTAATGCTGGGAAAGGGGAATGGAAAGGGAATAGCCCCTGGCGCCCTAACTCCGTTGTCTCGCCCGTGTGGTCAGAAATCCCCTGCGAGACTATGGTTGCTTGAGCCCATGGCAGCCGCGTTTGAAGGGCGGATTATGTCTGCCCAACTCCGATGCCCCCTCAGGTCTTAATGGGAGACAAAGGGAAATCCGAGACAGGGTGATAACAAGGGGCCCTCTGACTAAACAACCAGGCCAGGGGCTACAAGCTAACTGACTAAACCTGAGGTATGTGCGGTAACCCGCCAGGGAAAAGGACAACCAAAATCCACTAGTCCGTACTCCTACCCAGCACCGCTGGATACCAGAGTGGATCTGTGGGAGCGGAATCCTCCGCAAAAGCTCCGGAACACAAATAATAAAAGATAAATAATTAAGCGGCCCAAGCCGCAACACACGGCTACGCCGTGACTCACGAACACCACTGGCTGTTCAAAGGTGCTCAGTCAGGACTCCAGGAACAGATGACGACTTCCGAGTACAGGACAACTGAGAACAGGAACGACCGGATACAGCAGGACTGGAAACACTTTCAGCAAACAGATTCAGCATTCAGGAAGCTCAGGAACTAGCAGGAACCAAGCTCAGAACTCAAGCAGACTGAAAACCCAGAAATATCACCAGCATCTGCGAACTGCAATCAGCCAGCATATAACAGAGAGGCCTAATTAATAATCCAGTGCAGCTGGCCTATTGCAGGACTCCAAGCTGACAAGATGCAATTAGCAGCCAGATGAGGCTGAACACATGGGAACAAGCTGCAATTGCACAGACTCACCAGCGGCAGCAGACAAGAGTAATCTAAAACAGAGCAATGGGAAATCCTGGCATGCAAGACAACTAAATAAACATAAAATAGAAATGAACCACTACCTGTGGTTCATAACAGTATCCCCTCCTTAAGGGTGAGCTCCGAGCACCCCATGACACCCACGGGGAACATAAACAGAAGTATAACATAAAATACATAACAAAAATGCAAAACAGGAATGAGCCACAGCCGTGGCTCATAACATTACCCCCCCCTTGAGGAGGGGTCAAAAGACCCCAAAATTCAGACTATCCAGAACAAGGGATACAAAAAAAAAAAAAAAAACCTGACACACTGGTCTAACAGACAAGAAAACAAAAACAAGCTGTAGCAACAACTTGTAACAGTGCCCTCCCCCTAACGGTGGCCACAGGACGCAAGACAAGGAGAAAAAAAATCTCTTTTTTTTTTTTTTTAAATCAAGGCAAGAGTCAAAAAATTATTTCTTTTTTTTCTTCTTCTTTTTACAAAGCTCTTTAGGTCTGACCAAGGTAATTCCCCAAACATTGTCTGAACTGATGGTACCACCCAGCAAGGCTGCGTTCAAATCAGAGACAGGTTTCTTACCCTTGGGAGCTGAACTTTCTGGTAAAGTACTATTATTAGAAGAAGAAGAAGTCAAAAAAGCACATCCTGCAGTCAAAACATCGGGCTGGGACTCTTGTGCAGAGTTTACAGTATTTGGTGGACTCTCAGCAGACAAGACGGGTGACTTAGAGGAACCTGAACCAATTTCTTTGGAACCGTATCTTTTAACAATTGCATCACAGAATGCTAGGGGATCCTGAAGAATGGGATCTTCAGCTTTCATTAGGCTGGTTGCCCACTCAGAAGGCTCTCCTCTAAAAGAATAAATCAGATAGAGCCCAAGGTTTTCTGAAGTGATGCCCAGAAATGGTCTAGACAACATAATAGTGTAATAGTGTTTGAAAAGCGCCAGAAATTGGGCGAAGTCCCCATCAAAGGTTATGGATGTTGAGATATCAGAGTCAGGATCTGTTTCCTTCTCATCTGACTGACTGGAGTGCTTTGCTAGGACCTGGTCACTATTGACCTAACTCGAGGCTGAGACTCTCTGAACCCCACCCGGGGCTGAGACTTTCTGAACCCCACCCGGGGCAGTGACTTTCTGAACCCCACCCGGGGCAGTGACTTTCTGAACCCCACCCAGGGCAGTGACTTTCTGAACCCCACCCGGGGCAGTGACTTTCTGAACCCCACCCGGGGCAGTGGCCTCCGGGGACCCCGCTGGGGCAGTGGCCTCCGGGGACCCCGCTGGGGCAGTGGCCTCCGGGAACCCCGCTGGGGCAGTGGCCTCCGGGAACCCCGCTGGGGCAGTGGCCTCCGGGAACCCCGCTGGGACAGTGGCGTCCGAGAACCCTGCTGGGGCAGTGGCCTCCGAGAACCCCGCTGGGGCAGTGGCCTCCGAGAACCCCGCTGGGGCCAGCACCTCGGATTCTTTTACTGGGACCGGGCCGTTGGCCTCCCTGACTGGGATCGGGCCATCGGCCTCCCTCTCTGAGTCGATAATTATCGAAAGTTCTCCCGGGACTATGACTTCCGGGACTTTTGCTGAAGCAATAACGTTCAGATCCTCCACTAATGCTATGCTTCTTAAGTTCTTTCCTGGGGAAGCGACTTCTAGACCCTTCTTTGGGGCTGCGTCTCTCGAGACCCCACTTGGGGATATTACTTCAAAGATCCCTTCTGGGGTTTTGCTTCTCGAGTTCCCCTCAAGAACTATGGTTTTAGAGACCCTTTCTAGGGTTGCGCTTTTCAAGTCCCTACCTGGGGTAACAGCTTCTGAGACCCCTTCCGATATGGACACCTGAACTATAATATTTGATGTCCCTCTATAAGCTAGGGCATCAGGTACCGCTCCAGCACTCTGGGCATCGGGTACCGCTCCAGCACTCTGGGCTACGGGCACCGCTCCAGCACTCTGGGCTACGGGCACCGCTCCAGCACTCTGGGCTACGGGCACCGCTCCAGCACTCTGGGCTACGGGCACCGCTCCAGCACTCTGGGCTACGGGCACCGCTCCAGCACTCTGGGCTACGGGCACCGCTCCAGGACCCTGGGCATCGGGCACCACTCCAGGACCCTGGGCATCGGGCACCACTCCAGGACCCTGGGCATCGGGCACCACTCCAGGACCCTGGGCATCGGGCACCACTCCAGGAACCTGGGCATCGGGCACCACTCCAGGAACCTGGGCATCGGGCACCACTCCAGGAACCTGGGCATCGGGCACCACTCCAGGAACCTGGGCATCGGGCACCACTCCAGGAACCTGGGCATCAGGCACCACTCCAGGAACCTGGGCATCAGGCATCACTCCAGGAACTTGCAACTCCGCTTCCACAGGAACCTCAAGAGAGGAGAGAAACATTCTCTTTTGATTCCTGAATCTATAATGGGGCTCCCTTGCCCAAGGACCCCAATTATAGGACAGAGCTTTTTTGTGTGGGTTGTGTGACAAGTGCCTCTGCCACAGTAGAGACAGGAGTAGGTCTTGTATCATGACTCAACTTGGCCAGAGGGCAAGACTCGTCACCACACTTTGGCTTGCGCAACTCACAGGTCTGCAGATAATGGCCTAAACCCCCACAATATAGGCATAAGTTTAAGTTTCTGCGACGCAGACGCTCCTCTTCTGAGAGCCTGGGCCGCAGAAAACTTTTAAACCTTTTCTCTTCAATTAGACCAGAGGATTCTCTTGTCACCATACTGTGAGCAAGAGTCTCTTTAGAGATAGATGTACTCTCAACGACTTCTGGCAAAATGAGCAAGATTTTAGTCAGAAGGTTTTGCAGTTGCTTTAGGGATTGCTGCAAAACTTCTAGTCGCTCTGGTCTCAAAGCACTGAATACAGAGTTCAGAGCTGCGAGAGATGCCTGCAGGGCTTGCATAGTAGACATAGGAGGATTTAAAACTAGACGAGACAAGACAAGGCGAGACAAGGCAAGGCAAGACAAGGCAAGGCAAGACAAGGCAAGGCAAGACAAGGCAAGGCAAGACAAGGCAAGGCAAGACAAGGCAAGACAAGGCAAGGCAAGACAAGGCAAGGCAAGGCAAGGCAAGGCAAGACAAGGCAAGGCAAGACTAAATTTTCCTAAACAAAACAAGACTTTTTTTTTTTTTTTTTTTAAACACCGGACTGGATTCTAAACACCGGACTGGATTCTAAACACCGGACTGGATTCTAAACACCGGACTGGATTCTAGACTAGACACTGGACTGGGCCAAAAAAGAAAAAAAAGTTTTATTTCTTTTTTGTGGTATGGCTGGTGATAATGTTAGGTTCCTGGTGCTCAGAACAAGGGAGATGTTATGCAGCGAGTCCAGAGCACCAGGACGTAATGCTGGGAAAGGGGAATGGAAAGGGAATAGCCCCTGGCGCCCTAACTCCGTTGTCTCGCCCGTGTGGTCAGAAATCCCCTGCGAGACTATGGTTGCTTGAGCCCATGGCAGCCGCGTTTGAAGGGCGGATTATGTCTGCCCAACTCCG
This sequence comes from Pseudophryne corroboree, assembly GCF_028390025.1. Taxonomy (NCBI): domain Eukaryota; kingdom Metazoa; phylum Chordata; class Amphibia; order Anura; family Myobatrachidae; genus Pseudophryne; species Pseudophryne corroboree. Next base: position 920,424,782 of record NC_086444.1, read on the forward strand.
ATGCCCCCTCAGGTCTTAATGGGAGACAAAGGGAAATCCGAGACAGGGTGATAACAAGGGGCCCTCTGACTAAACAACCAGGCCAGGGGCTACAAGCTAACTGACTAAACCTGAGGTATGTGCGGTAACCCGCCAGGGAAAAGGACAACCAAAATCCACTAGTCCGTACTCCTACCCAGCACCGCTGGATACCAGAGTGGATCTGTGGGAGCGGAATCCTCCGCAAAAGCTCCGGAACACAAATAATAAAAGATAAATAATTAAGCGGCCCAAGCCGCAACACACGGCTACGCCGTGACTCACGACCACTGGCTGTTCAAAGGTGCTCAGTCAGGACTCCAGGAACAGATGACGACTTCCGAGTACAGGACAACTGAGAACAGGAACGACCGGATACAGCAGGACTGGAAACACTTTCAGCAAACAGATTCAGCATTCAGGAAGCTCAGGAACTAGCAGGAACCAAGCTCAGAACTCAAGCAGACTGAAAACCCAGAAATATCACCAGCATCTGCGAACTGCAATCAGCCAGCATATAACAGAGAGGCCTAATTAATAATCCAGTGCAGCTGGCCTATTGCAGGACTCCAAGCTGACAAGATGCAATTAGCAGCCAGATGAGGCTGAACACATGGGAACAAGCTGCAATTGCACAGACTCACCAGCGGCAGCAGACAAGAGTAATCTAAAACAGAGCAATGGGAAATCCTGGCATGCAAGACAACTAAATAAACATAAAATAGAAATGAACCACTACCTGTGGTTCATAACAGTATCCCCTCCTTAAGGGTGAGCTCCGAGCACCCCATGACACCCACGGGGAACATAAACAGAAGTATAACATAAAATACATAACAAAAATGCAAAACAGGAATGAGCCACAGCCGTGGCTCATAACAGGTAGTCCACGGCTGTAGCTACCTCTGTGTCGGCAGTCGCTCGTCCATCCATAATTGTATACCACCTACCCGTGTTTTTTTTTTTTCTTTCTTCTTTATACATACTACTATAGTAGCTTACTGTAGCAGTCTGCGGTGCTGCTGAGCTGACAGTGTCCAGCAGGTCCGTCATCAGTCATTACATAATAAATATATATATACCTGTCCGGCTGCAGTACTAGTGATATTATATATATATATATATATATATATTAATTTCATCTCCTTATCATCCAGTCTATATTAGCAGCAGACACAGTACGGTAGTCCACGGCTGTAGCTACCTCTGTGTCGGCAGTCGCTCGTCCATCCATAATTGTATACCACCTACCCGTGTTTTTTTTTTTTTCTTTCTTCTTTATACATACTACTATAGTAGCTTACTGTAGCAGTCTGCGGTGCTGCTGAGCTGACAGTGTCCAGCAGGACCGTCATCAGTCATTACATAATAAATATATCTACCTGTCCGGCTGCAGTACTAGTGTGATATAATATATATTGATTTCATCTCATTATCATCCAGTCTATATTAGCAGCAGACACAGTACGGTAGTCCACGGCTGTAGCTACCTCTGTGTCGGCAGTCGCTCGTCCATCCATAATTGTATACCACCTACCCGTGGTTTTTTCTTTTTCTTTCTTCTTTATACATACTACTATAGTAGCTTACTGTAGCAGTCTGCGGTGCTGCTGAGCTGACAGTGTCCAGCAGGTCCGTCATCAGTCATTACATAATAAATATATATACCTGTCCGGCTGCAGTACTAGTGATATTATATATATATATATATATATATATATATTAATTTCATCTCCTTATCATCCAGTCTATATTAGCAGCAGACACATCCATAAGTATACTAGTATCCATCCATCTCCATTGTTTACCTGAGGTGCCTTTTAGTTGTGCCTATTAAAATATGGAGAACAAAAATGTTGAGGTTCCAAAATTAGGGAAAGATCAAGATCCACTTCCACCTCGTGCTGAAGCTGCTGCCACTAGTCATGGCCGAGACGATGAAATGCCAGCAACGTCGTCTGCCAAGGCCGATGCCCAATGTCATAGTACAGAGCATGTAAAATCCAAAACACCAAATATCAGTAAAAAAAGGACTCCAAAATCTAAAATAAAATTGTCGGAGAAGAAGCGTAAACTTGCCAATATGCCATTTAACACACGGAGTGGCAAGGAACGGCTGAGGCCCTGGCCTATGTTCATGGCTAGTGGTTCAGCTTCACATGAGGATGGAAGCACTCAGCCTCTCGCTAGAAAACTGAAAAGACTCAAGCTGGCAAAAGCACCGCAAAGAACTGTGCGTTCTTCGAAATCCCAAATCCACAAGGAGAGTCCAATTGTGTCGGTTGCGATGCCTGACCTTCCCAACACTGGACGTGAAGAGCATGCGCCTTCCACCATTTGCACGCCCCCTGCAAGTGCTGGAAGGAGCACCCGCAGTCCAGTTCCTGATAGTCAGATTGAAGATGTCAGTGTTGAAGTACACCAGGATGAGGAGGATATGGGTGTTGCTGGCGCTGGGGAGGAAATTGACAAGGAGGATTCTGATGGTGAGGTGGTTTGTTTAAGTCAGGCACCCGGGGAGACACCTGTTGTCCGTGGGAGGAATATGGCCGTTGACATGCCTGGTGAAAATACCAAAAAAATCAGCTCTTCGGTGTGGAAGTATTTCACCAGAAATGCGGACAACAGTTGTCAAGCCGTGTGTTGCCTTTGTCAAACTGTAATAAGTAGGGGTAAGGACGTTAACCACCTCGGAACATCCTCCCTTATACGTCACCTGCAGCGCATTCATAATAAGTCAGTGACAAGTTCAAAAACTTTGGGCGACAGCGGAAGCAGTCCACTGACCAGTAAATCCCTTCCTCTTGTAACCAAGCTCACGCAAACCACCCCACCAACTCCCTCAGTGTCAATTTCCTCCTTCCCCAGGAATGCCAATAGTCCTGCATGCCATGTCACTGGCAATTCTGACGAGTCCTCTCCTGCCTGGGATTCCTCCGATGCATCCTTGCGTGTAACGCCTACTGCTGCTGGCGCTGCTGTTGTTGCTGCTGGGAGTTGATGGTCATCCCAGAGGGGAAGTCGTAAGCCCACTTTTACTACTTCCACCAAGCAATTGACTGTCCAACAGTCCTTTGCGAGGAAGATGAAATATCACAGCAGTCATCCTGTTGCAAAGCGGATAACTGAGGCCTTGACAACTATGTTGGTGTTAGACGTGCGTCCGGTATCCGCCGTTAGTTCACAGGGCACTAGACAATTTCTTGAGGCAGTGTGCCCCCGTTACCAAATACCATCTAGGTTCCACTTCTCTAGGCAGGCGATACCAAGAATGTACACGGACGTCAGAAAAAGACCCACCAGTGTCCTAAAAAATGCAGTTGTACCCAATGTCCACTTAACCACGGACATGTGGACAAGTGGAGCAGGGCAGGGTCAGGACTATATGACTGTGACAGCCCACTGGGTAGATGTATGGACTCCCGCCGCAAGAACAGCAGCGGCGGCACCAGTAGCAGCATCTCGCAAACGCCAACTCTTTCCTAGGCAGGCTACGCTTTGTATCACCGGTTTCCAGAATACGCACACAGCTGAAAACCTCTTACGGCAACTGAGGAAGATCATCGCGGAATGGCTTACCCCAATTGGACTCTCCTGTGGATTTGTGGCATCGGACAACGCCAGCAATATTGTGTGTGCATTAAATATGGGCAAATTCCAGCACGTCCCATGTTTTGCACATACCTTGAATTTGGTGGTGCAGAATTTTAAAAAAAACGACAGGGGCGTGCAAGAGATGCTGTCGGTGGCCAGAAGAATTGCGGGACACTTTCGGCGTACAGGCACCACGTACAGAAGACTGGAGCACCACCAAAAACGCCTGAACCTGCCCTGCCATCATCTGAAGCAAGAAGTGGTAACGAGGTGGAATTCAACCCTCTATATGCTTCAGAGGTTGGAGGAGCAGCAAAAGGCCATTCAAGCCTATACAATTGAGCACGATATAGGAGGTGGAATGTACCTGTCTCAAGCGCAGTGGAGAATGATTTCAACGTTGTGCAAGGTTCTGCAACCTTTTGAACTTGCCACACGTGAAGTCAGTTCAGACACTGCCAGCCTGAGTCAGGTCATTCCCCTCATCAGGCTTTTGCAGAAGAAGCTGGAGGCATTGAAGGAGGAGCTAAAAGGGAGCGATTCCGCTAGGCATTTGGGACTTGTGGATGGAGCCCTTAATTCGCTTAACAAGGATTCACGGGTGGTCAATCTGTTGAAATCAGAGCACTACATTTTGGCCACCGTGCTCGATCCTAGATTTAAAACCTACCTTGGATCTCTCTTTCCGGCAGACACAAGTCTGCTGGGGTTCAAAGACCTGCTGGTGACAAAATTGTCAAGTCAAGCGGAACGCGACCTGTCAACATCTCCTCCTTCACATTCTCCCGCAACTGGGGGTGCGAGGAAAAGGCTCAGAATTCCGAGCCCACCCGCTGGCGGTGATGCAGGGCAGTCTGGAGCGACTGCTGATGCTGACATCTGGTCCGGACTGAAGGACCTGACAACGATTACGGACATGCCGTCTACTGTCACTGCATATGATTCTCTCACCATTGAAAGAATGGTGGAGGATTATATGAGTGACCGCATCCAAGTAGGCACGTCACACAGTCCGTACTTATACTGGCAGGAAAAAGAGGCAATTTGGAGGCCCTTGCACAAACTGGCTTTATTCTACCTAAGTTGCCCTCCCACAAGTGTGTACTCCGAAAGAGTGTTTAGTGCCGCCGCTCACCTTGTCAGCAATCTGCGTACGAGGTTACTTCCAGAAAATGTGGAGAAGATGATGTTCATTAAAATGAATTATAATCAATTCCTCCGTGGAGACATTGACCAGCAGCAATTGCCTCCACAAAGTACACAGGGAGCTGAGATGGTGGATTCCAGTGGGGACGAATTGATAATCTGTGAGGAGCGGGATGTACACGGTGATATATCGGAGGATGATGATGAGGTGGACATCTTGCCTCTGTAGAGCCAGTTTGTGCAAGGAGAGATTAATTGCTTCTTTTTCGGTGGGGGTCCAAACCAACCCATCATTTCAGTCACAGTCGTGTGGCAGACCCTGTCACTGAAATGATGGGTTGGTTAAAGTGTGCATGTCCTGTTTATACAACATAAGGGTGGGTGGGAGGGCCCAAGGACAATTCCATCTTGCACCTCTTTTTTCTTTCATTTTTATTTGCGTCATGTGCTGTTTGGGGAGTGTTTTTTGGAAGGGCCATCCTGCGTGACACTGCAGTGCCACTCCTAGATGGGCCAGGTGTTTGTGTCGGCCACTAGGGTCGCTTATCTTACTCACACAGCTACCTCATTGCGCCTCTTTTTTTCTTCTTTGCGTCATGTGCTGTTTGGGGAGTGTTTTTTGGAAGGGCCATCCTGCGTGACACTGCAGTGCCACTCCTAGATGGGCCAGGTGTTTGTGTCGGCCACTAGGGTCGCTTAGCTTACTCACACAGCTACCTCATTGCGCCTCTTTTTTTCTTCTTTGCGTCATGTACTGTTTGGGGAGTGTTTTTTGGAAGGGCCATCCTGCGTGACACTGCAGTGCCACTCCTAGATGGGCCAGGTGTTTGTGTCGGCCACTAGGGTCGCTTAGCTTACTCACACAGCTACCTCATTGCGCCTCTTTTTTTCTTCTTTGCGTCATGTGCTGTTTGGGGAGTGTTTTTTGGAAGGGCCATCCTGCGTGACACTGCAGTGCCACTCCTAGATGGGCCAGGTGTTTGTGTCGGCCACTAGGGTCGCTTAGCTTAGTCATCCAGCGACCTCGGTGCAAATTTTAGGACTAAAAATAATATTGTGAGGCGTGAGGTATTCAGAATAGACTGAAAATTAGTGGAAATGATGGTTTTTGAGGTTAATAATACTTTGGGATCAAAATGACCCCCAAATTCTATGATTTAAGCTGTTTTTTAGGGTTTTTCGAAAAAAACACCTGAATCCAAAACACACCCGAATCCGACAAAAAAAATTCGGTGAGGTTTTGCCAAAACGCGGTCGAACCCAAAACACGGCCGCGGAACCGAACCCAACACCAAAACACAAAACCCGAAAAATTTCAAGTGCACATCCCTAGAGTTTATCTCTAGGTCCTATTGGTGGCCAACTCTGAGAAAGGACGTCATGGAGTTTATTGCATCTTGCCCAAAGTGTGCCCAACATAAAGTATCCCGCCAGTCGCCTGCGGGGCAACTGGTTCCACTATCCGTTCCCCGTCGACCATGGACCCATTTGTCGATGGATTTCATTACAGACTTACCCATGTGCAACAAGTTCAATACCATCTGGGTGGTAGTTGACCGGTTCACCAAGATGGCACACTTCATTCCTCTCACCGGTCTTCCGTCAGCTTCCAAGTTGGCTCAAGTGTTCATACAAGAGATCTTCCGACTCCACGGTCTGCCTGAAGAAATTATCTCAGATCGAGGAGTTCAATTCACAGCCAAATTCTGGCGAAGTTTATGTCAAGTCCTCCAAGTCAAACTAAAGTTTTCCACGGCTTACCATCCTCAGACCAATGGTCAAACTGAGAGGGTGAATCAGGACTTGGAGGCCTTCCTCCGCATCTATGTGTCTTCCTCTCAAGATGACTGGGTTCAATTACTTCCCTGGGCCGAGTTCTGTCATAACAATCAGTATCATTCCTCATCTTCTTCAACACCATTCTTCACCAACTTTGGATTCCACCCTAAAGTCCCTGAATTCCAACCGCTCCCAGCAACTTCTGTTCCAGCAGTGGATATCACCTTGCATCAGTTTGCAAACAACTGGAAGAGTGTACGAGCAGCTCTGCTCAAGGCATCGTTCAGGTATAAGAAGTTTGCGGTCAAGAAGCGTAGAGCGGTTCCTGCTCTCAAGGTGGGTGATTGGGTATGGTTATCCACGAAGAATTTGAGGTTAAGAGTTCCCAGTATGAAGTTTGCACCTCGCTACATTGGTCCTTTCAAAATTGAGCAAGTCATCAATCCTGTTGCTTACAGACTTCAGTTACCTCCCTTCTTAAAAATACCCAGGACATTCCATGTTTCCCTGTTGAAACCGCTGATCCTGAATCGGTTTCATTCCTCACATCCTCCAACTCCGAAAGTCCAAACTCAACGAGGCGTTGAGTATGAAGTGGCCAAGATCCTGGACTCACGTCACCGTTACGGTCAACTACAGTATCTTATTGACTGGAAGGGTTACGGCCCTGAGGAACGCTCATGGACCAATGCTTCTGATGTCCATGCTCCTGCCTTGGTCCGGAGATTCCATTCCAAGTTTCCTCAAAAGCCAAAGAAGTGTCCTGGGGCCACTCCTAAAGGGGGGGGGTGCTGTCACGATCCGGGTATCTGGACGCCATTACTTACCCTTCAGATGCCTTCTAAGGCTGGCTCAGCGTTCCAGGACCGGATCCCATCTGTCATACTGATGTCCACATTCCTGCCTCCTCTCCTGTCACTCTGAGACGCGGTCACCGCAACGCCTGTAACATCCGGAATGGCGTCTCCCGCGGCCTCCGCCGCTGTTCCTGAGTTTCTGCATGCAGAGTGTCAGAGTGGTGATTACGTCAGCCGCGGCCTCCGCTGTGCCCGCGTGGTTAAGTGTGCACTTATCAGTCTGGCGTCTCCTGTCTCCTGTGGCCGGCGCCGCCATTACTGTTTTAATTCCCACAGGGATTACAAACCAAACTTCCCTCCAAGTGTCTGCATGGGCGCAGCCATCTTGGATTCTGTCACCTGTTCATTTCCACCAATCTGTTGTTACCATTGTAAATCTGCATAATTGCCTAGCCAATCCCTTCCTTGCTGCAGGTATAAGTATTCTGTGCCTGAGCAAGGAAGGCGTCAGTGCTTTGGTTGTCAAACCTAGTTCCAGTTTGTCTCTCTCCTGTGGTTGTTTTCCAGGTTCCAGTTCCTATCTCCAAACCTCCACTAAAGAGACCTGCACCAGCATTCCACCTGCGGTGTAGCCTGACTCTCCTATCCATTTGGATTCATCTGCTTCCAGCTACAGATCCACCTGCTTACAGCAATCAGCTTCCAGCAGAGATCAGCTCTTCTTAAAGTGCCGGTACCCTTTTCTACAGATTACCATTTATCACCGGTATTATTATTTCACCGCTCTCAAGCTCCATATATCATTTCATATTTCATCGCTCTCAAGCTACATTTATTATTTAACTGGTTTCAGCCAGTATCCACTCCGTGCCAACATCAGTCTGGTTCCAGCCAGTATCCACAGCAGCCGTTTTATCCACAGCAGCCCAGCTTTTCCTGGAGCACCAGCTGGTACGATCCTGGGCTATTTCCATTGCTACAGTCGGGCCTGGTAAGGACTTTCCAACTAGAAGATTATAAGAACTATCTCACACTACCAGGGCCCTGTGGCCTTGCCACCCTGTAGTACCCAGGAACTGTATTTATCCTCTGCTGATTTTATGTTTTCTTTTACTGCTGCTGTGTTACGGAGTATGTCATAATAAACATCATTGACTTTTACTTTGGTTGTCGTGGTCACGCCTTTGGGCAATTCTTCTACATGTAACTTACATGTCTAGGGGTCTGATACAACCTCCCAGGTTCCTTTACACCTCAGCCCCTACAACTGAGGCTGCCTCCCGTCAGCTCAGGCCCTCAGTTGTGACACCCAAAGAGACATTAGTCTACTGGGTTCTAGAGTCAACGCGATGTCGATTTCTGCTTGACGTGTCCTGTGGAACATGCAATGGACAGGTGATGCCGACTTAAGAGGCATATGGAAGGTTTACCTTACAAGGCTGAGGATTATGTGGAGAAGGGATCTCGGACCTGGTCTCCACAGCTATGGCTGGTAATTCTGATCTTTTGCCTTATATTCCCGCACAGCCTAGGAAAGCACGACTTTATCAAATGCAGTCCTTTCGATCACAAAGAAACAAGAAAGTCCGAGGTGCGTCCTTTCTTGCCAGAGGCAGGGGCAGAGGAAAGAAGCTGCACAACACAGCTAGTTCCCAGGAACAGAAGTCCTCCCCGCCCTCTACAAAATCCACCGCATGTCGCTGGGGCTCCACAGGCGGAGCTATGCCCGGTGGGGGCACGCCTTCGAAATTTCAGCCACAAGTGGGTTCACTCCCTGTTGGATTCCTGGGCAATAGATATTGTGTCTCGGGGATACAAGCTGGACTTCGAGGAGATGCCCCCTCACCGACGGCCCTGCCGGCTTCCCCCCACGAGAGGGAAATAGTGTTAACTGCAATTCACAAATTGTATCTTCAACAGGTGGTGGTCAAGATTCCTTCAACAAGGAGGGGGTTATTATTCGACCATGTTGTAGTCCCGAAACCGGACGGTTCGGTCAGACCCATATTGAATTTAAAATCCCTGAACATATACCTGAAAAGGTTCAAGTTCAATATGGAATCGCTGAGAGCGGTCGTCGCAAACCTGGAAGGGGGGGATTTTATGGTGTCTCTGGACATAAAGGATGCATACCTTCATGTCCCCATTTATCCACCTCATCAGGCGTACCTCAGATTTGTGGTACAGGATTGTCATTACCAATTTCAGACGTTGCCGTTTGGTCTCTCCACGGCACCGAGAATATTTACCAAGGTAATGGCGGAAATGATGGTACTCCTGCGGAAGCATGGGGTCGCAATTATCCCATACTTGGACGATCTCCTCATAAAAGCGGGATCAAGAGAGCAGTTGCTGATCAGCGTAGCACTTTCTCTGGAAGTGTAACGGCAACACGGCTGGATTCTAAATATTCCAAAGTCGCAGTTGGTTCCTACGGCTCGTCTGCCTTTCCTAGGCATGATTCTAGACACAGACCAGAAAAGGGTTTATCTCCCGATAGAGAGAGCTCAGGAGCTCATGACACTGGTCAGGAACCTATTAAAACCAAAACAGGTGTCAGTGCATCACTGCACTCGAGTCCTGGGAAGGATGGTGGCATCATACGAGGCCATTCCCTTCGGCAGGTTCCATGCGAGGACCTTTCCATGGGACTTACTGGACAAGTGGTCCGGATCACATCTTCAGATGCATCGGTTAATCACCCTATCCCCCAGGGCCAGGGTGTCTCTCCTGTGGTGGCTGCAGAGTGCTCACCTTCTCGAGGGCCGCAGATTCGGCATTCAGGACTGGGTCCTGGTGACCACGGATGCAAGCCTCCGAGGGTGGGGAGCAGTCACACAGGTAAGAAATTTCCAAGGTCTGTGGTCAAGTCAGGAGACTTGCCTTCACATCAACATCCTGGAACTAAGGGCCGTATACAACGCCCTACGTCAAGCGGAGACCCTGCTTCGCGACCAACCGGTCCTGATTCAGTCAGACACCATCACCGCAGTGGCTCATGTAAACCGACAAGGCGGCACAAGGAGCAGGGAAGCGATGGCGGAAGCCGCCAGAATTCTTTGCTGGGCGGAAAATCACGTAAGCGCACTGGCAGCAGTGTTCATCCCGGGACACGACCTCCACCCGGGAGAGTGTGGACTTCATCAGGAAGTCTTCGCACAGACTGCATGTCGGTGGGAACTGCCACAGGTGGACATGATGGTATCCCGCCTCAACAAAATACTACAGAGGTATTGTGCCAGGTCAAGAGACCCTCAGGCGATAGCTGTAGACGCCTTGGTGACACCATGGGTGTTCCAGTCGGTCTATGTATTTCCTCCTCTTCCTCTCATACCCAAGGTGCTGAGAATAATAAGAAAAAGAGGAGTGAGAACGATACTCATTGTTCCAGATTGGCCACGAAGGACTTGGTATCCAGATCTGCAAGAAATGCTCACAGAGGAACCGTGGCCTCTTCCTCTAAGACAGGACTGGTTGCAACAGGGGCCCTGTCTGTTCCAAGACTTACTGCGGCTGCTTTTGACGGCATGGCGGTTGAACGCCGGATCCTAGCGGAGAAAGGCATTCCGGAGGAGGTCATTCCTACGCTGATAAAGGCTAGGAAGGACGTGACAGCTCAACATTATCACCGTATATGGCGAAAATACGTTGCTTGGTGTGGGGCCAGGAATGCCCCTACGGAGGAATTCCAGCTGGGCCGTTTCCTTCACTTCCTACAGTCAGGAGTGAATTTGGGCCTAAAATTGGGTTTCATTAAGGTCCAGATTTCAGCCCTATCCATTTTCTTTCAAAAGGAGTTGACTTCTCTACCTGACGTTCAGACGTTTGTAAAGGGAGTGCTGCATATTCAGCCCCCTTTTGTGCCTCCAGTGGCACCTTGGGATCTTAACGTGGTGTTGAGTTTCCTGAAATCCCACTGGTTTGAACCACTCAAAACAGTGGAGTTGAAATATCTCACGTGGAAGGTGGTCATGCTATTAGCCTTGGCTTCGGCTAGGCGTGTGTCAGAGTTGGCGGCTTTGTCACATAAAAGCCCCTATCTGGTTTTCCATGCGGATAGAGCAGAATTGCGGACCCGTCCACAATTTCTGCCAAAGGTGGTTTTATCCTTTCATATAAACCAACCTATTGTGGTGCCTGTGGCTACTACTGACTTGGAGGATTCTGAGTTGCTTGATGTGGTCATGGCTTTGAAGGTTTATGTAGCCAGAACGGCTTGGGTCAGGAAAACAGAGTCTTTGTTTATCCTGTATGCTTCCAACAAGCTTGGTGTTCCTGCTTCAAAGAAAACTATTGCTCGCTGGATCTGTAACACGATTCAGCAGGCTCATTCTGCGGCTGGATTGCCGCTGCCAAAATCAGTTAAGGCCCATTCCACTAGGAAGGTGGACTCTTCTTGGGCGGCTGCCCGAGGGGTCTCGGCATTACAGCTTTGCCGAGTGGCTACTTGGTCAGGTTCAAACACTTTTGCAAAGTTCTACAAGTTTGATACCCTGGCTGAGTAGGACCTTGTGTTTGCTCAATCGGTGCTGCAGAGTCATCCGCACTCTCCCGCCCGTTTGGGAGCTTTGGTATAATCCCCATGGTCCTTACGGAGTCCCCAGCATCCACTAGGACGTTAGAGAAAATAAGATTTTACTTACCGGTAAATCTATTTCTCGTAGTCCATAGTGGATGCTGGGCCCCCGTCCCAAGTGCGGACTTCTTCTGCAATGCTTGCATATAGTTATTGCTTAAATAAGGGTTATGTTATGGTTGCATCAGGGTTGACCTGTTGCTCTGTTGTTGTTCATACTGTTGACTGGGTATGTTTATCTCAAGTTATACGGTGTGATTGGTGTGGCTGGTATGAATCTTGCCCTGAATTACCAAAATCCTTTCCTTGTACTGTCAGCTCTTCCGGGCACAGTTTCTCTAACTGAGGTCTGGAGGAGGGACATAGAGGGAGGAGCCAGAGCACACCAGAATCTAAATTCTTTCTTAAAGTGCCCATGTCTCCTGCGGAGCCCTTCTATTCCCCATGGTCCTTACGGAGTCCCCAGCATCCACTACGGACTACGAGAAATAGATTTACCGGTAAGTAAAATCTTATTTTTTTATATGATCGCTACGCAGCGAACAACGGCAGCTAGCGATCAATTCGGAATGAAGGCCCTAATTCATATCTGATCGCAGCAGCAAATTTGTTAGCAAATGGGCAAAACCATGGGGGTCATTCCGATTTGTTCGCCCGCTAGCAGTTTTTAGCAGCCATGCAAACTCATAGTCGCCGTCCACGGGGGAGTGTATTTTTGCTTTGCAGGAGTGTGAACGCCTGTGCAGCAGTGCACCTGCAAACACATTTTGTGCAAAACAAGACCAGCCCTGTAGTTACTTATTCTGTGCGATGATTGCTGCGACGAGTGACGCAGTAATGACATCAGATACCCGCCCAAAAATCGCCCGGCCATGCCTGCGTTTTTCCAAACACTCCCTGAAAACGGTCAGTTGACACCCAGAAACTCCCACTTCCTGTCAATTTCCTTGCGTTCGGCTGTGCGATTGGAATCGTCGCTAGAACCAGTGCAAAATCACAAAGGACTCCGTACCCGTATGATGCGCGTGGGCATTGCGGTGCATATGCATGCGCAGATTAGCCGTGTTTTTCACTGTTCGCTACGCAGTGAACAACGGCAGCTAGTGATTAACTCGGAATGACCCCCTATGTGCACTGCAGGCAGATTTTACATGTGCAGAGAGAATTAGATTTGGGTGGGGTGTGTTCAAACTGAAATCAAAATTGCAGTGTAAAAATAAAGCAGCCAGTATTTACACTGCACAGAAACAATATAACCCACTCAAATCTAACTCTCTTTGCACATGTTATATCTGTTCCCCCTGCAGTGCACATGGGGGGTCATTTCGAGTTGATCGTAGCTGTGCTAAATTTAGCACAGCTACGATCAGGCACTCAGACATACGGGGGGACGCCCAGCACAGGGCTAGTCCGCCCCGCATGTCAGGGACGACCCACTCCCCGCAGAAATGCAAAAGCATCGCACAGGGCCGATGCTTTTGCATCTCAGGAGTTACTCCCGGCCAGCACAGCTCCTGCGGCTGGCCGGGAGAACCTTTTCGTTGCCTTGAGTCGCAGCAGCTGCGTTTGACGTCACACAGCCGCAGCGGCCCGCCCCCCCAATGGTCCGGCCACGCCTCCGTTGGCCGGACCATGCCCCCTAAACAGCGGCTTAAAGCCGCCATCCAGCCCCCTCCCACCCAGCGACCGCCTCTGCCTCAGAGGCGATTGCTAGGCAACGACAGCCTACAGCCGTCTGGCATGCGCTGGCTGCGTTGCTAGGGGGAGGAGGAGATTACCTTCCGGGTCCAGGGCAGCCTGGAGGAAGGTAAGCTGGGGGGAGGGGGGAAGGCGTCTGCGGCGGTGTCGGCGGGTTGTGGCGGTCGGCGAAAAGAAGCCCATAGGCTTCTATAGGGTATCGCCATCCAGAGATGGCGATACCCTGGATGGCGAAAACGCTGTGGTACGGTCTTAGTAAATTTGAAAATGCTGTAAAACCCACGTTTTCGGGGGTTTTACCGCATTTTTGATTTAGTACATCCCGCCCAGAGAGAGGGAGGGGTAGTGAGTGGGAGAGAGCGCATCAGGGATAGAGAGAGGGGTGGGAGAGAGGGAGGGGGAGATGGAGAGAGAGCTAGAGAGAGGGGAGAGGGAGAGAGAAGGATGGAGAGAAGGGAGAGATAGAGCTAGGGGGAGGGAGAGAGGAAGGGGAGAGATGGAAAGAGGGGGGGGATAGAGAGGGAGATGGAGAGGGGTTAGAGAGCGAGCTAGGGAGAGAGGGGGAGGGAGAAAGAGGGGAAAGAGAGAGTGAGGGAGAGATAGAGAGGTAAGAGGGATGAGGAGAGACATACTACCTGTCCCAACCTTTCTAGGCTTCAGCACAGGTCTCTGATGGGGGCGGGCACTTCACGGCATTAGGCCCCGCCCCCTTTCCACCCACGAATCGCGGCACTGCATTCCCCTGCTGCCAGGAGCCGGCCAGGTAGAATGGTCCTGCCGGCCCAGTAATATTTGTTGCGTTCTGGAGACCCCTGGATGACCACCCGTCTGTCCTACAATCCGCCCCTGCACTCTGCACACATACACAGCACGCCGGCACTACATAGCCTTAGCAGTGCCCTCACTAGGCCAGGCTCCAGCTGCAGGGGAAGAAACTCCCGGTGCCTCCAGCGCTGCCATTGTCACACTCACCATATGTCCTCCAGTTGGTGCCCATGCTCAGTGCTGCCCGGGATCCATCAGCACAGTCATCATGCAGGGGGGGGGGGGAAGGTTCCCGGCGGAAGTGGCTGTCCAGCCTGTCCTCAGAACAGGAGCGAAGGATCACCAGGTATTGGGGGAGGGGGGGGAGGGCGGCGTCAGGTCACGGTGTATGAAGCACATGGGGGGACCACCTGACCTATGCATGCTGACCCACTGATGTCCCCTCTGGCAAATTAGAAAAGAGATGGGCGGGCGCACTGACTGCAGCATGCGAGAGATCAGTGTCTGTCAATCGTTTGCTTCATCTTTACCCCAGGCAACCTCAGTGGGCCGCCCTTTAGGTCCCAGCGCCCATAGGCAGCTGACTAAAGCTGCCTAATGGAAGCGCCGGCCCTGCTCCCTGTTGTGACAAGGGTACCAGGAGAATGACCTGATCCTGACATAATTTTTGAATTGCAGCTGTTACTACTTCTCTGTCCAGAAGAGAAGCTGTCAAGGTCGATTTGAAAAATCGGCATGGGGGGACGTCTTGAAACTCCAGTTTGTATCCATGGGACACTATTTGCAAGACCCATGCGTCCAGGCCAGATTGAACCCAGAGTTGACTGAAAAGTTTCAGACGTGCTCCCACCCGAACGAACTGCCGCACGGGAGCCCCAGCGTCATGTTGCAGATTTGGCAGAAGCAGGGGTTGATTTCTGCTTCTGCGTTCCTGGAGACGCTGTGGACTTTTTTCCTCTTCCCCTCCCTCTACCTGCAAAGAAAGGGGAACCTTTACCCTTTTTGTATTTGTTGGGCTGAAAGGACTGCATCTGAGAGTGATGTGTCTTTTTCGCCGGTGCAGGAGCATAAGGCAAAAATGTCGACTTACCTGCGGTAGCCGCAGAGTCTAAAGCATCCAGCCCATCTCTAAACAAGGCCTCACCTTTATACGGAAGAGCCTCCATATTTCTTTTGGAATCTGCGTCAGCATTCCATTGGCGAATCCACAACGCCCTCCGAGCTGAGACTGCCATGGTAGTGGCTTTTGAACCCAAGAGCCCAATATCTTTCATGGCTTCTAGCATGTATGCAGCAGCGTCTTTAATATGACCTAACGTTAGGAGTATCTCGTCTCTATCGTGTCAATTTCAGATGACAAGTTGTCTGACCATTTTTCGATAGAACTACTCACCCACGCACAAGCAGTGGTGGGCCTGAGTAGCGTACCATTGGCCACATAAATAGATTTTAACGTAGTCTCCAACTTGCGGTCCGCCGGCTCCTTTAGTGAAGCCGTCCCAGGCGCAGGGAGAATCACCTTTTTAGTTAAACGTGACAGGGCACTGTCTAGAACGGGGGTGACTCCCATCTTTTCCTGTCGTCTGCCGGGAAGGGATAAGCAACCTGAATTCTTTTGTGAACCTGAAATTTTTTTTCAGGGTTTGCCCAAACTCCCTCAAAGAGAGTATTTAGCTCGTGAGAAGGAGGGAAAGTTACATTCATTTCTCTGACGTCCTAGTGGATGCTGGGTACTGCGTAAGGACCATGGGGAATAGACAGGCTCCGCAGGAGACTGGGCACTCTAAAGAAAGATTAGGTACTATATCTGGTGTGCACTGGCTCCTCCCTCTATGCCCCTCCTCCAGACCTCATTTAGAATCTGTGCCCGGCCCGAGCTGGTTGCACACTAGGGGCTCTCCTGAGCTTCTAAAAAAGAAAGTATTTGTTAGGTTTTTTATTTTCAGTGAGATCTACTGGCAACAGACTGACTGCTACGAGGGACTAAGGGGAGAGAAGCGAACCTACCTGCTTGCAGCTAGCTTGGGCTTCTTAGGCTACTGGACACCATTAGCTCCAGAGGGATCGAACACAGGCCCAGCCTCGGTCGTCTGGTCCCGGAGCCGCGCCGCCGTCCCCCTTGCAGAGCCAGAAGCAAGAAGAACATCCTGAAAATCGGCGGCTGAAGACTCCGGTCTTCATTAAGGTAGCGCACAGCACTGCAGCTGTGCGCCATTGCTCCCTATGCACACCACATACTCCGGTCACTGATGGGTGCAGGGCGCTGGGGGGGGGGGGGGGCGCCCTGGGCTGCAATTAGAGTACCTTACTTTGGCAAACAGCACATAATATAGTCAAATAAACTATATATGTTGTAACACTGTAGGGGTGCAAGGTGCCTTTTCCTGGGGAATATGGCAGCACGCAGCAGCTGAGGAACAACACAAGTCCAGTTTCTGGTACAACTGACCCCGGCCAGTTTTATTGAAACAGAAAATAAAACAAACCCCAAAATAAAAATACCTTGCCTGTCCGGCACTAACTAAACATAAGATGTTCCTAACTGTCACTAAACAAAACACAGAGTTCTTCAGTACATACTGTATAGCTTACTTGCATCAGAAAGCGTGTCTCTCACACACAGATCCTGCAGCCTTCCCAAGCAGTCTGCCCATACTAATCAGGTTAGAAGCACTATATCACTCTTACACAGCTGAAACCCTGATTAGCCCTCTGTGAGGCCAAAGACCCGAACTGGGCCCAATGTCTAGAACTCGCCTTATCTCTCTCTCAGAGCCTTTACCCAGCTTTTACAGCAAACTGAAAAGGTTCAGACAAAACAAAAAGCATTTTTCCTAGAAGTTAACATTTTCTAAAACATGTAAGACAAGAACCTGGGACAAATATACCTGCCCTCAAACACTATCCCAGTGTTCTTGTCACATATCCCCCTCCCCTGTTTCGACCTAGGGGCCGGAACACTTGTAGCCCCCAAACAGAAGATGCGAGACAATGCATCTGCGTTGGCCAATTGTGTTCCCGGTCTATGTTCGACAGTAAACTTAAAGTCCTGCAACGCTAGAAACCATCTAGTTACACGAGCATTCTTGCATCTATTTACATACATCCATTTTAAAGGGGCATGGTCTGTCACTAGTCTGAATTGTCTACCCAAGAGGTAATATCTCAAGGTATCTAGTGCCCACTTAATGGCCAAAGCCTCCTTTTCCACAATGGCATACCTTTTTTCATGCTCATTGAGTTTCCTACTCAAATAAATGATAGGGTGTTCGTCCCCATCTCTGGTTTGGGACAGCACAGCACCTATCCCTACCTCTGAGGCATCTGTCTGTACCACAAATTCTTTTGAAAAATCTGGTGTTATCAACACCGGTTGTGAACACAAAGCCACTTTTAACGCTTGGAACGCCTTTTCTGCATCAGGGTTCCATTTCACCACATTTGACTGCTTCCCTTTGGTAAGGTCTGACAACGGCACCGCTGTGGTCGCAAAATAAGGAATAAACCGTCTATAGTACCCAGTAATTCCCAAAAAAGCCCTTACCTGTTTTTTATTCACTGGACGAGGCCAGTTTTGAATAGCATCAACTTTATTCAATTGGGGCCTAATCAGACCTCTGCCTATGGTGAAGCCCAAGTATTTGACCTCCTCCATTGCGAGGCAGCACTTCTTTGGGTTAGCAGTTAACCCTGCCTTTCTGATTGAGTCCAGTACTGCTTGTACTTTAACCAAATGTGACCCCCAGTCTGTACTGTGAATTACCACATCATCCAAATAGGCAGCTGCATATTTTCTATGGGGCCTCAAAATTTTATCCATCGCCCGTTGAAAGGTTGCTGGAGCCCCATGCAACCCAAAGGGTAACATCTTATACTGGTACAGCCCCTCCGGAACCGAAAAGGCTGTTTTTTCTTTGGCGCTATCAGATAAAGGTATTTGCCAGTAACCTTTGGTCAGGTCCAATGTGGTGAGAAACCTGGCTGTTCCCAGCCTTTCTACAAGCTCATCCACACGGGGCATGGGGTATGCGTCAAACTTGGACACCTCATTTAACTTACGAAAGTCATTACAGAAGCGTATGCTACCGGCGGGCTTCGGGATGAGCACTATGGGACTGGACCACTCACTGTTAGACTCCTCTATGACTCCAAGATCTAACATGGTTTTAACTTCCTTAGAAATAGCTTCTCGCTGAGCTTCAGGAATCCTATATGGCTTTAAATGAACCCTGACCCCTGGTTCTGTGACAATGTCATGTTTTATTATGGTCGTTCGGCCAGGCAGCTCTGAAAATACCTCCCTATTTTGGATGAGAAATTCTTTAACCTGATTGTTCTGATCAGCTGATAATGTCTCTGACACCTTCACTGCGGGAAGCAACCGGGGTGAAGACACCGAAGGGCAAGGCTCCGCTGACAGAGACAACCTATCTTTCCAGGGTTTGATTAAGTTAACATGGTAGATCTGTTCGGGTTTTCTCTTTCCCGGCTGGTATACTTTGTAATTAACCTCATTCACTTTTTCCCTAATCTCAAATGGACCCTGCCATTTAGCTAGGAATTTGCTTTCCACAGTGGGTACCAAAACAAGAACTCTATCTCCAGGAGCAAATTCCCGTATCTTGGCACTCCGGTTATAGACCCTCTGTTGAGCACTTTGGGCATGTTCCATGTGCTCTCTGACAACAGGTACCACGGCTGCAATCCTATCCTGCATTTGTGTTACATGCTCAATAACGCTTCTATAAGGAGTGGGCTGTCCTTCCCACGTCTCTTTGGCAACATCCAACAGCCCTCTGGGGTGTCTACCATACAACAAATCAAATGGAGAAAACCCCGTAGAGGACTGAGGAACTTCTCTGATGGCCATTAACAAGTAGGGCAACAAACAATCCCAGTTTTTCCCATCTCTCTCAACAACCTTTTTTAACATACTTTTTAATGTTTTATTAAACCTTTCCACCAACCCGTCAGTTTGGGGATGGTAGATGGACGTCCTGAGGTGAGTGACCTTAAATAACTTGCACAATTCTTTCATGATCCTTGACATAAATGGAGTACCTTGGTCAGTCAAAATTTCTTTTGGTATTCCCACTCTACTAAATACCTGCACCAGCTCCCTAGCTATCGCCTTGGTTGTGATAGTGCGTAAAGGGACAGCCTCAGGATATCGAGTGGCATAGTCCATAATTACCAGGATATACTGATGGCCCCGAGCAGACTTTAACAAGGGCCCCACGAGATCCATGGCTATTCTGTCAAACGGGACCTCTATAATAGGCATGGGAACTAGTGGGCTCCTGAAATGGGGTCTAGGGGCATGATACTGGCATTCAGGACAGGAAGAACAATATTCAGACACTTCTTTATAAACCCCTGGCCAAAAGAACCTTTGTAAAACTCTTTCAGTGGTTTTTTCTGCCCCTAAATGTCCTGCGGTAACGTGACTATGAGCTAAATCTAGTACCGTTCTCCGATAAGGCTGGGGAACTACCAGCTGTTCCACCACATCCTCACCCCTTTTGACAATGTGGTACAAGAGCTCATTACAGATGGCCATGTGGGGATACGTAACCCTGTCACCTGGTACCACAGGTTCCCCATTAACAATCTTAACATTCTCTCTAGCCTTTATTAAGGTAGGATCCTTTAACTGTTCAGACGCAAACAGATCCTTCTTTACCTCCAGGTCAGGCACGCTTTCAGTTCTAACTACTATGTCTCTGTTCCCGGCAAGAGGGTCCTCACTGGACTCCCCATCTGTCACTTCCCCAGCCAAACTAGCAAAAGGCAAAGGGCCAGAAAGTTCCGAAGACCCACGTACATCCATAAAATCACCGGTATTATCAACTGGCTTTTTACTTCTCACATCTGTTGATAACCGTGATTCCCACAGTTTCCAAAAATGAGGAAAATCCCTCCCTATTATGGCCTCATGCACCAAGGTAGGGACCAGTCCCACTTTAACCATTGCTGACCCACAACAAGTTTCTATATTCACCTCAGCAGTGGCATAATGTTGGGTATCCCCATGTATGCAAGTTACCCCAATAGGTATTTGCTGGACCTTTAAGGGGTTCACTAACCCAGCTTTCACGAGGGTAACTAAACTTCCTGAATCTAGCAAGGCCTCTACCCGGTTACCTTCTAAGAACACATCACACATTTGTTTTTCCAGCTCAGGTGAAGGTACCACAGTACAGGCTAACCTAGCAAAGAAAGACATTCTGCGACATTCAAAGGCAGCATCACATTGCATGGGTTCTTGCGTGACTGGGCAATTGGCAATAACATGACCTGGCATACCACACCTAAAACATTTAACCACACGATTATCAACCCATTTGGGCAGCATAGACCGTTCTAGCCCCATTGGCCTGTTTCCAGGGCCAGTGTTTACAGTCTCTCCAGCCTTGCGTTCTCTTAACCGCCCAGCAACGTTTTCCCACGGAACAGTCTTACCAGTCTTTACTGAAGGGCGCTGTCGAGGATCTATGGGTTGCTGGGTGGTCATCAGTAGTTCCTCTGCTGCCAAATACCTCTCTACCATGTCCACTAATTGGTCAGCAGTACCCGGGTTTCCATGGCTCACCCACTTGCGCAGGACCATGGGCAAAGATCTCAAGTAGCGGTCCATGACGACTCTTTCCACCATCTGGGGACCAGTTAATGTCTCTGGCTGTAGCCATTTTTTTGTTAGCTGAATAAGGTCGTGCATCTGGGAGCGCGGAGGCTTCTCCATGGCGTACAGCCAACGGTGCACCCGTTGTGCTCGTACTGACAGCGTGACTCCCAGGCGGGTCAGGATCTCAGTCTTTAGTTTATCATAGTCCCGAGCCTCAGCAGGGCTTAAATCAAAGTAAGCTTTTTGGGGCTCACCTGACAGGAAAGGTGCCAGCAGACTGGCCCACTGTGCTTTCGGCCAGTTCTCACGCTCGGCAGTCCTTTCAAACGTGGTCAGATAGGCCTCCACATCATCAGCCTCTGTCATTTTCTGCAGGAAGTGACTGGCTCGTATTGAACTAGAGCTGGTTGGAGCACTGACGGCCACATCTCCAACCCGAGCTGCAAGTCTCTGCACCACTTCTGCTAAGGCCTCTCTATCCTGACGCTGTTGCCTGTAAAGTTCATCAACAACTGCCTGCTGTTGTCTCTTATTTTCCTCCATTGCCACCTGCTGCTGTCTGTTGGCCTCCTGCTGAGCCGCTGTAGCTTGCAGCAAGGCTTTAAGCAGGTCCTCCATGTCAACAGATTTTTCAGGCGGCTTTGCAGCTGCTTTCACCCAGGACATATATCAAACCCTCAGGGGTGAGTCTCAGTAACTTCACACTGGGCTGTATCTGCATAAACCACCGTTTTCTGCAGGCCTCACAAAGCTGCTGCTTTCACTTATGCGCAGAACGGCCTGCTTGCATTCTCCACCAAGTTGTAACACTGTAGGGGTGCAAGGTGCCTTTTCCTGGGGAATATGGCAGCACGCAGCAGCTGAGGAACAACACAAGTCCAGTTTCTGGTACAACTGACCCCGGCCAGTTTTATTGAAACAGAAAATAAAACAAACCCCAAAATAAAAATACCTTGCCTGTCCGGCACTAACTAAACATAAGATGTTCCTAACTGTCACTAAACAAAACACAGAGTTCTTCAGTACATACTGTATAGCTTACTTGCATCAGAAAGCGTGTCTCTCACACACAGATCCTGCAGCCTTCCCAGGCAGTCTACCCATACTAATCAGGTTAGAAGCACTATATCACTCTTACACAGCTGAAACCCTGATTAGCCCTCTGTGAGGCCAAAGACCCGAACTGGGCCCAATGTCTAGAACTCGCCTTATCTCTCTCTCAGAGCCTTTACCCAGCTTTTACAGCAAACTGAAAAGGTTCAGACAAAACAAAAAGCATTTTTCCTAGAAGTTAACATTTTCTAAAACATGTAAGACAAGAACCTGGGACAAATATACCTGCCCTCAAACACTATCCCAGTGTTCTTGTCACAATGTGCAAAAATCCCCTGCCATAATATAAATATAAGAGCGGGAGAAGTCCGTCGAAAAAGGGGCGGGGCTATCTCCCTCAGCACACTGGTGCCATTTCCTCTTTACAGCTCCGCTGGAAGACAGCTCCCCAGGCTCTCCCCTGCAGTTTCCAGGCTCAAAGGGTAAAAAAGAGAGGGGGGGCACTAAATTTAGGCGCAAACTGTATATGTAAAGCAGCTATAGGGGAAAATCACTTTGTGTTAGTGTAAATACCTGATTAAATAGCGCTGTGGTGTGTGCTGGCATACTCTCTCTCTGTCTCCCCAAGGACTTTGTGGGGTCCTGTCCTCAGTCAGAGCATTCCCTGTGTGTGTGCGGTGTGTCGGTACGGCTGTGTCGACATGTTTGATGAGGAGGCTTATGTGGAGGCGGAGCAGGTGCCTATAAGTGTGATGTCACCCCCTGCGGGGCCGACACCAGAGTGGGTGGATATGTGGAAGGAAATAACCGACAGTGTCAACTCCTTACATAAAAGGCTGGATGATGTAACAGCTGTGGGACAGCCGGCTTCTCAGCCCGGGCCTGCCCAGGCGTCTCAAAGACCATCAGGGGCTCACAAACGGCCGCTACCTCAGATGGCAGACACAGATGTCAACACGGAGTCTGACTCCAGTGTCGACGAGGATGAGACATATACACAATCCACAAGGGGCATCCGTTGCATGATTACGGCAATGAAAAATGTGTTACACATTTCTGACATTAACCCAGGTACCACTAAAAAGGGTATTATGTTTGGGGAGAAAAAGCAGCCAGTGTTTTTTCCCCCATCAGATGAGTTGAATGAAGTGTGTGAAGAAGCGTGGGGTTCCCCCGATAAGAAACTGGTAATTTCTAAAAAGTTACTGATGGCGTACCCTTTCCCGCCAGAGGATAGGTCACGTTGGGAGGTGTCTCCTAGGGTGGATAAGGCGCTCACACGCTTGTCAAAAAAGGTGGCACTGCCGTCTCAGGATACGGCCGCCTTGAAGGAGCCTGCTGATAGGAAGCAGGAGGCTATCCTGAAGTCTGTCTATACACACTCAGGTACTATACTGAGACCTGCAATTGCTTCAGCATGGATGTGTAGTGCTGCTGCAGCGTGGTCTGATACCCTGTCAGATAATATTGATACCCTCGACAGGGATACTATTTTGCTAACCATAGAGCATATTAAAGACGTCGTCTTATATATGAGGGATGCACAGAGGGATATTTGCCGGCTGGCATCTAGAATTAATGCAATGTCCATTTCTGCCAGGAGGGTATTATGGACCCGGCAGTGGACAGGTGATGCTGATTCTAAAAGGCACATGGAGGTTTTGCCTTATAAGGGTGAGGAATTGTTTGGGGATGGTCTCTCGGACCTCGTATCCACAGCAACAGCTGGGAAATCGACATTTTTACCTCAGGCTCCCTCACAACCTAAGAAAGCACCGTACTATCAGGTACAGTCCTTTCGGCCTCAGAAAGGCAAGCGGATCAAAGGTGCTTCCTTTCTGCCCAGAGGCAGGGGGAGAGGGAAAAAGCTGCACCAGACAGCCAGTTCCCAGGAACAAAAATCCTCCCCTGCTTCTACTAAGTCCACCGCATGACGCTGGGGCTCCACAGACTGAGCCAGGTGCGGTGGGGGCGCGTCTCCGAAACTTCAGCGACCAGTGGGTTCGCTCACAGGTGGATCCCTGGGTTCTGCAAGTGGTATCTCAGGGATACAAGCTGGAGTTCGAGGCGACTCCCCCTCGCCGTTACCTCAAATCAGCTTTGCCAGCTACTCCCAGAGAAAGGGAGGTAGTACTGGCGGCTATTCACAAGCTGTACCATCAGCAGGTGATAATCAAGGTACCCCTCCATCAACAGGGACGGGGTTACTATTCCACAGTGTTTGTGGTACCGAAACCAGACGGTTCGGTGAGACCCATTCTCAATTTGAAAGCTTTGAACACTTATATAAGGAAGTTCAAGTTCAAGATGGAATCGCTCAGGGTGGTTATTGCAAGCCTGGAAGAGGGGGATTTTATGGTGTCGCTGGACATCAAGGATGCATACCTGCATGTCCCCATTTACCCACCTCACCAGGAGTACCTCAGGTTTGTGGTACAGAACTGCCATTACCAATTCCAAACGTTGCCGTTTGGTCTATCCACGGCACCGCGGGTGTTTACCAAGGTAATGGCCGAAATGATGATACTCCTTCGACGGAAGGGAGTTATAATTATCCCGTACTTGGACGATCTCCTTATAAAGGCGAGGTCCAAGGAGCAGTTACTAGTCAGCGTAGCACTATCTCAGGACGTGCTACTTCAGCACGGCTGGATTCTAAATATCCCAAAGTCACAGCTGATTCCTGCAACGCGTCTGCTGTTCTTGGGCATGATTCTGGACACAGAACAGAAGAAAGTGTTTCTCCCGGAGGAGAAGGCCCAGGAATTATCATCTCTGGTCAGGGACCTCCTGAAACCAAAGCAGGTGTCGGTGCATCACTGCACGCGAGTCCTGGGAAAGATGGTAGCTTCTTACGAAGCAATTTCCTTTGGCAGGTTCCATGCGAGGATCTTTCAGTGGGATCTGTTAGACAAGTGGTCCGGATCGCATCTTCAGATGCATCGATTGATCGCCCTGTCCCCGATGTGGTGCTGTGGTGGCTGCAGAGTGCGCACCTTCTCGAAGGCCGCAGATTCGGCATAAAGGACTGGGTCCTGGTGACCACGGATGCAAGCCTCCGAGATTGGGGGTCAGTCACCCAGGGAAGAAACTTCCAAGGACAATGGTCGAGTCAGGAGACTTCCCTACACATAAATATTCTGGAACTAAGTGCCATTTACAATGCCCTGAGTCAAGCAGAACCCCTGCTTCAAAACCAACCGGTTCTGATTCAGTCAGACAACATCACAGCGGTCGCCCATGTAAACTGCCAGGGCGGCACAAGAAGCAGGGTGGCAATGGCAGAAGCCACAAGGATTCTTCGATGGGCGGAGAATCACGTGATAGCACTGTCAGCAGTGTTCATTCCGGGAGTGGACAACTGGGAAGCCGACTTCCTCAGCAGGCACGATCTCCACCCGGGAGAGTGGGGACTTCATCCAGAAGTCTTCCAGCTGATTGTAAACCGTTGGGAACGGCCACAGGTGGACATGATGGCGTCCCGCCTCAACAAAAAGCTAAAAAGATATTGCGCCAGGTCAAAGGACCCTCAGGCGATAGCTGTGGACGCTCTAGTGACACCGTGGGTGTACCAGTCGGTGTATGTGTTCCCTCCTCTTCCTCTCATACCCAAGGTACTGAGGATAATATGAAAAAGAGGAGTAAGAACAATACTCATTGTTCCGGATTGGCCAAGAAGAGCTTGGTACCCAGAACTGCAAGAAATGATCTCAGAGGACCCATGGCCTCTGCCGCTCAGACAGGACCTGCTGCAGCAGGGGCCCTGTCTGTTCCAAGACTTACCGCGGCTGCGTTTGACGGCATGGCGGTTGAACACCGGATCCTAAAGGAAAAGGGCATTCCGGAGGAAGTCATTCCTACGCTGATTAAAGCTAGGAAGGATGTGACCGCAAAACATTATCACCGCATATGGCGAAAATATGTTGCTTGGTGTGAGGCCAGGAAGGCCCCAACGGAGGAATTTCAGCTGGGTCGATTTCTGCACTTCCTACAGTCAGGGGTGACTATGGGCCTAAAATTGGGTTCCATTAAGGTCCAGATTTCGGCACTGTCTATTTTCTTTCAAAAAGAACTGGCTTCACTGCCTGAAGTCCAGACATTTGTTAAAGGAGTGCTGCATATTCAGCCCCCTTTTGTGCCTCCAGTGGCACCTTGGGATCTCAACGTGGTGTTGGATTTCCTAAAGTCGCATTGGTTTGAGCCACTTAAAACCGTGGAGCTAAAATATCTCACGTGGAAAGTGGTCATGCTGTTGGCCTTGGCTTCGGCCAGGCGTGTGTCAGAATTGGCGGCTTTGTCATGTAAAAGCCCTTATCTGATCTTCCAAATGGATAGGGCGGAATTGAGGACTCGTCCCCAATTTCTTCCTAAGGTGGTATCAGCGTTTCATTTGAACCAACCTATTGTGGTGCCTGCGGCTACTCGGGACTTGGAGGATTCCAAGTTGCTGGACGTAGTCAGGGCCCTGAAAATCTATGTTTCCAGGACGGCTAGAGTCAGGAAAACTGACTCGCTATTTATCCTGCATGCACCCAACAAGCTGGGTGCTCCTGCTTCAAAGCAGACTATTGCTCGCTGGATCTGTAGCACGATTCAACTAGCGCATTCTACGGCTGGACTGCCGCATCCTAAATCTGTAAAAGCCCATTCCACGAGGAAGGTGGGCTCTTCTTGGGCGGCTGCCCGAGGGGTCTCGGCTTTACAACTTTGCCGAGCTGCTACTTGGTCGGGTTCAAACACTTTTGCAAAATTTTACAAGTTTGATACCCTGGCTGAGGAGGACCTTGAGTTTGCTCATTCGGTGCTGCAGAGTCATCCGCACTCTCCCGCCCGTTTGGGAGCTTTGGTATAATCCCCATGGTCCTTACAGAGTCCCCAGCATCCACTAGGTTGTCAGAGAAAATAAGAATTTACTCACCGGTAATTCTATTTCTCGTAGTCCGTAGTGGATGCTGGGAGCCCGTCCCAAGTGCGGACACTCTGCAATACATGTATATAGTTATTGCTTAACTAAAAGGTTTTTGTTTGAGCCATCTGTTAGTGAGGCTCATTTGTTGTTTCATACTGTTAACTGGGTATAGTTATCACAAGTTGTACGGTGTGATTGGTGTGGCTGGTATGAGTCTTACCCTGGATTCCAAATCCTTTCCTAGTATTGTCAGCTCTTCCGGGCACAGTTTCCTTAACTGAGGTCTGGAGGAGGGGCATAGAGGGAGGAGCCAGTGCACACCAGATATAGTACCTAATCTTTCTTTAGAGTGCCCAGTCTCCTGCGGAGCCCGTCTATTCCCCATGGTCCTTACGGAGTACCCAGCATCCACTACGGACTACGAGAAATAGAATTACCGGTGAGTAAATTCTTATTTTTCTTTTCCTTATAAAAATAAGCCTTCTCCTGAGGTAAAGGAGGGGCTTCCGTAACATCCAAAACTTCCTTTATAGCAACAATCATGTATTGAATGCTTTTTGCCGTGTCGGTATCAGTTTGTACTATTTGTGCAAATGGTCTCTTATGTGACCCAGAGGGGTCGTCCTTGGATGAAAAGGCAGAACTATGAAAAATCACATCCTCCACTGATTTTCTTCAGTTTTCTGCATGAGACTCAGACTTATCCAATCTCTTACTGATATGATTCACACTATCACTTAATTCTTTCACCCATTCAGGCTCGTGGTATGCCGGCAGCGCCACCACATTACATCTCTGTGTCCCTAAAATGGCTCCCTCAGGGGAAGAGCTCCCTGCCTCAGACATGTCACACACGTGTACAACCACACCACAGACACTCCGGGACTTATAAGGAACAGACCCACAGTAAAATCTGTCAGAAGGACACAGAAAGGATTTGCCAGCTCACAACCCAGCGCTATTGATAAAAACCCTGTGTAACACAAAACAGACCTGTAGCGCTTTTATAATGATAAATTCACAATACAGCACCAATTTATACTGTGCCCCCCCCCCTTTTTTTTGCACCCTGATACTTGTTCAGAAGTGGAGGAGGACCAGCGTTCTTCTCTGCAGCTTACTTGAAGAGAAAATGGCGCTGAGCAGTGTGCTGGCTGACTGAGGAGGAAGCCCCGCCCCCGCAATGGAGCGTTTCTCCTCAGCAATATCAATACTAATTTTTATTCTGGCAGGGGGTAGGACTGTGCTTCAGCAACTTATGTCCCCTTATTAGCCAGTTTTTATTACAGATGAGCCGGTTCGGTTCCTCAAGATCCGAAAACCCCCCCCCCGAACTTTACCCATTTTACACGGTTCCGAGTCAGCCTCGGATCTTCCCGCCTTGCTCGGTTAACCCGAATGAGGCCGAACGTCATCATGCCGCTGTCAGGTTCTCGCGAGATTCGTATACTATATAAAGAGCCGCACGTTGCCGCCATTTTCACTAGTGCATTGGGGATTGAACAGAGAGGACGTGGCTGTGTCCTCTCCCTGAAAAGCTCTGTAATCTGTGCTCAGTGTGCTGTAAATATCTGTGCTCAGTGTGCTGCAAATATCTGTGCTCAGTGTGCTTAAAATATCTACGTTCTCTGCCTGAAAACGCTCCATATCTGTGCTCAGTGTGCTGCAAATATCTGTGCTTAGTGTGCTTTATTGTGGGGACTGGGGACCACCAGTATATAATTAATTATACTTATAGTAGTACAGTACAGTAGGCCTTTGCTGTATCTTGCAGCTCTGTATCACTGCAAGTATCCATTCCATATCTGTGCTGCATTTTTGTGAGCAGTATATAGTATTACAGTGTAGCATTTTGGTGACCCAACCGTATATAGTTGTGTACAGTAGGCCATTGCTGTATCTCGCAGCTCTGTGTCACTGCAAGTATCCATTCCATATCTGTGCTGCATTATTGTGAGCAGTATATAGTATTACAGTGCAGCATTTTGGTGACCCAACAGTATATAGTTGTATACAGTAGGCCATTGCTGTATCTTGCAGCTCTGTGTCACTGCAAGTATCCATTCCATATCTGTGCAGCATTTTTGTGAGCAGTGTATATAGTATTACAGTGCAGCATTTTGGTGACCCAACAGTATATAGTTGTGTACAGTAGGCCACTGCTGTATCTTGCAGCTCTGTTTCACTGCAAGTATCCATTCCATCAGTGGCGTAAGTTTGTCCCAGTTGCCCGGAGGCAAGATAAATATTGGTGCCCCCCTATTTCCTATATTAAGATAAATGTATGTATGTATGTATGTATATATGTGTGTGTGCGTGTGTGTGTTGTTCTGAAATAAATGTATATACTGTATTTATACATTTAATTGTCTTTTATTTTAAATCACAAAATTCTTAGCAGTCATACACAGGATTAGAACCCATGACCTGTTACACTGACAGCAGACACTTTACTGATGGAGCTATTTGCTCCTGTACGGGAAGCATGAGAATTCTAACTATATGAAGTTACGTGTAATTGTCAGAGAAGTATCTTCATACAGTTAAAATTCTCATATTTCCTATACAGGAGCCAACAGCTTCATCAGTAAGGTGACTGCTTCCAGTGTAATACTGTAGGTCTTGGTTTCTAATCCTGGGTGTGACCCTTGTAAAATGTGTATATTCAGTATAATAAAGAGGGTATGATTTGTAAGGTGCAGGGACCAGTGAGGAAGTCAGCCACTGAAAAGACAGCGACATATATCAATTAACTTAATTCAATGGTGTCACAGAATGGGAGGAGAGGTGCCCCCCTTCAGAGCAGGAGCCCGACGGCAGATGACTCCGTTGCCTCCCAGATTTCTGCCTCTGCCTTCCATATCTGTGCAGCAATTTTGTGAGCAGTATATATAGCATTACAGTGCAGCATTTTGGTGACCCAACAGTATATAGTTGTGTACAGTAGGCCATTGCTGTGTCTTGCAGCTCTGTGTCACTGCAAGTATCCATTCCATATCTGTGCTGCATTTTTGTGAGCAGTATATAGTATTACAGTGCAGCATTTTGGTGACCCAACAGTATATAGTTGTGTACAGTAGGCCATTGCTGTATCTTGCAGCTCTGTGTCACTGCAAGTATCCATTCCATATCTGTGCAGCATTTTTGTGAGCAGTGTATATAGTATTACAGTGCAGCATTTTGGTGACCCAACAGTATATAGTTGTGTACAGTAGGCCATTGCTGTATCTTGCAGCCAGAGCCGGCCTTAGCTATAGGCAGGCTAGGCATTTGCCTAGGGCATCCAAGCATGTCTAGGGGCATCCAAGCATGTCCCTGCAGTATCTCATGCTGGGAGGGACAGTCCGCAAACTAACTGTTACTTTCCAAATGTATTCAATCAGTACTTGTATACACTGCTGTTTACATTTGTAAAAAAAATGCACACTGTGCCTTAAACTTCCTCTGACATGCTTGAATGCCCATGACTTGTGAGACCTCAGACAGACAGCAGAAGCCAAGTAAATGCAATTCCTGGACCTGTGACATTTTCACTGACTATATAAGGTTATTACTGGATGGCTTCTATAACACATGTGTATTTTGGAAGACTGCTTCACAGAAACCTGACATCACCTATACTGCTTGTGCACATAGGGGAGGGGGACCCTGTTATCCTGTGTCCTTTATCCCTGTGCAATTCCCACGTGTCTGCAGGGACATAACATGGGCAATGTTCTCCCCACACTTTATTTCCTAGTCAGTCCATGCCGTAAAATTCCCCTGCCACCCAGCACTGTAACGTGGTCAGTAAGTTGCGATGTGCTTTTCTATATGAAACATCAGTGCAGCATGACTTTCGGACACATCAGACTGGAGGGCAGAGCATATCACTCCCACAGTATAAAGTAAAGGGCACGCAGTAACAGACACCAGCAAACACACTGAATAGTGAAGAGAATGGACAGTTTCTACATGTTTGATACTGATCTTTTTGTATAACCAGCAAGTGTGGCAGTATCTGTGGCAGTATACTGTATGTGTATTATGGGCATTACTAATGTGGGGCATATGTGTAAGGTGCATTACTGTGTGGCATTATGTGTATTATGGGCATTACTAATGTGGGGCATATGTGTAAGGTTCCTTTACTGTGTGGAATTATATGTATTATGGTCATTACTGTGTGGCATTGTGCAGAGTTGAACTGGCCCACAGGGTAACCCCCCGGTGGGCCCCACTACCTGAGCATTGCAGGTACAGATGCAGAACTAGCGGCGGAGCTAGGGAGCACCAGACAAAATTTTGCCTAGGGCATCAAATTGGCTAGGGCCGGCTCTGCTTGCAGCTCTGTGTCATTGCAAGTATCCATTCCATATCTGTGCTGCATTTTTGTGAGCAGTATATAGTATTACAGTGCAGCATTTTGGTGACCCAACAGTATATAGTTGTGTACAGTAGGCCATTGCTGTATCTTGCTGCTCTGTGTCACTGCAAGTATCCATTCCATATCTGTGCAGCATTTTTGTGAGCAGTGTATATAGTATTACAGTGCAGCCTTTTGGTGACCCAACAGTATATAGTTGTGTACAGTAGGCCATTGCTGTATCTTGCAGCTCTGTGTCACTGCAAGTATCCATTCCATATCTGTGCAGCATTTTTGTGAGCAGTATATAGTATTACAGTGCAGCATTTTGGTGACCCAACAGTATATAGTTGTGTACAGTAGGCCATTGCTGTATCTTGCTGCTCTGTGTCACTGCAAGTATCCATTCCATATCTGTGCAGCATTTTTGTGAGCAGTGTATATAGTATTACAGTGCAGCCTTTTGGTGACCCAACAGTATATAGTTGTGTACAGTAGGCCACTGCTGTATCTTGCAGCTCTGTTTCACTGCAAGTATCCATTCCATATCTGTGCAGCATTTTTGTGAGCAGTATATATAGTATTACAGTGCAGCATTTTGGTGACCCAACAGTATATAGTTGTGTACAGTAGGCCATTGCTGTATCTTGCAGCTCTGTGTCACTGCAAGTATCCATTCCATATCTGTGCAGCATTTTTGTGAGCAGTATATATAGTATTACAGTGCAGCATTTTGGTGACCCAACAGTATATAGTTGTGTACAGTAGGCCATTGCTGTATCTTGCAGCTCTGTGTCACTGCAAGTATCCATTCCATATCTGTGCAGCATTTTTGTGAGCAGTATATATAGTATTACAGTGCAGCATTTTGGTGACCCAACAGTATATAGTTGTGTACAGTAGGCCATTGCTGTATCTTGCAGCTCTGTGTCACTGCAAGTATCCATTCCATATCTGTGCAGCATTTTTGTGAGCAGTATATATAGTATTACAGTGCAGCATTTTGGTGACCCAACAGTATATAGTTGTGTACAGTAGGCCATTGCTGTATCTTGCAGCTCTATGTCACTGCAAGTATCCATCCATTCCATTTTCTTCCAGTGATTTGGACCAATAATACCATTGATTAGAACAAATAATTCCAGTGATTTTGTCATTTTCTACCAGTGATTTGGACCAATAATACCATTGATTAGAACAAATAATTACTGTGATTTTGTCATTTTCTTCCAGTGATTTGGACCAATAATACCATTGATAAGAACGAATAATTCCTGTGATTTTGTAATTTTCTTCCAGTGATTTGGACCAACTGCAGGAGGGGAGTCTGAGGTTCTGACCCCAGGAGGGGAGTCTGAGGTGCCGACCCCAGGAGGGGAGTATGAGTTACATTCCCCAGGAGGAGAGACTGATCTGTTGCTTTCAAGAGAAGTTTCGCATATGGTGGCTGATGGATCAGTTCCAGAAGAGTCTTCTGGTTCTGTGGCCGTGGAAAGGTCATCTGACTCTGCAAACAAACTTAGCAGGAAGCATTGGAGTCCCATGGTTTCATTTAGGCATCGCCCTATACCTCTACCCTTCACCATCTGACCATCCCCCCCCCCTCCCCCCACGGACACCGTCTGCTCATCACTCTCATCCTCTCCCTGACATCCTCTCCTGGTCAACCTTTGCCTTACCCAGTTGCCCTCTGCCTGTCACCCTCTGCCTCTCCCTGACTTCCTCTGCCTGTCACCCTGGCTCTCCCTGTCACCATATACCTGTGATACCCCGTAAGTAGGTGCTAGAACACGAGACTGCTTGTGGGATGCTTACAGTGACCAGGCTTGTGGTAATTTATGATGAGAGAAGCAGGCCTTTAGGTAGAGTCTCCCCTCAGACACAATGACCAACAACAGCTTTTCTTTGAAAACAGATTCTCAATTTATTAGAATGAATGAACAGTATTAAAATAATAAAAACAGTCTATGGGGGTGATTCAGAAATGATCGCTAGGCTGCTGCAATTGTTGTCCTGAGATCAGGTAGTGGCCGCCCAAGGGGAGTGTATATTCGCTGTGCAAGTGTGCAATCGCATGTGTATGCCGAGCTGCTAAAAAACCCCTCAGTCAGCGGACATCTGCAAACCCATTCGCAGCTCACTCACCATTGAATGATTTGCCCTGTGTGTGCAGTCTGTGCGCAGCCCAGGACTTACTCCTACAGTGCGATGAGAACCGGCTCATCAGGTCCAGAGCTGACGTCACACACCCTCCCTGAAAACGCTTGGGAATACCTGCGTTTTACCTGACACTCCCAGAAACGGTCAGTTACCACCCACAATTGGCTTCCTCCTGTCAATCAGCTTGCGAATGGCTGTGCGATTAGAATTTTCGCTGACCGGCGATGCCTGTTGTTGTTTGCCAATGTGCGTGCGCATTGTGGTGCATATGCTTGCGCCGTTAATAGCTGATCACCCGCTGTGCAAAAACGCACAGCAGCGATCAGGTATGAATCGGGCTGTCTGACTGTAATTAATCAACTTTAGTAAAAATGGTTCAGCATATGCAGGTTACTGTGGTACTTGTGGTGCACCAGCTTAGGTTTAAGTAAAGGGTCTGCACGAAAGAAAACCACTCTAAAGACAGTTCAACACATACAGGTCACTGTAGTACTTGTAGTGCATCAGCTTAGGTTTAAGCAAACAGTCCTCATAGAAAAATAGGGTAGACTGCTAGAGTACAGGAATAGATTGTATTGTGCCATGAAGAGCTATAGTACTGACATCAGAGATTAGCAGAGATTGGAAAGCTGTGCAGGACTTAATGGGGGAGATGTACTAATGTCTCAGAGAGTGATAAAGAGAGAAGGTACCATCCAATCAACTCCTAATTGACATTTTTTTTTTAACATGGCAGTTAGTACCTGATTGGCTGGTACTCTCTTTCCACTTTATCTCACACCAAGGCTTAGTACATCTTCCCCAATGTCTTTCAATCCAAATATATACTCATATGCATATCAGGGTTTTATACCAGAGCGACTGAATCAAATTATACTTATGGACAGCCTCCCTACTCTCATATGTATATTTATAGCTGGCAGTATCATTGGCGATGGCTTACCAGGCTGGTAACCATTAAGCACCAGGCATCATTCAGACCCGGGCAATAGCAAAATTTGCTAACAGGTTCAATTAAATGTATAATTAACCCTTATTATACCAAGCCTACCACGTCAACATACTTTACCAAGCTGGGGTCTTCAGAGGACCCCACGTTTTTTTGTCTAAATTCTCAACTATTTGATGTGGTAAATTACTAAAATTATATTTCTGGGTTTCTGAAGGGATACGTTCTAGTAAGGGTACGACAGCCAGCATAAAATATTTTGTGTATTTATTTCAAGAGTAGTTAGCCGTAAAAGCCATATATTCTTCTTCATTACAGTGTGTACATTTTTACATCCGATTGGGTACTGTATATTCTTGTAAAAAGGTTATATAATTTTACTACGGTAACAATACATCACTATTCATATGTTGCCATCGCTGCAGTCCTTAGCACATGTCAAAGTGGTGGTTGTTTTCCTGTGTTTCTCACATATAAAACGTTCTGCATTTGTAACGTAGTATAGTGTTTTTTTGAAAGAACATTTCGTAAGCCTAATTACACAGTAGTTATCTTAATTCGATACGGGACACATAGAAAAATCAGGAGTAAAATAGTTGTTATAGATATGTCAGGATCACAAAAAATAACATTCTGGGGTCCTCAGAAGACCCCACTTGGTATACTAAGGGTTAAACAAAGTAGCTCCAAGCAAGAAGAACATGGGACATAATAGGGGCAGAGTGATCCCAGTGGAATAAATGACAGACAACACATCTCCGAATAATTTACATACCACTGGACTGCTTCACAATAAGGGGTCTATTCATGAGGCTGCAAATTTGTGTTCAGTTCTAAACGAGGTCTATAGTGTATGTGGCAGTAAAGCAGTTATGGGATATGAGCCCTGGCAGGCCCAGGGCACTAAAGAGAGCCGTAATAGTTCTGATATTTTGAAAAAATGATGAAGTCCTAAAACGGACAATGAAGACGGACAATGAAGTGACGATTGCTTCCAGGCACTCCAAGAGCTCATCTGCTTTGGTATGGTTCTGTGGCATCACAACTAGAGATGAGCGGGTTCGGTTTCTCTGAATCCGAACCCGCCAGAACTTCATGTTTTTTTTCACGGGTCCGAGCGACTCGGATCTTCCCGCCTTGCTCGGTTAACCCGAGTGCGCCCGAACGTCATCATGACGCTGTCGGATTCTCGCGAGGCTCGGATTCTATCGCGAGACTCGGATTCTATATAAGGAGCCGCGCATCGCCGCCATTTTCACACGTGCATTGAGATTGATAGGGAGAGGACGTGGCTGGCGTCCTCTCCGTTTAGAATAGATTAGAGAGACACTTGATTTACTAATTTTGGGGAGCATTAGGAGTACTCAGTACAGTGCAGAGTTTTGCTGATAGTGACCACCAGTTTTATTTATAATCCGTTCTCTGCCTGAAAAAAGCGATACACAGCACACAGTGACTCAGTCACATACCATATCTGTGTGCACTGCTCAGGCTCAGGCCAGTGTGCTGCATCATCTATTATCTATATATAATATTATATATATCTGTCTGACTGCTCAGCTCACACAGCTTATAATTGTGGGGGAGACTGGGGAGCACTACTGCAGTGCCAGTTATAGGTTATAGCAGGAGCCAGGAGTACATAATATATTATATAGTGAGTGACCACCAGACACACAGTGCAGTTTATTTAATATATCCGTTCTCTGCCTGAAAAAAGCGATACACACAGTGACTCAGTCAGTCACATACCATATCTGTGTGCACTGCTCAGGCTCAGGCCAGTGTGCTGCATCATCTATATATATTATATATCTGTCTGACTGCTCAGCTCACACAGCTTATAATTGTGGGGGAGACTGGGGAGCACTACTGCAGTGCCAGTTATAGGTTATAGCAGGAGCCAGGAGTACATAATATTATATTAAAACAGTGCACACTTTTGCTGCAGGAGTGCCACTGCCAGTGTGACTAGTGACCAGTGACCTGACCACCAGTATATATAATATTAGTAGTAGTATACTATCTCTTTATCAACCAGTCTATATATTAGCAGCAGACACAGTACAGTGCGGTAGTTCACGGCTGTGGCTACCTCTGTGTCGGCACTCGGCAGCCCGTCCATAATTGTATATACCACCTAACCGTGGTTTTTTTTTCTTTCTTTATACATACATACTAGTTACGAGTATACTATCTCTTTATCAACCAGTCTATATATTAGCAGCAGACACAGTACAGTGCGGTAGTTCACGGCTGTGGCTACCTCTGTGTCGGCACTCGGCAGCCCGTCCATAATTGTATATACCACCTAACCGTGGTTTTTTTTTCTTTCTTTATACATACATACTAGTTACGAGTATACTATCTCTTTATCAACCAGTCTATATATTAGCAGCAGACACAGTACAGTGCGGTAGTTCACGGCTGTGGCTACCTCTGTGTCGGCACTCGGCAGCCCGTCCATAATTGTATATACCACCTAACCGTGGTTTTTTTTTCTTTCTTTATACATACATACTAGTTACGAGTATACTATCTCTTTATCAACCAGTCTATATATTAGCAGCAGACACAGTACAGTGCGGTAGTTCACGGCTGTGGCTACCTCTGTGTCGGCACTCGGCAGCCCGTCCATAATTGTATATACCACCTAACCGTGGTTTTTTTTTCTTTCTTTATACATACATACTAGTTACGAGTATACTATCTCTTTATCAACCAGTCTATATATTAGCAGCAGACACAGTACAGTGCGGTAGTTCACGGCTGTGGCTACCTCTGTGTCGGCACTCGGCAGCCCGTCCATAATTGTATATACCACCTAACCGTGGTTTTTTTTTCTTTCTTTATACATACATACTAGTTACGAGTATACTATCTCTTTATCAACCAGTCTATATATTAGCAGCAGACACAGTACAGTGCGGTAGTTCACGGCTGTGGCTACCTCTGTGTCGGCACTCGGCAGCCCGTCCATAATTGTATATACCACCTAACCGTGGTTTTTTTTTCTTTCTTTATACATACATACTAGTTACGAGTATACTATCTCTTTATCAACCAGTCTATATATTAGCAGCAGACACAGTACAGTGCGGTAGTTCACGGCTGTGGCTGCCTCTGTGTCGGCACTCGGCAGCCCGTCCATAATTGTATATACCACCTAACCGTGGTTTTTTTTTCTTTCTTTATACATACATACTAGTTACGAGTATACTATCTCTTTATCAACCAGTCTATATATTAGCAGCAGACACAGTACAGTGCGGTAGTTCACGGCTGTGGCTACCTCTGTGTCGGCACTCGGCAGCCCGTCCATAATTGTATATACCACCTAACCGTGTTTTTTTTTTCTTTCTTTATACATACATACTAGTTACGAGTATACTATCTCTTTATCAACCAGTCTATATATTAGCAGCAGACACAGTACAGTGCGGTAGTTCACGGCTGTGGCTACCTCTGTGTCGGCACTCGGCAGCCCGTCCATAATTGTATACTAGTATCCAATCCATCCATCTCCATTGTTTACCTGAGGTGCCTTTTAGTTGTGCCTATTAAAATATGGAGAACAAAAATGTTGAGGTTCCAAAATTAGGGAAAGATCAAGATCCACTTCCACCTCGTGCTGAAGCTGCTGCCACTAGTCATGGCCGAGACGATGAAATGCCAGCAACGTCGTCTGCCAAGGCCGATGCCCAATGGCATAGTACAGAGCATGTCAAAACCAAAACACCAAATATCAGTAAAAAAAGGACTCCAAAACCTAAAATAAAATTGTCGGAGGAGAAGCGTAAACTTGCCAATATGCCATTTACCACACGGAGTGGCAAGGAACGGCTGAGGCCCTGGCCTATGTTCATGGCTAGTGGTTCAGCTTCACATGAGGATGGAAGCACTCAGCCTCTCGCTAGAAAACTGAAAAGACTCAAGCTGGCAAAAGCACCGCAAAGAACTGTGCGTTCTTTGAAATCCCAAATCCACAAGGAGAGTCCAATTGTGTCGGTTGCGATGCCTGACCTTCCCAACACTGGACGTGAAGAGCATGCGCCTTCCACCATTTGCACGCCCCCTGCAAGTGCTGGAAGGAGCACCCGCAGTCCAGTTCCTGATAGTCAGATTGAAGATGTCAGTGTTGAAGTACACCAGGATGAGGAGGATATGGGTGTTGCTGGCGCTGGGGAGGAAATTGACCAGGAGGATTCTGATGGTGAGGTGGTTTGTTTAAGTCAGGCACCCGGGGAGACACCTGTTGTCCGTGGGAGGAATATGGCCGTTGACATGCCAGGTGAAAATACCAAAAAAATCAGCTCTTCGGTGTGGAGGTATTTCACCAGAAATGCGGACAACAGGTGTCAAGCCGTGTGTTCCCTTTGTCAAGCTGTAATAAGTAGGGGTAAGGACGTTAACCACCTCGGAACATCCTCCCTTATACGTCACCTGCAGCGCATTCATAATAAGTCAGTGACAAGTTCAAAAACTTTGGGTGACAGCGGAAGCAGTCCACTGACCAGTAAATCCCTTCCTCTTGTAACCAAGCTCACGCAAACCACCCCACCAACTCCCTCAGTGTCAATTTCCTCCTTCCCCAGGAATGCCAATAGTCCTGCAGGCCATGTCACTGGCAATTCTGACGAGTCCTCTCCTGCCTGGGATTCCTCCGATGCATCCTTGCGTGTAACGCCTACTGCTGCTGGCGCTGCTGTTGTTGCCGCTGGGAGTCGATGGTCATCCCAGAGGGGAAGTCGTAAGCCCACTTGTACTACTTCCAGTAAGCAATTGACTGTTCAACAGTCCTTTGCGAGGAAGATGAAATATCACAGCAGTCATCCTACTGCAAAGCGGATAACTGAGTCCTTGACAACTATGTTGGTGTTAGACGTGCGTCCGGTATCCGCCGTTAGTTCACAGGGAACTAGACAATTTATTGAGGCAGTGTGCCCCCGTTACCAAATACCATCTAGGTTCCACTTCTCTAGGCAGGCGATACCGAGAATGTACACGGACGTCAGAAAAAGACTCACCAGTGTCCTAAAAAATGCAGTTGTACCCAATGTCCACTTAACCACGGACATGTGGACAAGTGGAGCAGGGCAGGGTCAGGACTATATGACTGTGACAGCCCACTGGGTAGATGTATGGACTCCCGCCGCAAGAACAGCAGCGGCGGCACCAGTAGCAGCATCTCGCAAACGCCAACTCTTTCCTAGGCAGGCTACGCTTTGTATCACCGCTTTCCAGAATACGCACACAGCTGAAAACCTCTTACGGCAACTGAGGAAGATCATCGCGGAATGGCTTACCCCAATTGGACTCTCCTGTGGATTTGTGGCATCGGACAACGCCAGCAATATTGTGTGTGCATTAAATATGGGCAAATTCCAGCACGTCCCATGTTTTGCACATACCTTGAATTTGGTGGTGCAGAATTTTTTAAAAAACGACAGGGGCGTGCAAGAGATGCTGTCGGTGGCCAGAAGAATTGCGGGACACTTTCGGCGTACAGGCACCACGTACAGAAGACTGGAGCACCACCAAAAACTACTGAACCTGCCCTGCCATCATCTGAAGCAAGAAGTGGTAACGAGGTGGAATTCAACCCTCTATATGCTTCAGAGGTTGGAGGAGCAGAAAAAGGCCATTCAAGCCTATACAATTGAGCACGATATAGTAGGTGGAATGCACCTGTCTCAAGTGCAGTGGAGAATGATTTCAACGTTGTGCAAGGTTCTGATGCCCTTTGAACTTGCCACACGTGAAGTCAGTTCAGACACTGCCAGCCTGAGTCAGGTCATTCCCCTCATCAGGCTTTTGCAGAAGAAGCTGGAGGCATTGAAGAAGGAGCTAAAAGGGAGCGATTCCGCTAGGCATGTGGGACTTGTGGATGCAGCCCTTAATTCGCTTAACAAGGATTCACGGGTGGTCAATCTGTTGAAATCAGAGCACTACATTTTGGCCACCGTGCTCGATCCTAGATTTAAAGCCTACCTTGGATCTCTCTTTCCGGCAGACACAGGTCTGCTGGGGTTGAAAGACCTGCTGGTGACAAAATTGTCAAGTCAAGCGGAACGCGACCTGTCAACATCTCCTCCTTCACATTCTCCCGCAACTGGGGGTGCGAGGAAATGGCTCAGAATTCCGAGCCCACCCGCTGGCGGTGATGCAGGGCAGTCTGGAGCGACTGCTGATGCTGACATCTGGTCCGGACTGAAGGACCTGACAACGATTACGGACATGTCGTCTACTGTCACTGCATATGATTCTCTCAACATTGATAGAATGGTGGAGGATTATATGAGTGACCGCATCCAAGTAGGCACGTCACACAGTCCGTACTTATACTGGCAGGAAAAAGAGGCAATTTGGAGGCCCTTGCACAAACTGGCTTTATTCTACCTAAGTTGCCCTCCCACAAGTGTGTACTCCGAAAGAGTGTTTAGTGCCGCCGCTCACCTTGTCAGCAATCGGCGTACGAGGTTACATCCAGAAAATGTGGAGAAGATGATGTTCATTAAAATGAATTATAATCAATTCCTCCGCGGAGACATTGACCAGCAGCAATTGCCTCCACAAAGTACACAGGGAGCTGAGATGGTGGATTCCAGTGGGGACGAATTGATAATCTGTGAGGAGGGGGATGTACACGGTGATATATCGGAGGGTGAAGATGAGGTGGACATCTTGCCTCTGTAGAGCCAGTTTGTGCAAGGAGAGATTAATTGCTTCTTTTTTTGGGGGGGTCCAAACCAACCCGTCATATCAGTCACAGTCGTGTGGCAGACCCTGTCACTGAAATGATGGGTTGGTTAAAGTGTGCATGTCCTGTTTTGTTTATACAACATAAGGGTGGGTGGGAGGGCCCAAGGACAATTCCATCTTGCACCTCTTTTTTCTTTTCTTTTTCTTTGCATCATGTGCTGATTGGGGAGGGTTTTTTGGAAGGGACATCCTGCGTGACACTGCAGTGCCACTCCTAGATGGGCCCGGTGTTTGTGTCGGCCACTAGGGTCGCTAATCTTACTCACACAGTCAGCTACCTCATTGCGCCTCTTTTTTTCTTTGCGTCATGTGCTGTTTGGGGAGGGTTTTTTGGAAGGGACATCCTGCGTGACACTGCAGTGCCACTCCTAGATGGGCCCGGTGTTTGTGTCGGCCACTAGGGTCGCTAATCTTACTCACACAGCTACCTCATTGCGCCTCTTTTTTTCTTTGCGTCATGTGCTGTTTGGGGAGGGTTTTTTGGAAGGGACATCCTGCGTGACACTGCAGTGCCACTCCTAGATGGGCCCGGTGTTTGTGTCGGCCACTAGGGTCGCTTATCTTACTCACACAGCGACCTCGGTGCAAATTTTAGGACTAAAAATAATATTGTGAGGTGTGAGGTATTCAGAATAGACTGAAAATGAGTGTAAATTATGGTTTTTGAGGTTAATAATACTTTGGGATCAAAATGACCCCCAAATTCTATGATTTAAGCTGTTTTTTAGTGTTTTTTGAAAAAAACACCCGAATCCAAAACACACCCGAATCCGACAAAAAAAATTCGGTGAGGTTTTGCCAAAACGCGTTCGAACCCAAAACACGGGCGCGGAACCGAACCCAAAACCAAAACACAAAACCCGAAAAATTTCAGGCGCTCATCTCTAATCACAACTGGAAATAACCTTCAAGGATCATTAAAATTCAAATAATATACGTATCACTGATTACTACAGCAATGCTCTTGTAATCCCAATTTATGTTAAATGCTCAGCCTGTTCAACTCATGCGTGGTTTGACCACAGCACAATGTACCAATATCAATAAGCCCTAATTGATCCAGAAAAAAACATGTTGAATCTACTAGATACATTGTGTTTGGATGCAGTGAGGCGTGTGGTGTCTTATGAAGTCTTGTACAATCATTATTCTTTCTAATGCAAATGCACAAATAAAATAAAACTGTTTAAGTGATCAACCATTTGCTGATGCCACGCCTCATTTTGAAGGTTGAAGAACAGAATGTTCTAATGTATTATTCTGCTTTACAGTAACTCTTGTTTTGTTCCAGTGTCTGAGCCTTTGCGAGACAACATTCAATACAGCCAGAGCTTAAAGCATAGCAATATAACAATTATACATCAAGATTAAAAAAAATGTGATTAACGGTCACTTGAGAGGGGCCTAGAAAGTGAAGATTGCATCGTTTTCTTTGCACACTGTTAACTAAAGGGATTTTAGATTCATTTAGCAGCTCTCCTTGTTCTTTCAACGATGAGCAACACTGTCAGAGAATCTTAATTACACTTTAAGTGGGATGCAAATGAGTTGTGACACTACATCATTTCACATGAAAGGTTCATTACTTACATTACCTCGCACAATGATGTTTCCAGCATACTAGTTATAGAGCACGGACACAGTTAACCCCTGTTGTGCTTGCCTGCGGTACCGTGACACTAAGTATAAGCTCTGCACATCAGGAACATTATGCTGAATCTGTCATCCTGATTTTACACATTCTAGCTCAACAGTAAGTCATTAATAACTGATATATCATATTAACTGTATAAGACGCTACAGTATGTGTTTACCAGTGCTGTATTATATGAATAAGAGAAGAGAATAAGCATGCATCTTGATGCATGTTAGGGTCTGGAACCTGAATATAAGGCAGGGAATGAGCAGAGAGGAGGCTATAACAAATTGCTTTATTTTCTCATGACCTGGACAGATGGGATGCAGTTAGGTTGCCGGGAGTCGGGATCTCGGCGGCCAGGATACCGACGCCAGAATCCTGACCGCTGACAATGCCGCCAGCCGGAATCCCAGCTAGCAGGGGCTATTCCCAGTTGTGGGTGTCCACGACATCCATAGAGTGGGAACAGAACCTGTGGTGAGCGCAGCAAGCCACCGAGCCTGCACGGGGACTCTTTGCTCTCGCCACGCTGACGGCATACTGGCACCCGGGATGCCATTGTCGGTATACTGACAGCTGGCATCCTGGCCGCCGGTGTATCATACTGAACCCTGGGCAGGTGGAATAAGCCAGTGTTACTAGTTTTATACCTGCTCGCCCTAGCCACACCAAGGCAAAGACACATTTTTATTTAGTAAATTATCAAATCTACCAAAGTATTATGCTGTATATACAGTATGTATATATATATATATATATATATATATATATTACAGAGTTGTTTTCTTTATAGCGTAGTGTTTTTAATCTATCTCTTTAAAAAATGTTTTTATCTGTGTCTGCTAAGGCATGTAGATAGCTATGTATATGTGCCCCTTATTCTCTTCAGAGGGGATACAGAGTGAGGTGTAGAGTGTTTTTGGAGCCCTGTGGTAATTTAATAGACCGTACCCTGATTAGCTGGATAGCAATGTGATTACTACTCTAAGGGGGTTATTCAGAGATCAACGCAAATTGCTGCATACGCAGTCAGATCTGTGTTCATCTCCTCATATGCTGGGGGCCCCTCAGCACAGGACAAGGCCGCCCAGCATGTGTGAGGCAGCCTTCCACTGCGTCTGCAAT
This sequence comes from Pseudophryne corroboree, assembly GCF_028390025.1. Taxonomy (NCBI): domain Eukaryota; kingdom Metazoa; phylum Chordata; class Amphibia; order Anura; family Myobatrachidae; genus Pseudophryne; species Pseudophryne corroboree. The sequence continues at coordinate 920,468,722 of NC_086444.1, forward strand.
TAGATTGCAGACGCATCGGAACTGAGGTTGACCTCTGGCAGCACAGTCTGGCTGCACTGGCAGGTGGCCCGCCGCCATTTTATTGGGGAGTGGCTGCGTGTAACATCATGCAGCCACCTGAAAACGGACACCACGCCCCCCAACGCTGTGATGGTGCCCCCAGCGACTGATGCTGTCAATCACCATGCGACCGCATCCATCCTGGATCTGTCCGCAGTGTGTAAGTTCGCGCACATGCACTGTGTTCAGTGAGCATACACAGACCACCCGAATGTGCGACTGCATTCGGGTCTGGAGTAGGCCCTAATTACAGTAGATCACAAGTGGGACAAAAGGAACAAAAAATTTAATCTGCCATAGCCTAAACGCCAGTGAGTAAGAGGGGCAGGACCAGCGGTGCAAGTATGCGGGTACGCTCGGGTATGGAGTACCCTTAAGAATTTGGCAGCGGGTACGAAGTACCACCTGCCACACACTTTGCCATTACCACAATTATAATGTGCCACAAAGCAACAAGACCATGGTGCTTGGCAGCATGACGGCCCCTCCCACTCTGTTAGGGTTACTACTGGGAGTGCGACAGTGGCTGTGTTTTCCTGTTATAATGGAGGCATTACTATATATTGTTATTAAATTGGGGGCATCACTTTATATTTGGAGGCATTACTATATATTTCTTTTATACTGGAGGCATTACTATATATTTTTAGCCTTGCCTTCAGATTCCCCCCAAAAAAGGTACTGTGTCGTTTGGCCACACCGCTAGTGTCATGTAGCCACTCCCACTAGCAGCATGTGGCCACGCCCCCTCACAACACATGACCACGCCCATTTTTCGGTACTCAGTACCACTAAGAAAATATTTCTACTTGCACCACTGGGCAGGACGGAACCTATAACATGCCAAGTGCTTTGGCCCATAGCATTATCACAGGACAGCTCAAGTGGTACAATTATCAATGCTTTTTTTTTTTAGATGGACAATATAATTTCTGGTGTTATTGTCTTTTAGATGACCAGATTTATAAGGTGGGATGTAATTAGTGATGAGCGGGTTCGGTTTCTCGGAAACCGAACCCCCCCGAACTTCACCCTTTTTACACGGGTCCGAGCCATACTCGGATTCTCCCGTATGGCTCGGGTAACCCGAGCGCGCCCGAACGTCATCATCCCGCTGTCGGATTCTCGCGAGATTCGGATTCTATATAAGCAGCCGCGCGTCGCCGCCATTATTACTCGTGCATTGGAAATGTTAGGGAGAGGACGTGGCTGGCGTCCTCTCCGTTATTGTTGAACTTGATTGTGCACTATTGCTTAATTGTGGGGAGGGCTGGGGAGCAGCTGTATAATATAGGAGGAGTACAGTGCAGAGTTTTGCTGATCAGTGACCACCAGTTATCCGTTCTCTGCCTGAAAAAAACGCTCCATATCTGTGCTCAGTGTGCTGCATATATCTGTGCTCACACTGCTTAATTGTGGGGACTGGGGAGCAGCTGTATTATATAGCAGGAGTACAGTGCAGAGTTTTGCTGACAGTGACCACTAGTATACGTTGTCTGCCTGAAAAACACTTCATATCTGTGCTCAGTGTGCTGCTTTATTGTGGGGACTGGGGACCACCAGTATAATATTATATAGGAGGAGTACAGTGCAGAGTTTTGCTGACCAGTGACCACCAGTATATAATATATAGCATTACGGTACAGTAGGCCACTGCTGTACCTGGCTACCTCTGTGTCATCATTAAGTATACTATCCATCTAGATTCTATACCTGTGGTGCATTTCAGTTGTGCAGTTTGCTGACACAGTGACCACCAGTATATATAGCAGTACGGTACGGAAGGCCACTGCTGTACCTACCTCTGTGTCGTCATTAAGTATACTATCCATCTACATTCTATACCTGTGGTGCATTTTAGTTTTGCAGTTTGCTGACACAGTGACCACCAGTATACTATATATAGCAGTACGGTACGGAAGGCCACTGCTGTACCTACCTCTGTGTCGTCATTAAGTATACTATCCATCTACATTCTATACCTGTGGTGCATTTTAGTTTTGCAGTTTGCTGACACAGTGACCACCAGTATACTATATATAGCAGTACGGTACGGAAGGCCACTGCTGTACCTACCTCTGTGTCGTCATTCAGTATACTATCCATCTACATTCTATACCTGTGGTGCATTTTAGTTTTGCAGTTTGCTGACACAGTGACCACCAGTACACTATATATAGCAGTACGTTACGGAAGGCCACTGCTGTACCTACCTCTGTGTCGTCATTAAGTATACTATCCATCTACATTCTATACCTGTGGTGCATTTTAGTTTTTCAGTTTGCTGACACAGTGACCACCAGTATACTATATGTAGCAGTACAGTACGGAAGGCCACTGCTGTACCTACCTCTGTGTCGTCATTAAGTATACTATCCATCTACATTCTATACCTGTGGTGCATTTTAGTTTTGCAGATTGCTGACAGTGACCACCAGTATATATAGCAGTACGGTACGGAAGGCCACTGCTCTACCTACCTCTGTGTCGTCAAGTATACTATCCATCCATACCTGTGGTGCATTTCAGTTGTGCGCAGTATATATAGTAGTAGGCCATTGCTATTGATAGTTACTGGCATATAATTCCACACATTAAAAAATGGAGAACAAAAATGTGGAGGTTAAAATAGGGAAAGATCAAGATCCACTTCCACCTCGTGCTGAAGCTGCTGCCACTAGTCATGGCCGAGACGATGAAATGCCATCAACGTCGTCTGCCAAGGCCGATGCCCAATGTCATAGTAGAGAGCATGTAAAATCCAAAAAACAAAAGTTCAGTAAAATAAAATGACCCAAAAATCAAAATTAAAAGCGTCTGAGGAGAAGCGTAAACTTGCCAATATGCCATTTACGACACGGAGTGGCAAGGAACGGCTGAGGCCCTGGCCTATGTTCATGGCTAGTGGTTCAGCTTCACATGAGGATGGAAGCACTCATCCTCTCGCTAGAAAAATTAAAAGACTTAAGCTGGCAAAAGCACAGCAAAGAACTGTGCGTTCTTCTAAATCACAAATACCCAAGGAGAGTCCAATTGTGTCGGTTGCGATGCCTGACCTTCCCAACACTGGACGGGAAGAGCTTTCGCCTTCTACTATTTGCACGCCCCCTGCAAGTGCTGGAAGGAGCACCCGCAGTCCAGTTCCTGATAGTCAAATTGAAGATGTCACTGTTGAAGTACACCAGGATTAGGATATGGGTGTTGCTGGCGCTGGGGAGGAAATTGACAAGGAGGATTCTGATGGTGAGGTGGTTTGTTTAAGTCAGGCACCCGGGGAGACACCTGTTGTCCGTGGGACGAATATGGCCATTGACATGCCTGGTCAAAATACAAAAGAAATCAGCTCTTCGGTGTGGAATTATTTCAACACAAATGCGGACAACAGGTGTCAAGCCGTGTGTTGCCTTTGTTAAGCTGTAATAAGTAGGGGTAAGGACGTTAACCACCTCGGAACATCCTCCCTTATACGTCACCTGCAGCGCATTCATCATAAGTCAGTGACAAGTTCAACAACTTTGGGTGACAGCGGAAGCAGTCCACTGACCACTAAATCCCTTCCTCTTGTAACCAAGCTCCTGCAAACTACACCACCAACTCCCTCAGTGTCAATTTCCTCCTTACCCAGGAAAGCCAATAGTCCTGCAGGCCATGTCACTGGCAAGTCTGACGAGTCCTCTCCTGCCTGAGATTCCTCCGATGCATCCTTGAGTGTAACGCCTTCTGCTGCTGGCGCTGCTGTTGTAGCTGCTGGGAGTCGATCGTCATCCCAGAGGTGAAGTCGGAAGACCACTTGTACTACTTCCAGTAAGCAATTGACTGTCCAACAGTCCTTTGCGAGGAAGATGAAATATCACAGCAGTCATCCTGCTGCAAAGCAGATAACTCAGGCCTTGGCAGCCTGGGCGGTGAGAAACGTGGTTCCGGTATCCACCGTTAATTCAGAGGCAACTAGAGACTTGATTGAGGTACTGTATCCCCGGTAACAAATACCATCTAGGTTCCATTTCTCTAGGCAGGGGATACCGAAAATGTACACAGACCTCAGAAAAAGACTCTCCAGTGTCCTAAAAAATGCAGTTGTACCCAATGTCCACTTAACCACGGACATGTGGACAAGTGGAGCATGGCAGACTCAGGACTATATGACTGTGACAGCCCACTGGGTAGATGTATTGCCTCCCGCAGCAAGAACAGCAGCGGCGGCACCAGTAGCAGCATCTCGCAAACGCCAACTCGTTCCTAGGCAGGCTACGCTTTGTATCACCGCTTTCCAGAAGAGGCACACAGCAGACAACCTCTTACGGAAACTGAGGAAGATCATCGCAGAATGGCTTACCCCAATTGGACTATCCTGGGGATTTGTGACATCGGACAACGCCAGCAATATTGTGCGTGCATTACATCTGGGCAAATTCCAGCACGTCCCATGTTTTGCACATACATTGAATTTGGTGGTGCAGAATTATTTAAAAAACGACAGGGGCGTGCAAGAGATGCTGTCGGTGGCCCGAAGAATTGCGGGCCACTTTCGGCATTCAGCCACCGCGTACAGAAGACTGGAGCACCACCAAACAATCCTGAACCTGCCCTGCCATCATCTGAAGCAAGAGGTGGTAACGAGGTGGAATTCAACCCTCTATATGCTTCAGAGGATGGAGGAGCAGCAAAAGGCCATTCAAGCCAATACATCTGGCCACGATATAGGCAAAGGAGGGGGAATGCACCTGACTCAAGCGCAGTGGAGAATGATTTCAACGTTGTGCAAGGTTCTGCAACCCTTTGAACTTGCCACACGTGAAGTCAGTTCAGACACTGCCAGCCTGAGTCAGGTCATTCCCCTCATCAGGCTTTTGCAGAAGAAGCTGGAGACATTAAAGGAGGAGCTAAAACAGAGCGATTCCGCTAGGCATGTGGGACTTGTGGATGGAGCCCTTAATTCGCTTAACCAGGATTCACGGGTGGTCAATCTGTTGAAATCAGAGCACTACATTTTGGCCACCGTGCTCGATCTAGATTTAAAACCTACGTTGTATCTCTCTTTCCGGCAGACACAAGTCTGCAGAGGTTCAAAGACCTGCTGGTGAGAAAATTGTCAAGTCAAGCGGAACGTGACCCGTCAACATCTCCTCCTTCACATTCTCCCGCAACTGGGGGTGCGAGGAAAAGGCTAAGAATTCCGAGCCCACCCGCTGGCGGTGATGCAGGGCAGTCTGGAGCGAGTGCTGACATCTGGTCCGGACTGAAGGACCTGCCAACGATTACTGACATGTCGTCTACTGTCACTTCATATGATTCTCTCACCATTGAAAGAATGGTGGAGGATTATATGAGTGACCGCATCCAAGTAGGCACGTCAGACAGTCCGTACGTATACTGGCAGGAAAAAGAGGCAATTTGGAGGCCCTTGCACAAACTGGCTTTATTCTACCTAAGTTGCCCTCCCTCCAGTGTGTACTCCGAAAGAGTGTTTAGTGCAGCCGCTCACCTTGTAAGCAATCGGCGTACGAGGTTACTTCCAGAAAATGTGGAGAAGATGATGTTCATCAAAATGAATTATAATCAATTCCTCCGTGGAGACATTCACCAGCAGCAATTGCCTCCACAAAGTACACAGGGACCTGAGATGGTGGATTCCAGTGGGGACGAATTAATAATCTGTGAGGAGGGGGATGTACACAGTGAAAGGGGTGAGGAATCGGAGGATGATGATGAGGTGGACATCTTGCCTCTGTAGAGCCAGTTTGTGCAAGGAGAGATTGATTGCTTCTTTTTTTGGTGGGGGCCCAAACCAACCAGTCATTTCAGTCACAGTCGTGTGGCAGACCCTGTCGCTGAAATGATGGGTTCGTTAAAGTGTGCATGTCCTGTTTATACAACATAAGGGTGGATGGGAGGGCCCAAGGACAATTCCATCTTGCACCTCTTTTTTCTTTCATTTTTCTTTGCATCATGTGCTGTTTGGGGACAATTTTTTTGAAGTGCCATCCTGCCTGACACTGCAGTGCCACTCCTAGATGGGCCAGGTGTTTGTGTCGGCCACTTGTGTCGCTTAGCTTAGTCACACAGCGACCTTGGTGCACCTCTTTTTTTCTTTGCATCATGTGCTGTTTGGGGACTATTTTTTTGAAGTGCCATCCTGCCTGACACTGCAGTGCCACTCCTAGATGGGCCAGGTGTTTGTGTCGGCCACTTGTGTCGCTTAGCTTAGCCATCCAGCGACCTCGGTGCAAATTTTAGGACTAAAAATAATATTGTGAGGTGTGAGGTGTTCAGAATAGACTGGAAATGAGTGGAAATTATGTTTTTTTTTTTTTCAAATGTGTTTATTAAGTTTTCACAAAGTTTTTCATATAACAAAGTTTCGCAGTGTTGTACATGATAATCTTATAAAAGATAGAGTCATGAACATAAATTTGTCGTCTCTGAAAAGCAAAACACAGTCAAACCGGATAATATTTCGTCAGGGAGCTAATGGAGGAATCATCTAGAGGTAGATTCAGTCCCTTAAGAAATAAGACAATTTAGATGAATCGCTATAATTGGTGAGTTTGAAGCTTGACATCTAAGCCTGGGTGATGTTCTACAACACATTTAGATAGTCTCATAATATATTCATAAACCTCAGAAACATACAGGGTGTAAATATAAACAATTTTAACAAAGGGGGGTGTAAGGGGGAAGGGGAGAGAGAAAAAAGGGGGGGGGGATGGGATTAACTAGGGGTGCTGCCTATATTCCTGAGAAGTATAGCGTATAAGAACCATTCCTATAGGTGAGTATAGCCTATCACATAAGAGTCAGCATACCTCTCTTCTTGGTTGATTATTAAACTGAGCATGGCTAGGGGTGTCAGTAAATCCCAGCTCACCATGGAGAAAGCGGAAAACAGTAACTGGAATGAGGTTTTTTCCCTATCATTACCTCACCATATCTTGGGGTTTTCCCTTTGGGTAGATTCTATATATAAGCCCCATTTCTTGTGAAATCCTACTGACCCATTACAATAATCAGACAGAACGTCATACCTGTCGAATGCCATATATTTCTCAAGTAAGTTGATCACTTCCCTCAATGAAGGAGACCTATGTTTAATCCAAGAGTTTAGGATGATTTTTTTTAGCTACAGTGACTATCATAGTCAAAATAGGAATAAGTTGTCGTCTCCGAGTACCGAGATCCCAAACGTCAAAGTTGGCAAATAAAAGTGGGAGGGGATGTAATGTCAATTGCATGGTGAAAATGGCATTGAGATGGTGTAGTACCTTATACCAGAATTTCTTCACATGACCACATGTCCAGAAGTTGTGTATGAACGTCGCTGATGAAATCCTGCACTTTGGGCAGCTACCACTTTCTTCCGGTACATAATGGCTGCGTTGCCCCTGAGAAATTTATGCCCTGTGTGTGGTTTTCACATGAACCTCCTGGAGCACCGAGGATCGTACTGTCTATAGCACTGAGTGATAATGTGTAAGTATAGTGTCATCTTGTATGTCTGTGGGAAAATCTGTTGTCCAGGGCCTCTCAATTTGTTTCCATGTGGGATCCTTATTAAGTTTTAATAAAGTTTCATAAGTGATCCTTGGTTTATATTTATTTAACGTACATTTAAGGAAAATGTGCTCCAATGGGTCTAAAGGTGGATGTTGTTTAGGTAGGGTAGGGAGAGTGAGAGCATAGTGTGTTAGTTGGGCATAAGCATAGTAATCCGCAGATGTGATACCGTAAGTAGCCTGTAGTCGCACGAATGGGATAATGTGACCCCCTGGGTCGAACACCTGGGATATAGGTTTCAGGCCTTTTTGTCGAAAACGTTGAAAGGCAGCGTTTTTGATGCCCGGGCTAAATATAGGGTTGCCCCCCATTGGTAGCCACTGAGAATAACTGGGGTCCCTACCAAGTGAGGTGTGTATAGTATGCCAGGCTGAGTGAGTATCTCTGAGAAAAACATGGTTGTAAACCCGTTTGTCTATGGCCGATTTGGGAACATGTAATAAGGCCCCTGGGGATAATGGAGTGAACAAGGCGCTTTCCACTTCATAATTTGTCTATTGACTGCGTTCTAGTAACCAATCCATGGCATATCGGAAGTGTATGGCTTGAGTGTACAATGATAGGTCAGGGAAACCCAACCCGCCATCCTTTTTGGAGAGACACATTTTTTTGAGAGCTATCTTCGGTTTTTTAGATTGCCAGATAAACTTCGTACAGGCACTATTGAGGGACTTAATGTCTGCCTTAGTTATTTTGATAGGTAGAAGCTGCATAATATAGGTTAGTTTTGGGAGAAGGATGGATTTTATAACTTCCACTCTACCTAATAGGGATAGGGGTAAGTCATGCCACTGTTTAAGATACTTTTCTAGGGACGACAGGATCGGGTGGAAATTCAGCTTATAAAGGTTCGCAAGGGTATGTGGGATCTGGATGCCTAAATATTTAATATGGGAGACGGCTAGTTTGATCGATGATATATCGTCCGTTTGAGGTAAACTAGGTGGCGGGCCCCTTAGAACTAATAATTCAGATTTGTTAATATTTATTTTGTAACCCGAAAAGGAGCTAAATTTGGATATGATCGAGATGGCTGTAGGGATTGAATGCTCTGGGTGTGATAGAAAGAGCAGCATATCGTCCGCAAATAGCGATAGTCTAAGATCAGCCGAGCCTATCGATATGCCTTGGTAGAGGGGGGATTGTCTCAGGGTGACTGCTAGGGGTTCTAATGCAATCGCAAATAGTAAGGGGGATAGGGGACATCCCTGTCTAGTGCCCCTCAAAATGGGGAAAGGGCCGGATAGAGTGCCATTACATAGTATGTTTGATGCTGAGTCTGTATATAAGGTTTTGAGGAAGTGTGTAAATTGTATTGGGAAGCCAAATTTGGAGAGGGAACGGAATAGGTGATCCCAGTGTACCATGTCAAAAGCTTTCTCTGCATCAAGAGACAGTATTGCCCTCCCTGAGTTTGACATGGCACCCTGGGAATCACTCACTGCAGCCAAAACCTTCCTGATATTGGTAACTGGATTCCTACCTTGGATAAAGCCCGTCTGGTCGGTGTGTATTAGGGTCGGTAAAAGGGGTTTCAATCTATCTGCTAAGATCTTGGTCATGATTTTATAATCTAAATTGAGGAGTGAGATAGGACGGTAGGAACCTGGATCGGAGAGGTCCCTTCCTGGTTTCGGCAGTAGTCTTAAGAGTGCTCTGTTAAAATAGATGGGAAGTGCGTTAGTGAAGAGAATTGTGTTATAAACTTTAGTCAAAATTGGTACAATGTGATCTGCCAGTAATTTGTAGTAATCCGCCGTGAGGCCATCTGGGCCCGGCGCTTTTCCCCTTTTAAGATGTGCTATACCGTCCCTTACTTCTTGCTGTGATATCTCAGAAATCAGGGTTAGGCTTTTATCTGTAGTCAACTGTGGCAGTGCTAGGTTTTCCCAAAACTCAGTTTCCTGGACTGTGTCAGAGTACGGGGCCGAGTATAGTTTTTGATAATAGTCAAGTAATACTTGCGCTATCTGTGCATTATCCGTGGTAAGCCCACCACTAGTTGTTTTTAGCGGATGGATTATGGAGAGGGGGCGGGTACCCTGGAGCATGTTTGATAGGAGCTTGCCCGACTTATTTCCAAATTTGTGGAATTTAGCATCTCTCGAAAAGGAGTAAGACATCTCCATTTTAATGAAAACCTGTTCATGAATTAATTTGGCCTTTTGATAAGCGGATCTATTTTGTGGGGTGGGTTTGGCTGCAAATGAGAGGAACGTCCTAGAGACCAGATCGTGTGCTTCTAAATATTGTTTAGTTAGTTGCTTTTTAATTGTAGAAGAGTGTGAGATAATCTCACCCCTTATAGTAGCTTTGGAAGCCTGCCAGAAGATGATGGGGTGTGTTTGTTTAGTGTCTGCGTTATGTGTGTCATAAGTAGCCCATGCATTTAGAACCGCCTGCTTCAGCTTGGAGGAGGTTGCCAATGTGGATGGGCATCTCCAATTAATATAGCTGCCCTTATCCCGTGAGAGTTGGATTTGAATCCAGATCAATGCGTGATCTGATAAATGTATTGGCTCCATATCAGCTATGAGCGTGGTTGATAAGAGTTTGGTGGAAACTAATATATAGTCAATACGTGACATTGTATGCTTGGCAGCAGATAGGCATGTAAAATTTCTGTCCGTGGGGTGTAATATACGCCACAGATCTAGTAGTAGCAGTTGTCGTGCTAATTCTGGGACCCCCAGAGTGGGCAGTTTTCTTCTTCCAGTGCGCGGTTGTTGTCTATCTAGGTGTATGTTTGAGATCAGGTTAAAGTCACCTCCTAGCAAAACAAACATATGTAGACGTGGAGTAAGGATGGTTATGATGTGTTCGAAAAACTTTCTTTCATAAATATTAGGAGCGTATACATTCATGCAATAAAATAGCTGATGTTCAATCTTTAAAGTGCAAGAGACATATCTGCCAAGGGGGTCCGAAATTACATCAGACACCTCCACAGGAAAGTGTCATCTCGCCAGTATAGCCACCCCTCTTGCTTTGGAATTATAGGAGGCCGAGGCGAGCACCACCCATCCTAGCATATTTAGTTTCAGGGTTTCAGGTGGGGTAAGGTGGGTTTCCTGTACATATACTAGGTCAAAACGTTTTTTACGGAGATAGATTAAAATGCGTTTCCGTTTTTGGGGCGAGTTTATGCCACCTACATTCCAGCAGCCTAGTTTAAGTGTCTGTGTCATCTAGAAAAAGGAGTGGCGTGACATAACCCCACAGGCAGTATTCTAAGGACATTTTCAGGCAGCGTAAGAGGTGTGGGAGGGGGAGGTGGTGGGGGGAGGCTAACTGGGGACAAAAAAAAACCCAACTAACAAATCTACATATAAGCATTCCTAATGAGGAATTCTCCTCAACAAAACTGTTAGAAGATAAGATCCGTGCTCCTATACCGGAAGCACTATATCATGTGCACTCCTAGGCCGGGGCGCCTCACGTGAACATCATGTGGAGCCTGCCAGCCTAATGCACTGGGCTCCTAATTAGAGCCTTAGGTCATAGAGGGGGGTGGTGGGGTAGGGGGGGGGGGAGATAAGCGAAGTGCACTTCAGGCAATATAACTTAGCACGATAAGCATTAATAATTGCACAGATAACATAAATCTAGTGGTAGATCAGTGATCTGCGGAAAGAAGACAACTCATAATCATACATTTCATTCACATTCAGACATGTGTGATCTTGAGCGAGCATTCTCAGCATATTCCTGGAGATAAGCCTTTGCGTCAGCTGGGCTTAGGAAGTCCAAGAAGGATGACCCATCATAGATACGCAGGCGTGCCGGGTAAAGAAGTGCAAATTTACATCCGTCTTGCACTAGTTGCGAGCAGATAGGAGCGAAATCCTTTCTCGCCTTGGATAACTCCGCAGAGTAGTCCTGGAAAATGAGAATCTTGTTTCCATTCCATGTCAGATCTCTGCATCTGCATGATGCTGTCCAGAGCAATTCTTTGTGTAGATAATTAAGGCTTTTAAAAATAACAGCGCGTGGACGCGCTCCCTCTTGTTGGCGCTGCGGCCCCAGTCTGTGTGCTCTTTCTATTATTAAATCCTGGCATCTGTCAGCTACTTTGAGCAAAGATGGCAAGGTGATTCGGATAAAGTCAAAGAGCGCTTGACCTTTGACCTCCTCAGGTAGACCTACAATTCTTAGATTTTGCCTGCGTGAACGATTCTCCAAATCCTGTACCTTATTGTGCAGCTGATGTATTTCATTTGCCTGTGCAGAGACTCGTTGTTTTAAAGAGCTGACGTCTGCAAAATTCTCCCCCAATCTATGTTCGGTATCTAGAACTCTCTGTGAGAGTGATGCCAGTTGCTGATTAATTTGAGCAGTCTGTGCTTTCAGAAGGGGATCAATAGCCAGTCTAACTGCCTGCACCATTTCCCCATAAGTAACAGGACGGTCCATATGTGGGATCACCCTGTCTGTTGTATCTGATAATGTAGGGGAGCGGGGGGGAGACTCACCCTCTGAGAAGTGCTGTGCTTCGATCCCGGGAGAGCGGACACGCTGAGGCAGGATGGCAGGAGAGGAGCACGCTGTGACTGTGCTGGCGTCCGGCGCCATCTTGGAATCCGCCCGGCGCTTCTCCTTGTCCTTAGCTCCGCGGTTCTTGGAGGACGGCATGGCGGTAAGATACTTGTCCATGTACTGGACTCTTCCTCTGATAATCGGTGGTGGCTGGCAGTGTTATGGAGGCGGCTAGCGCCGTGAAATCGGTAGTGAGGGGGCCCGGACAGCGGAGCTGAAGTGATCAGCAGCCGTTCATGCCGCTGCCGGAACCGGAAGTCGAGTGGAAATTATGGTTATTGAGGTTAATAAAACTATGGGATCAAAATGACCCCCAAATTCTATGATTTAAGCTGTTTTTTAGGGTTTTTTGTAAAAAACACCCGAATCCAAAACACACCCGAATCCGACAAAAATTTTTCGGTGAGGTTTTGCCAAAACGCGTCCGAATCCAAAACACGGCCGCGGAACCGAATCCAAAACCAAAAGACAAAACCCGAAAAATGTCCGGTGCACATCACTAGATGTAATAGCTTCCGAGTTTGCCAGAGGTGCGGGATACCAGCCGAAATTGGCATTTTTTTAAAGCGGCAGTCTTTTACAATGCATGGTTCTGCCTTGTAAATGATTGCCTCTTACAAAAAAAGTCCAAGTTCGGCCGGCATCCCGCACTTCAGGCCGCTATTACATCCCGTCTATAATGTACAAGTTTGGAAGGTTAATTGCAATGGTTTCAAACCCACCAAAGCACTACATACAGATGATGAGTTTAACAAAAAGCTGTGATTTAAAAAAAAAAAAAAAATGCTTTCTTCTGATTGGCTGATTTCAAATCATTAGCATTAATTCCTCTCACTTGCACTAGTTAAGACGGACTTCTAATTTGTCTTGTTCCTTTATTTTGTCATCTGGATATTTAGGGCTATATTTAATAACTGTCAGAAGCTGCCTGGCCAGGCACCTCTCTCCCTCCAGTGTCTCCCCCGCCGCCGCAGACTGCACCTCTGCCAGCCGCCGTGGCAGCTCTCTCTGCCGCACGCAGCCGCCCAGCTCCCCCTGCAGCAGCCCAGCTCCCCCCGCCGCTGCTGTCAGCGCACCCGGCAGCCGCTGACAGCAGCGACAGCACAGAACCTCCGGTACGGCCAAATCTGACTGTCGGATTTGGCCGTCCATTGAATAGGGGTTGTCGGGTCCATTTCGACAACTGCATGTTGGAATGGACCCGACTTTTATTGAATATACCCCTTAGCCTGTTTAGCAATTTTTGGTAATTGGCTTTTATTTATTTAGATTGTCTCTGTCTTATTTTGTGAGAGTGTGATGTAAGTGAAATGTTGGTACTGCCTCTTTTTATTGACAGTAATTAAAAAATATTTCTCATGCATTCCACACCCACAACTGCAGAGATATATATATATATATATATATATATATATATAGTTTTGTTTGATGTGGAATATCAATGAGTTTTCCAGTGGTTTGTGAAACTGTGCGATATATCCAGAGGGGGTGGTATTCATGTGACCGCCGGTCAGCTGACCGACAGTCACATGACCTCCTCCACCAGCCCGACGGGTCACTGTCCCGATGGTCGGCATGCCGACCAACAGGGACTATTTCCACTCGTGGGTGTCCACGACACCCATAGAGTGGGAATAGAACCCGTGGTGACCAAAGGTCGCCACCGAGCCCGCAGCGTGGCGAGCGCAGCGTGGCGAGCGCAGCGTGGCGAGCGCAGCGAGCCCGCAAGGGGCTTGCTGCACTCGCCCCTCCCCGCCGGGATCCCGGCGTCGGTATGCTGCCGGGATCCCGGCGTCGGTAAGCTGACCAGCGGTCAGCCGTACTACACCCTCCAGAGGGTTGTCTTTTAAATGACCAGATTTATAAGGTGGGATGTAATAGCATCCAAGTTTGCCAGAGGTGCAGTAAAATCGTTAAATCGACAAAAGGCCTAATTCAGACCTGATCGCTAGGCTGCGTTTTCGTACAGCGGGTGATCAGGTCTAAACTGCGCATGCATATGCACCGCAATGCACAGGCGCGTTGCACGGGTTAAAAGCGGATCGTCGCTCATCTATGGGTTTGTGCGAAGAATCCACTTGCACGAGCGTTCGCAAGGAGATTGACAGGAAAAAGCCATTTGTGGGTGGTAACTGACCGTTTTTGTGGGAGTGGTTGGAATAACGCAGGCGTGTCCATGTGTATGCAGGGAGGGTTCCTGACATCAATTCCAGGCCCAGACAGGCTGAAGTGTTCACAGCGGTTGAGTAAGTCCTGGGCTACTCAGAGACTGCACAAAATCTGTTTGTACATCTCTGCTGATGCGTTCGCACAGCTAAAATACACTCTCCTATGGGTGGCGACTATGCGAACGCAGGACTGCAAACAACCCCTAGCGAGCGAACAGGTCTGAATTACGCCAAAAGTGCTTTGCAGTTCAACTTATGCAATTTCCTCTGCCAGTCAAACATTACACTGCTCCCAAAGAATAAGCTAATGTAGTACCCTACAAAATGAATGACAATAATTAATCTTTAATACACCAGAAAAGAGAAAAATGCGTTGTCATATTTGGCGCACTAATAATAAAATATAGCCTCTATTTTAATTTATTAAAACATTTTAATAAATGATAATAAAGGCTATATTTTATCATTAGTGTGCCAAATATGTCAATGTTTTTTTCTCTTTTTCTGGCATATCAAATTTTCATAGTTGTTGACAGGCTGCACTCCCTTTCAGTATAAATATAATGTTTGTACAATATTAAGGGGTTATACCTTATGGTCGAATATATATGTTACATTGTGCAAAGACCCACTCTATTCCTTTCCTTTTTTCCTATTGTCTTTGAGAATACAAAATACATTTTCCACAGTATGAGAAAACCTTAATGAATAATATATGATGGAGATGGTAGATGGTAGGAATAAAATATGTAGAGCAGTGGTTCTCAAACTGTGCGCCTAGGCACCCTGGGGTGCCTCAGGACACTTGCAGGGGTGCCTTGGATTGGTGGTCCAGGACCATTTCGCATATTCTATGGTCAATGTAATACGCAAAACCAGTGCTGGTGGCTGTCAATCATAACATATGTGGATAAACAGAAGCAAATCCTGTGTGATCCTCACCACATAATTGAACCAAAGGATGACATATGAACACAATTTACTTTATTTAATATTTCTTTCTAAATTTCTCAATAAGAAACGTTTGGCCTAGGTGAGCCATGAAAAAAATTCTGATACTATAGGGCGCAATGATTCAAAAAGTTTTGGGAACCACTAATGTATATTATAATCATACTTTTAATGAAAGGGTTATTGTGCTTTAAAAAGAGCAGTAATGGGCCACTAACATCTGAATGAGAACATGTCAGGCATAGAGGGCTTTCTAGTGCTCAAAAAGAACAGGTTGGGTATGAAATGTTGACGGTCAGGATCCCGATGGTCAGAATCTTGACGGTGGGATCCTAATGCTGGCAGATCCCAGAGGGTATTCTAGCTCTAACCCTAATCCTAACCCTTTCCACCTATCCCACAGCTTAATCCTAACTGAGCCCTCCTGCAGCCTAACCCACCCTGTAGTGCCTAACGCTACCCCAGCATAATGAGTGCCAGGATTCCACTGTCAGGATTGTGACCTGAATACATCCCAAGCATATAGGGGTTGATGCTAAATGAGTGTTATACCAGTTTGTTAGCATACTTTAGGTATTTTTTTTTTACTGCAGATACAGTACCTAGAATATAAATGTGTGAAAATGCAAATTTCAGAACCATTCAACACATTTTGCACACACTGACCCTTAAAACCATAGAGATGGAACAGGAGTGTGCAGGGGTGTTCTCACATACTATAGCAGTGACCAGTATGGGTGTATTTATGCACACGGTATATGTGCACAGAAATATAGGCATATAATTTGCAACAGCTGCTGGGTACAGTGGGAGTAAATGCAGCATGATGGTAACGGCAGATGACATCACCACCTCATTGATTCTCATTGGATGACTGCAGAATCACCTGCACAGCTGACACCACTGCCACTGTTAATCAAACCCTTATCAGCTGATTGAGCGATCACATGTTTTTACTTTTTACCACTTTACAACACGGAGTGAAGCCTCCTGACAGGTAAGCTAATGATTTTTCTTTGTTTATATCCATTCGCACCTGTGTCTCGCCAGCTGAGCAATTGTCTGCAAAAAGTAATTATTAAACAATCCTGTTCTAATTTCATCTTGCTGCACTTGTTATCAGTTTTATTAATTAAGAAATTAGTTGCACCCTGTATTTTGGAAAGGACTTTTATTTTTCATGCTCTTTTGCTAGCAAATACAAACAAACTTTACCGATCGACTATTATAATCATGAACTGTGTTTTTCTGGAATAATTTTAATTGTAATGTGTTTTTTCTGGAATAATTTTGACATTGCACATATAAATCCTCACATTATGTTATATGTGGCATCATTACCATCATAATGGTATTCTGCACAACACATAGCTTTAATTTCATTTCTGAAAAACAATAAGGGGCTTTAAAATGACAAATGCATTATTTCTTTTTTACTGTTTGGATTGTTCTAGTAGAACACCTTGTGTCAATCATCCTAAAGACAAAACATAAACATTGAACAAATACTGATCTCTTGTTTACGTGGCATATTCTATATTTATGTTAACAAACAAAACAAAATCATGTTTGTGAGCAAAAACGCATTTATTGTGTGAGGAATTCACAAAATATGTGAACTAAATCAAATTAGTACACACATATCATGATTTTTGCAAAAATAAAGACAAAATTAAATTGTCAATGGGTAAACACAAAAATATAGATATGTGTCTCTCTGAAGCTATTTATGAGAGGTCCTCCATCAGACTCCTCAGGGACACATGCAGGAGCATGCCTTGGGTCCACGGGAAGCAGCCATGTTGTAATAATAGGAGACATGTGCCTAGGGCAACATCCTGTAGTTGCTGGTACTGTGTATTCCTGCCATGTGCCATTCCAGCTCCTGGGGTTCCTTGGTCTGCCGTGGTGCCCCATTTTTCACCTGTTTCATTGGTTCTTGAGGTTAGTTTCCGTTGCTGGGCAAGGACTATTTTTCTGATATAGCACAGGCTTCCATGGCTGCCTTGCCTGTCTAGCAGTCCTGTAATGGATTATTCCTTTCAAAGCTAGCATAGGGGTACTTATTGATCACTTTACAATGTTGCTTCAGTTGCCCTGCTCTTTGCTGTGTGCTGTTGATGTTTTTTCTTGGGTGCATTTTCTTTTTACGTGGTGTTGCAAGCATGCTTTTGTTGCATTGGCTTGCATTTCATGCTGCAAATTCCTTTCATGGTGTTCTCTCACAATTGCCTTTGTGAGCAGCACATTTCATTTTAGTTTCTGCTTTCTCTGCAGTTGCTGGGCTACATGCTGGTCAGTGTGCCTGCGTCACTGTTGTGGGCGGGTTTTCCATCCTCCCCTGTTGTCCGGACCTTTGTTACTCTTAGAAGGCCTCAGTCCACTGTGGTTTTTTTCTGCTCCTTCTATCAGTTCTCCCTCCTGCTGTCCTGTCTTTTCCTTTTTCAGTCTGTTGCTTCCCTGCACAGAACTGTATGTTGTGTTCCTGGAATTGTATTTATTACTCTGTCCCCTTCCCATTTTTCCTGGGCTAGTCACAGCTTTGTGGGGCTCTTATTGTGGAATGTTCATCCTGCTGATAGCTTTGTTTTACTTTGGCATGTTAGGCATTCTGTTGCACGTTGGGCTTTCCTGTCTCCCAGTGCTATGTCAGACAGGACTTTGTGTTTTGTTTACTTCAGTGCCATCTTGTTTCCTGATGCCAACATAGTACATAGATCTGCCTATTTGGTTTTAAACTGACAATTACTGTAGCACTAGCTTCAAAGTTACAATGAGCATGAGTCATACACAGGAGCAAATATCTCCATGTGTAAGGTGTCTGACTGCAATGTGAGAGATGCTGGGATCAAGTAGCAGGTATGACTTCTGAGAAAGGAATTATTTAAAATAAAGGATAATGTAACTGAATGAAAAGGTGCTCTCAAGTTAAGTGCATGAATGTGGTTTAAGAGGATTTCATCCAAAGAGTGTTCTGAAAGTCAGTGTAGGTGTGCTTTAAATATGCATACATATGTAGTTTGGGAAGTGGCATCATAACATATGCTTGCGTTGGATGCCAGAGCTCATTGGAAGTCTGCATCTAACTACATCTACTCCTATCTTGACCGCAGTGGCCCTTTTATGTACTTCAGTACTCTGTGGGTGGCTGATCACATGGTGCCCATTGGCCCCCTTTTCTGTTTGTGGCACTGCCCATATCTGGTTTCAATTGGATTTGCCCAATGGCTACATTGATCTTTGTGTGGTATCCAGCAGATACCTATGTTTGCTCCACGTTGGTGCCCCCCTCTTTACCTGCTATTTAGTTCTCATTGCTTGTTCTGTTGCTGTCCACACAGTGACTTGCTCTTTCTGTGTTCCAAGTCCTCTTGTTTTGTGCTGGCACAGTTGCTTCTGCATACGCAGTGAGACACTCTCTGCATTACTTTCAGTGGTTCGTACTTTGGAACTTTGACTGGTCTGAGTATTTAGAGGTCTATGTACTAAGCTTTTGAAAGAGAAAAGTGGACAGAGATAAAGTACTAGCCAATCAGCTCCTAACTGCCATGTTACAGGCTGTGTTTGAAAAATGACAGGAGCTGATTGGTTGGTACTTTATCATCATCCACTTTCTCTCTCTCCAAGCCTTAGTACATAGACCCCTTAGTCCTTTTCCAGTGCTGCAGGCAATCCTGCATGTAGGCACCTGAGGCTGTTGTCAGTTAGTTTGACTTCTGTGGTGGTGGAATTCAGGGACCTTTTCTTTTTTTTTGCCTATACGGGACCATAATTCAGCCTCTATGGTACACTGACAGATTTTTCATGAGTTTTTCAACTCAGATTAGGCCCCGGCTCCCTTTCTATTCCTTACTGCTCCTGTTTTTCCTACCTCCATGACCCCTTCCTTGTGGTGTTTTGACATTGGGGATCTCTTTCTTATAGTGTTGTTTCTTGGTTTTTTTTTAGTTGTTTGTATGGCACAGCCTTTTTCAAGCTTTTTGTGTTCTAGGTGCTGTTTCCCTGATTGACTCAGCCTGTTGATGCTGGTGGAATTACAGTGGGTAGTATGGGGAGGTTTTACCTGGGATATTGCTGTGGGTGCAGTGGCGGAACTGTGGGAGGCAGTGGAGTCGGCTGCCGCCGGGCTCCTGACCTCAAGGGGGCACCTGTCCTCCATTGCCTCCCACTGCCCGACAATCCATCGCCGCTGTGCTGAATGTGGATGGAGGAGTGGTGTCAGTGTCGTGACACGGCTGCAGCAGCTGCCTCCTCGTATCCACAGAGACAACCTGGCAGCTGGCTGCAGCTAGGGGGAGCTCCAGCGCACAGCTGATCACAGGCACTTCCAGAAGAGCTGGCCGTCTATAGCTCTCTCTTCCTCCATCCTGCTGCTAGCCGAAGGTAGGCACTGGCACCACCTGCCTCATGCTGCTGCACTGTGTATGTGTGGTGTATGTGTGGTGTGTGTGGTGTATGTGTGTGTATGGGGTTGATTACTGGGGGTATCTTTAATAAATATTGGCAACACTGACTGTTTATGTGTGTTGATGTTTTTAAGGGAGGTGTGTGTGTCTGTGTGTTTTAACGAAAGTTGTGTGTTTAAGTGAAAAAGAGGTGTGTGTGTATGTAATTAAATGAGGCGTGGTGTGTGTGTAATTGTGTGTGTAAGTGTGTGTGTGTGTGTGTGTAATTGTGTGTGTAATTAAATGAGGTGTGTGTGTGTAATTGTGTGTGTGTGTGTGTGTGTAATTGTGTGTGTAATTAAATGAGGCGTGGTGTGTGTGTAATTGTGTGTGTAGTTGAAAGAGGCATGTGTGTGTCTGTTTAATTGAAAGAGGCATGTGTGTGTAATTGTGGGTGTGTAACTGTGTGTTTGTGTGTAATTGAAATAGGCGTGTGTGTATGTAAGTGAAAGGCATGTGAGTGTGTGTGTGTAATTGAATGAGGCGTGGTGTGTGTGTGTGTGTAATTGTGTGTGTGTAATTGAAAGAGGCATGGGTGTGTCTGTTTAAGTGAAAGAGGCATGTGTGTGTGTAATTGTGTGTGTGTGTAATTGAAAAAGGCGTGTGTGTGTAATTGTGTGTGTGTGTAATTGAGAGATGCATATGTGTGTAAGTGAAAGAGGCATGTGGGTTTACGTGAGAGGCATGTGAGTGTGTGTAAGTAAAAGACATGCATGTGTGTGTAAGTGAAAGATGCGGGTGTGTGTGTGTAAGTGAAAGGCGTGTGTGTGTAAGTGAAAGATGCATGTGTGTGTGTGTGTGTGTAATTGAAAGAGGCATGTGTGTGTCTGTTTAATTGAAAGAGGTTTGTGTAAGTGAAAGAGGTATGTGTATCTATACTACTATTGTTAAAGTACTATTGTGAGTACGCTGCTACTGTTCACCCCAAGTACCAGATATCTACATATGGTGTGTGTATATATATATATATATATATATATATATATATATAGGCAACACTTGTTCCATTCAGCGGCACTCAGAGACTTGTGAATGTCATAAAACGTGTTTTAATGAGTCATGGTGACAATCTGCATACCAACGTTTCGGGGAGTAACCACCCCTTTGTCAAGGTGAGCAAACAAGAAGTGTATATATATATATATATATATATATATAAAAGTGCCGGCACTCTCTCCTCCTCCAGTTAATGCCCAGGTGCCTCCTAACAGGTCTGTGGGACCTTGTAGCTAAATCAATGAAGTGGCACTCACGGGACTTGATTGATAAAAATAAGACTCAGGACACGGCGGTCTCAGCTGAAAGATCTTTCATCTGAGACCGCCGTGTCCTGAGTCTTATTTTTATCAATCAAGTCCCGTGAGTGCCACTTCTTCATTTTTATATATATATATATATATATATATATATATTTATTCCTATATGTATAGGGGGGGCACCAGCATTTTATCATGCCTCCGGGCGACTGGGGCGAACTTACGCCACTGCGTGGGTGACAAAGCATTTTGTGGTCCTTATGGTCCATATGTTTTTGTATATGTTGAGGGTTGGAATTTATTGGAGTGCACAGCATGGCTCGTTTTTTTGTGTACTATGGTGGTTGCATCGTGTATCTTGACCTTTTTTTGATACCTGCACAGCAATTTCTTTACTCTTGATGGGTGCATTTAATTGATGATGGAAGGCCTTTTCTTGGGTTTTCCTTTGTATTTTGTAGAGTGTTCTGGGTTAGCTTTAGGTTGTAGTGATGGTGGTGGAGCTTGCAGGTCGTAGAGCAAGCCATGCTGTTGGTGGATGGGTTTGGCATATCAAATAATTTGTAGTGCACAGCAGGTATCTCTCATTTACAGTGGCGTGTCAGCTGTCAGCCTCTCTTCTGGAGGCCAGCTATGCCATCTTACCAGACAGGTCTCACCTAATTGATGCGGAGATGGAGGAGATATTGCCTTCTATTTATGCACCACATCTTCTGTGGTTGCAGAAACTGTTATAATCACTGACTATATATTAAGCTACCTGCCCCCTTTTCCCAAATCCTCACCACCATTTTATTATTTTAATGTTATTAATAAATTGATCACCAGTGTTAACACCATATACAGTTGTTGTGTGTTTATTTATCATACTTGAGTTGTTATTATGGTTAATTAAAGATGTTTTGAAGTACCATCCAGCTTCTGCGGTAAATAGTTTACAGTAGATTTCTTCCATAGTAAAGAGCCCTGTATTTTAAAAAAAGTTCTAGTCCAGGTCTTTCTGGTGTTCAGTTTTCGGTATGCTTCATGAAGTGCAAAAGACATTTGCCCTCACCTGATACAGTATTTATGAAAAAGTCTCCAAAGCTGTTAGTTTCTTTGACTGCATCACTTTGTACATACAGTACTCACCACAAGACACTACCCTACTGTTCTTAATCAATAACTAGTCCTTTGTTAGATTATCTTGGACTCGAGTTTAAGAACTTGTTGAGTTACATTTTTATTGGCTATGCTAACACTACATGTGAATGTAACACAATAAATGCTTCATGCTTTATTATATAAACTAAAATAATAAATATAAGGGGAATATAAATAAATTGTTCTTCCAATAAATACCCTTACAGTTTAATTAATATATATTGTAAATTAAAAATATTTAGCATTTGGCATTCAAAAGTTTATTAAAACTTTATTGGTGACCCCAGCTGAAATAATTACCCACACCTGCTCTAAGTCATGACACAAGTTTACATAGTGCCCATACCTCCTTCTCCTCTCTTATTCTTCATAATTTTGACTTAAGTATATATTTGCAACTCTTGCAAGCTGAATTCCAAATCATAAATGTAGATATTCACCCCAAAATAAAATAAACCATGATGACCTAGTGAGGTTTTTTTTTAATATGCACACCACAAGTTTTTTCACACATAGGGGTCAATTGATGTTAACTTGTTGTTTTGTAACAAACATAGAAAAATTAACCCTTACTGTAGAACCATTGGAATTTATCAACTCACACCCAGCTTGCAATCTCATTTAACCACTTGCCTGGCATGGTTGTATCAGATGCGACAATACCAGCAAGTGTGTTATCTGACCTGGTCGCACAGGATGCGACCAGTGAAATAAACAGTGTGTGCGGCTACAGGGAAAATAAACTTCCCTCTGCTGCTGCTCTCAGAGGGACCGGAAAGGTCCCCCTACCTCCCTGCACCCTTCCCCAGTTTTTGCCTTGCTGCCGGTTAGCACAGAAGGACCCCCCACCCCAATAGCAGCCCCTGGGGAAGTGTAAATCAAGCCCCTCCTGTGTACTTGCCAGCTGTCCCGGTCAGTGGTGCCGAGAAGGAGGGAGAGTACTAATTACCTGGACCCAGGTCTGATGGAGGGACCAAGTGAGGGCCCCGGGCCCTCTCCCTCTTACCTGGCAGCATCAGCTGCAGCTCTTCTCCTCAGCCCAACACACACTGCTAGGCTCTCTATTGCCCTGGTCCCAGTTATCAAAATGAAAGTCGCAATGGTCACAATGTTTCCGATGTTCCGATGTTTCCAATGGAGCCAACTGATGTTCTAAAGTTTAAAAAAAAAATTGTACAAATATACATTATAATATATTTTTTTTTTTTATAAAATCCTTTTGGATAAGGTTAAGTACATGTACTACACCTAATTATAAACTGGGCGACCTGCAATGTTTTAAGCAGCCATCATGGGTGGTGTTTCACTGGCAGCAGGCTATCTTTACTAACTCCAATACAGTACTGTGCATGCACTGCCCAAAAAACAACTTAGTGATGATCCTGACACAAAACGCCAGTCCATGCACTGGAAAACACCTAAAGAGAACATGTGAAAGGGAATCCAAATTCAACTTCAGAAATTTTCCAGTGCATGGACTGGCGTTATGTCTCAGGATAGTACTGGGAGATCCATGTTTCATCAAAGGTATAGATGTGTCCTCATACAGATGTGCCCTCTTACAGCGTGGCGTTCGCGGGAGCATACTTAGAATGCCAAGTGTTCGCAGGCAGCGGGAGTAAGATGCTCCTGCTGCCCTACATTACAAGGGGGGATTCGGCTGCAATGTGTGGCATGGGTAGCTGGAAGATATGCTCCTGCTACCATTAGTTAGGTGATGTCTTATTGGCAAATTATAGCACAGCAAAGGACTGCTAATGGTGTGGCATTGCCGCGATAGTGCCGCTAAATCTTTTGTTCCTCTCAAACACACATGCATGTGACATACAATCTGCCTCATAAGCCAATCTGCCCTATAAGGGTGTTTTGTTCTATCAAACTAAATATTTTAAGTTAACTCTTTTGAACTAAGCATTTTTATGATACACAGGAAAAACACAACTTTTTTTTAACGCTGTGTGGTAGCAAACTATTTGTGTAAAAGGGGTGCATCTTGTAAAACCTTTTTGGGATAGTCCAAGGTCAATGTTCCCCCACTCATTTTTAACTCATGCAGTATGGGTTGTTTTTTAATAGCCAAACCTCAGAATCCGCGGAAACTGAAATGCCTTATCACAACTACTCACAGCTATTTGGGAACTTGTTAGAATCTATTTATTATGGCCTTCAAACAGTGACAGCTGCCTAGCTAAGCAACTGTCTTGGCAATTGTTAAAAGCTTTTCTTGAGGGCAGTAGTATAATTTTACATAAGATGCAAGATTCAAGAAAAAGTATGCAAACGCGGGAATCTGTACCCATGGACAAGAATCCATGTTGCACCAATCGTCTTGCACAATATGGTGGAACAAGGATATGTGTATGAGGACACATCGGTACATATTGTACACTTGAAGGTAAGGCTCCTCCACCAGGTATTGGCTCCCCTCCTATCTACCCTCAGGTGTTTTAATTAGCATAGGTTCCTACATTGTTGACCACATATTAATAATAAGGGCTCTATTTGAAGGTAAGACCTAGATAAATATATACAATGTGATAGTATTAGAGATGTTAGGGCCCCATCTAATGGAGTCATCTGGTCACAGTGGATATTTGCTCAAACGTGTGCTAAGAACTTCACTTATACTCCATGTTAATTGGGAGGGTTTATTAGAATTGCTTTTACGATCAGTGTTCTTAGTGCTTAGATTGTGCATCAGCATTTTTCTTTCTCCTGCATAAAACTAGAAGCCTTAGCATAGTAGCAGCTCATAATATGCTTAAAAATAGGGTGTGCAGTCCAGTTCCCCCCCTATTTTCACTCTTGATTGCTACCTGCCCAGAACAATGTCTTTGACCTTGTTAGCCTCTTGCTGTCCCAGTTTTATATTTCTGCACAGTGGCGTGGCATTTGGCCATGATGCTCCTGCTAGTGTTTATGCAGATTACATGCGGTTTAGTCGTCGACATGTAATCTGCTGAAAAGTCCCTTCGAAAATGGCTGCTGCCTAGGAGGAGACCAATGCTACAGGTCCTGCATGACCTCTAGCGTCTGTCAGGGAAGCACACTGACAGAGCATTACCCGGAAGTGCCAGGAACACTGGTGCCACTTGCAGAAGATGCAGCTTTCTGACAACAAGCACGAGACCCCTGGCAATGATCGTGAACCCCCTAGAAATTAGCATGAAACCCCTAGCAACCATGTGTGGCATAATGTGTAATTTTGCATTACGGTGTGTGGTATAATGTGTAATTAGCATTACAGTGTGTAATATTGTGTAATGGGCATTACAGTATGTGGCATATTATGTAATGGACCTTAGAGTGTGTTGCATAATGTGTAATGGGCATTACGGTATGGCATATTGTGTAGTAGGCATTATGGTGTGTAGCATATTGTGTAATAGGCATTATGGTGTGTGGCATATTGTGTAATAGACATTATGGTGTGTAACATAATGTGTAAGGGGCATTACCGTGTATGGCATAATGTGCAAGTGGCATTACTATAAGGAGCAAATGGCAAATAATGTAAAGGGCATGAATCAGCATTTTTTTTTCCTGTGGTGGCCAATGTCTGGCGTGCAGGTTGCAAAACTGGATTATAAGGTAGTCTTTTCCTGCAAGGCCTTTATTTTAAAAATGTCTATGGGAGTGGGGCACATTTTTAACAGTTTACACTGGGAGCCAAATTGGGTAGAAAAGGCCATGTTTGTTTTGCCAAAATGCCATCTTGGGGGTCTTGGTGGTGGCAGAAACTTTTTTGGCAGTGGGCAGCAAAATTTATAGTTATGCCACTGCCTCTGCGACAACAGCTTCCAGTACCACTGCATGAAACTTAGAGGGCCTTAGGGGTCTATTTACTAAGCCTTGGATGGAGATAAAGGGGGTCACTCCGACCCGTTCGCACACAGCGGTTCTTCGCTGTGGTGCGGATGGGTCTGGAATGCGCATGCACGGTGTGTGCATTGCGCACGCGCGTTGTTGCCCGGCGACAGAGGTCGCCGGGCAACGACGCTGACAGAGAAGAAAGCTGTCGCAGCGGCAAAAACTTTTTTAGCATAGCAGGGCTGCACAAGCGAACGCAGCCCTACTATGCCAAAATACACTCCCCCATAGGTGGAGATTAGTTGATCGCACCAGTGGCAAAAAGTTGCTTGGTGCAATCATCTCGGAATGAGGGCCAAGGTACCAGCCAATCGGCTCCTAACTGTCATTTTTCAAACTAAGCCTGTGACATGCCAGGTAGTTGCTGATTGTCTGGTACTTTATCTCTGTACACTATATCTCCATCTAAGGCTTAGTAAATAGACCCCATAGTCTCATATTTTATTGTCTGCTGCAATTCCAACTCTAAAGGTTTACTGGTAGGCTGATAGCAAGCATTACAGAAACACAATTAACTGTATTTTCCCTCTGGCATCACTTTGTCTAGTTGAGATACTGTGATTCTACATTATTTATTGTCATATTGCCAGTATGGCTTTGGAATTATAAAATAATTTGTTTAAATACTAAGGGCCTTTTTCTCCAACTTTGTTTCTAACCAGAACATACAAGAATATGTTAAAGCTGTTTAATGATACAGGTTGAGTATCCCATATCCAAATATTCCGAAATACGGAATATTCCGAAATACAGACTTTTTTCAGTGAGAGTGAGATAGTGAAACCTTTGTTTTTTGATGGCTCAATGTACACAAACTTTGTTTAATACACAAAGTTATTAAAAATATCGTATTAAATGACCTTCAGGCTGTGTGTATAAGGTGTATATGAAACATAAATAAATTGTGTGAATGTACACACATTTTGTTTAATGCACAAAGTTACAAAAAATATTGTCTAAAATTACCTTTAGGCTGTGTTCATAAGGTGTATATGTAACACAAATGCATTCTGTGCTTAGATTTAGGCCCCATCACCATGATATCTCATTATGATATGCAATTATTCCAAAATACGGAAAAATCCAATATCCAAAATACCTCCGGTCCCAAGCATTTTGGATAAGGGATACTCAACCTGTACTATAACACCTATTTCATTAGCCTCATCGACATGAAACTGAGTAAAGGCAATATTAAAAACATGAAACCTCTTATGCTACAGATTTCAAATCGTGTGCGATGAGTAAGCTGCTATGGGAAGGATTGCAACCTTAAGAAGTGCAACCATTCATGAAACAGGATTTTGCTGTAAATAACTTTTAGGTGGTTTGCTGATTTGTAAGTAAAAACTTCAGATATATTCAATAAAAGCAAAGGTCATGAACTGCAAAAGAGGAATTTTGAGACTCATACTAGAAGTAACAAGCAAGTAACTTTGTACATGGACAAACCACGTTGCAATGCACAGAATGCAAATAGTACATTTATTTTTTTGGATGCAGGGTACATACTACAGTCAGGCCCGGCGACAGGGGGGGTCAAAGGGGACAACCCTCCCGGGCCCCGAGCTTCAGGGGGGCCCCATCACTTGCTTGGTCTGGTTGTCTTCGCTTTGTTGCCTTCATTATGCTTGCGGCATGCCTCTCTGCCGCCCCGTCCCTGTCTGACGATCTGCTGCCGCTGCCGCTGAAGAGCCGGGCAGCAGAGCAGCAAACACAGGCTACACTGACTGTGTGAGTCAGGGCTCCTTATAGCAGCTGCCCGCAGCACTACTTCTGTCCAACCCTGCTCCCTACATGCCTGGATGGCACCCTCACAGCCCGTCATACTGTATACTATGTCAAGGTACTGCTATATTATTCTATATAAATGTGTGTATGGTGAGTTCTATGTGTGTGTGTGTGTGTGTGTATATATATATATATATATATATATATATATATATATATATATGCAAAAAATGTCCCTGGCACTCCGGACTTCCGTTCATCTTGCTCCGGTGCCCTCCCCACAGATCTGCATCTGTGTATATGATCCTTGTATGCCGCCCATACAAGGACCATATATATAATATATATATATATATATGTGTATATATACATATATATATATATGTGTAGGTACTGATGTCCGGCACTCCCACTGATAACAGTCACCTGTGTAATTGCTCCGGTGCCCTCCCCGCGGACTCTGCGGTCCGTGCACATACAGGAATCAGACAAACGGCGGCACTCAGGAGACGAAGAGATGGTGAAATAAAACGGTGCTTTATCTACGTTTCGGGGTACATAGCCCCGTCATCAGGACACACACAGTGAAACATCAAACAGTGTAAACTTAAATACCTTACCTGGCGCTTGTTCTAGCCGTCCATGCCACGCCTCTGCTCCGCTTCCGGGATCTATGCTTCCGTTCACAGGGATGGTCACCTGACCGGATGCCTGCTCACCGGGCTGTCAGTCAGAGGCGGGGAGGATTATTGCTAGGCAACGCCTGAAAACAATAACAACACACATATAAGAACATCGTGAATGAATAAAACTAAGACAGGCTATTACTCAATAGTGCCTGAATAACAGTGAAAACGAACCATTCTGGTATGAAAGTGCTTACATTGTTATGTGCTAAAAACTCATGTGAGATTAAAAGGCAGTATAAAATTAAAAAGCCGTAAGCATCAATGGCACAGTGTGATGATAACTTACCCCAGATTGGGGGATATTGGTTATCTAAATATACTATACATATTAACAGCCTGATAAATATTAGATGGAGCTGTACTGTAACAATCTATTAAACTAATAAACTAATAGTTTTCACTGTTATTCAGGCACTATTGAGTAATAGCCTGTCTTAGTTTTATTCATTCACGATGTTCTTATATGTGTGTTGTTATTGTTTTCAGGCGTTGCCTAGCAATAATCCTCCCCGCCTCTGACTGACAGCCCGGTGAGCAGGCATCCGGTCAGGTGACCATCCCTGTGAACGGAAGCATAGATCCCGGAAGCGGAGCAGAGGCGTGGCATAGACGGCTAGAACAAGCGCCAGGTAAGGTATTTAAGTTTACACTGTTTGATGTTTCACTGTGTGTGTCCTGATGACGGGGCTATGTACCCCGAAACGTAGATAAAGCACCGTTTTATTTCACCATCTCTTCGTCTCCTGAGTGCCGCCGTTTGTCTGATTCCTATATATATGTGTATATATATATATATATAATATCAAGAATAAGGAGAGCGCACCGGTGAATGGTAATAAAAGGTAACACTTTACTATGTAAATATCCACGTACATGAAAGTTAAAATTGATGCACTTAGCCAGTCCTCCGATAACTGTCGCCTCGGGCTGAACCTTCTGCTGGCGGCGTATTTTTCACGGAGAGACCGTCTGCTCTGTTCCAGACTGGAGACCGACTTCGTCTGCAGATGCAAGCCACGCCCAACGCGTTTCGTCACTATGGGACTTCGTCAGGAGCTGTGTTATTGGATGTTCTGAATTTGCCTTTTAACCCATGCTCTCAGCTTCAATAGGTTAATTGCTTCAAATTGATTTTTAACACTAAAAACCCTCAATCTTAAATAAAATGTTTTACATTTTTCACAGAAACTCATCATTTTCATAAGCAGCAATATTTTACAACAATAACTTTGTTAATACTAACAACATATCTTTAAAACATTTAATATGTCCAAGAAACACATCTGATCAGCCACACTTAATCTAAGGACTGCTCTTTCAGCTGTTATCTTAATTTTGCACTTGATTCCAATTAGATCTTTCTCATGAGTCGTGTGTTTCTGCTGTTATCAGTATGTGTTTCTAGGGCTTACAACAATTATTACACATTTTATTTCATACAACCATTATAATTAAAAAGTAATCAAACCCTTTTTAACCTCCCTAAAAACTATATGTTCCTATTTCTACAACCTTCTGCCTACTTTATCCAGATTTTAATGAATGTAGGGATACCACATCTATTCTGTCATGGCCTGACATGAATTCCAAGTGCTTGCCACTCCCCATCGGGTGATAACACCAACTTCGATGGGGACTACACCTGGGTTCATGCCCTGTCACTTTACAGAAACGGTATGATGTCACATCCCTCATTTAGACCATCTGGGGTTAATGTCCCTAATGTGTAGATCCAAAAGGTTTCCCGTTGTGATAACAGTTTTAAAATATCTCCCCCTCTATTTCCTAAGTGTACTTGCTCTATTGCTTTGAATGATAAATTTTCTATTTTTGAATTGCAGCATTGCTGGAAGTGGCGGGGTACACTATGATTTTGTACTTTGTTACTAATATTCCTTGTGTGTTCTAATATTCTTATTTTTAGCTGCCTTTTTGTTTTGCCTATGTATCTCTTTCCGCATTTGCACTCCAGCATATATATAACGTGTGTGCTTAAACAATTCAGTTTCCCTTTTATCTTCCAAGATTTTTGTTTGTTATGGCTCCAAATGTTTTTATTGTCCTTACATGCCAATTTGCATATTTTGCACTTGTTACATGGAAAGAAGCCCTGTAAATTACTCAACCATCCTTCTTTCTTTTCAGTTAGGGGGTTACTGGGTGCTATTATTGATTTTAGGTTTTTTGTTTTCCGGCATATGATCTGTGGTTTATCTGGTATAATTCCCTTCAATACTGGATCTAATTCCAAAACACCCCAATGTTTTTCAAGGATTCTTGTAACATCTCCCAATTTACTATTAATCTGTTTTATTGAATAAAACAGATTATGAGGAGGAATGTGACAGGCTCCTAAATGATGTGAATACATACGAGCGGTTGGAAAAAGATCCCATAGAGAGAATATTAACAGAGATTAACTGTTTATTAACAGAAGGCCTAAGTAAAGGTACAATTACCCTGGATGAGTATAATTATATGATTAACACCAAACCTATAACACCAATTTTCTATAGTATTCCAAAGATACATAAACGGTTAGATAAGCCCCCAGGACGCCCCATAATATCGGGGATCAACTCAGTCAGCTCAAAAAATATCCGAATATGTAGATATTCAAATAAAGCAGTATGTCACACAATTGGACACATTTATTAAAGACTCAACACACATATTAGAAGTCCTAGAGACTTTTAAATGGGAGGCTGATTATTCCTGGGCCACAATAGATGTTGAAGCGCTTTATACATGCATACCTCATCAAAATGGCTTAGAAGCGGTGGGTGTATATCTGGAAAGAGATCCTGAGGTCAATAGTTCAAAGAAAAAATTTATCCTAGATTGTATAGAGTATATATTAAAAAATAATTATTTTTTATTTAAAGACAAGTATTATATACAACGAAGGGGCGTGGCAATGGGAACTCCGTATGCCCCGAATTTTGCCAATCTGTACCTAGGAAAATGGGAAATGGAAATGATACAAAATAATAATCCCTTTAAAGATAATATTCAGTTATTCAAAAGATTCATAGATGATATTGTTATAGTATGGAAAGGTCCAGCATCTGAGTTTGAGAAATTTATGACATACCTCCATAATAACACCTATAATTTAACATTTACATTTAATATAAATAAACAGAAGATTGAGTTTCTGGATCTAGTCTTGGACAGTACGAACTGTATAAAAGGAGATCAGGTAACAACATACACGCATATTAAGAAGGTGGACTGTAATAGTTATGTCCACTATGATAGTTGCCATCATAAAAAATGGGTTTCAAATATACCATATTCACAATTTATTAGATTGCGGCGTAACTGCACGACATTAGAAAAATATAATGAACAAGCAGAGGTGTATGGACAACGCTTTAGAGAAAAAGGTTACCCGGAAGGTTTAATCACTGACTCAATATTAAAGGCTGCAAACCGAGACAGAAAAGACCTTGTAAAATATAAAAAGAAGGAGGGAACTAATAAATTTAGTAATATCCCATTTGTCACAACATTTAATAGTAAATTGGGAGATGTTACAAGAATCCTTGAAAAACATTGGGGTGTTTTGGAATTAGATCCAGTATTGAAGGGAATTATACCAGATAAACCACAGATCATATGCCGGAAAACAAAAAACCTAAAATCAATAATAGCACCCAGTAACCCCCTAACTGAAAAGAAAGAAGGATGGTTGAGTAATTTACAGGGCTTCTTTCCATGTAACAAGTGCAAAATATGCAAATTGGCATGTAAGGACAATAAAAACATTTGGAGCCATAACAAACAAAAATCTTGGAAGATAAAAGGGAAACTGAATTGTTTAAGCACACACGTTATATATATGCTGGAGTGCAAATGCGGAAAGAGATACATAGGCAAAACAAAAAGGCAGCTAAAAATAAGAATATTAGAACACACAAGGAATATTAGTAACAAAGTACAAAATCATAGTGTACCCCGCCACTTCCAGCAATGCTGCAATAAAAAATAGAAAATTTATCATTCAAAGCAATAGAGCAAGTACACTTAGGAAATAGAGGGGGAGATATTTTAAAACTGTTATCACAACGGGAAACCTTTTGGATCTACACATTAGGGACATTAACCCCAGATGGTCTAAATGAGGGATGTGACATCATACCGTTTCTGTAAAGTGACAGGGCATGAACCCAGGTGTAGTCCCCATCGAAGTTGGTGTTATCACCCGATGGGGAGTGGCAAGCACTTGGAATTCATGTCAGGCCATGACAGAATAGATGTGGTATCCCTACATTCATTAAAATCTGGATAAAGTAGGCAGAAGGTTGTAGAAATAGGAACATATAGTTTTTAGGGAGGTTAAAAAGGGTTTGATTACTTTTTAATTATAATGGTTGTATGAAATAAAATGTGTAATAATTGTTGTAAGCCCTAGAAACACATACTGATAACAGCAGAAACACACGACTCATGAGAAAGATCTAATTGGAATCAAGTGCAAAATTAAGATAACAGCTGAAAGAGCAGTCCTTAGATTAAGTGTGGCTGATCAGATGTGTTTCTTGGACATATTAAATATTTTAAAGATATGTTGTTAGTATTAACAAAGTTATTGTTGTAAAATATTGCTGCTTATGAAAATGATGAGTTTCTGTGAAAAATGTAAAACATTTTATTTAAGATTGAGGGTTTTTAGTGTTAAAAATCAATGTGAAGCAATTAACCTATTGAAGCTGAGAGCATGGGTTAAAAGGCAAATTCAGAACATCCAATAACACAGCTCCTGACGAAGTCCCATAGTGACGAAACGCGTTGGGCGTGGCTTGCATCTGCAGACGAAGTCGGTCTCCAGTCTGGAACAGAGCAGACGGTCTCTCCGTGAAAAATACGCCGCCAGCAGAAGGTTCAGCCCGAGGCGACAGTTATCGGAGGACTGGCTAAGTGCATCAATTTTAACTTTCATGTACGTGGATATTTACATAGTAAAGTGTTACCTTTTATTACCATTCACCGGTGCGCTCTCCTTATTCTTGATATTATTTAGAAATCCCTTACTCCTGGCAGGAGTGGATGAGCAGGCACCACATGAGCAAACAAACTCTGGACTAATTGTAGTGTGCGCGGATCCAAATCCCACATATATATATATATGTATAAATTATAATATATATATACTGTATATTTTATATATATATATATATATATATATACATACATACACAGTATATGTGTGTCTGTATGTATGTGTATGTATGTGTATACACATATATATATACACATATATTGTGCTTTATAAGGGGGGGGGGGGAGTCAAGGCAGGGTGGGGGACCCCGGAGAAATTGGTGTACCGGGCCCCAAGATTTCTCTTGCCGGCCCTGACTACAGTATCTGTAGCCATGGGTGTAGGGATCAGGATGATGTCGGAGAGCGGACAGGACAATTATCCCTTACAGGGGCTGTTCTATGCAGCAATAGGCTGTACGAATGCTGTTCCTGCAGGCCCCACCTCCTCCTCATTGACTGCAACAACCTTGGTGGGACCAAAATGACAGGCAGCTGCTCAGGGGTGTATCTAGGGGTCCGGGCGCCCCTGGCAAAGTAAGGGACTGGCGCCCCCCATATTTGAAATAGGGAAGGTGCATGTGCAAAAAAGGGACATGATCTTGTGGGAAAGGGGCATGACCATACAATAGTTCCCCCAATTCAAATTACGCTACACAGTAGTAACCCTTATGTCCACACAGTAGCAGTTCCCTTTACACATTATGCCCACACAGTAATTCTTATAACACTGAGGAAACATCAGCAGTACCTGGCCTGGCTGAGGAGGCAATGCCACCCAAGGCCAGGTAGTATAATCAAATAGTAGTGCAAAGAAGTGCTGTGCAGCGCACTACCCAGTGGTGCAAGTAGAAAAAAAATCTTAGTGGAACTGTGTGCGCTCGCCTTCAGCGCGCTCATGCCAAAATACTGGGTGTGTCCACATGCCACACGGGATATGGTCAATGAAAATGGGGGCATGATACACATATGACCCCAATAGTGCAGTGCCAGATACACATATGCCCCCACAGTGCCAGATACACATATGTCCCCACAGTGCCAGATACACATATGCCCCCACAGTGCCAGATATGCCCCCACGGTGCTAGATATGCCCCCACGGTGCCCGATATACATATGCCACCACAGTGCCTGATATGCCCCCACATTGCCAGATACACATGCCCCCACAGGCCTAGATATGCCCCCACAGTGCCAGATACACACATTCCCCCACGTTGCCAGATATGCCCCATGTTGCCAGATATGCCCCCACATTGCCAGTTACACATGCCCCCACAGTGCCAGATATGCCCCACAGTTCCAGATATGCCCCCTGCAGTGCATCTCACCGTTGTTGATGCTGCTGCTGCCTGGCACTGTCTGCAGCTGCTGTCGGGTAGAGGAAAGCGCAGCACGTGCCTCTCCTGCCCTCAGTCCGGTCTCCTCCTGCGGCAGCGGCGGTGTCCTGTAGCTCAGATTCTGGTGCCGGTCCGCGAGCCAATCAGAGCTTGCGGTCCATCAGTGGCACCTCCTGATTGGCTGCCGGTCCGCAAACTCTGATTGACTTATGAACTGGCGTTTGAGTACACGCTTCCGCAGCCGCCGGACTCAAAGGGGGGAGAAAACGCCAGTCTACGAACTGAAGGGGGCAGGAGAGGAGAGGCGCATGCTGCGCTCTCCTCTCTCCACGGTGTCTGCAAAGTGGCGGCCCATCGGTAATGCGTACCGGCTGGGAATTTCTTACCAATATGCAGTACCGCCATACTTGCAGCACTGGCACTACGTAACTCTCCTATTCAAATGTACGTAGCTGTGGTCCCCCGTCAGCACATAGCCATAGCCCCCACCAGAACACAGCACATAGTTATTTCCCCCCTCCCAGCACATAGCCATAGTCCCCTACCAGTAAATAGCCATAGCCCCCACCACCCCAAGCAATAGCCATATTCCCCCCAGCACATAGCCATAGCCCCCACCAGAACACAGCACGTAGTTATTTCCCCCCTCCCAGCACAGTCATAGTCCCCATCCCCCTCCCAGCACATACCCATAGTCCCCTCCCAGTAAATAGCCATAGCCTCCCCACCTCTTCAAGCAATAGCCGCAGTCCTCCCAGGACATAGCCGTAGTCTCCACCTCTCCCAACACAGTCATACAGTAGTCCCCACCCCCTCCCATCACATAACAAGAGTTCCCTGCCAGCATAGATAGCCATAGTCCCCCTCCCTGCACAAAGCCCCTCACCTTGCCAAGCACATAGCCATAATCCCCACCCCACTCCCAGTACATAGCTGTAGTCCGCCCTTAGCACATACTGTAGCAGTCGTCTCCCCCACTCCCAGCACATACATAGCCTCCACACACAGCACATAGCCCTAGTCCCCACCCCACAACATACCAGCAGATAGTCGTAGTGTCTGGCAATACCTGCTGTGCCGAGCTGCCTGGGACGGAGGGTGGAGGATCGCTCTGCAGGCAGGTGTCCGACACAGCACCAAACTACGTGAAGAAACTGAAAATAAACTATAGCTCCCAGCAGCCCATGACGCCGGGAGCTCCCAACTACAAGGATTGCCGGGAGTTGTAGTTTTCCCTGTAGTGCATTGTGGTGCCGGATACCGGCGCCAGCTCCTAGCTGCTGAGCAATCACCCCCCAGGCAGCTCGGCACAGCAGGTATTGCCAGACACTACGGCTTAAGGGATTCCACCCATTAGCCAAGGGTGGCACTGTCGGGCGGCGCCCCCTGCTCGGCTGGCACCCCTGGCGAGTGCCATCCTGGCCAATGGGTAGATACGCCCCTGCAGCTGCTTCCTGGGAACTGCTGTATGAAAGAAAGGATTCAACAGAAGAGATCTCCAACAGGTAAGTTAGGTTATTGGGGGGTGGTGGTTTGGTATAGTTTATGGTATGTGATACTAAGAATCCAGAGGGTAAGTGGTAAATTGTTTACTTGGGTTATTTATGATTCACAATTTTTTATGAGACTGATTTTTACTGAGACTGTTATTAGGAGTTTAATGCTGTTGGTATTATGTGGCAGTCACTAATGTTGTCTGCTATATATAATGGTCACTAATGCTGTCCATCATATACTGCAGATCCAGAACAAAATGACGGGGGGTATCATGAAAAGGGAAAAGGAAGGGTGGGCTTATTTTATGCATGCTGAAGGTGCTTCTGGAAAAGTGCACAGTATGTGACCTTGCAACAAGGGACATGGCCTCAAATGGATTACTGTATCCACAAGTTGCACCCTCATTTTAATCACACTTTCTCAACCACTCCCCTTATGCCAGCCTCCTCACCCAATTCTCAGCCCATGTCAACTTTTGCCTCCTCAGTCCTCACCACTCACCTCAACAGTCATTCCCCAGGCTCTGGATTCCAAGTGACAGTCCTCTATTCCTTCTACTGGCACCGGTTTCCACACACAGCACTGCCCAGCTCCACACCTCAATCTAGGCAGTAAGTGACACTAGGGGAGTGGATGATGTCGAGGATGACATTTAGAAAGTAAAAGATCACAAACAAGCAGGAGTTAATAAATAGTCCAACTGCAAAGGTGTAGCCTATCAGAGGTCCTTGCATTCCATCAAACTCTTTAAAATAGTGATTGGTTAGTTCTATATAGTACATCAGTGTCATCTTATAGGGGTGCTGCAATAGCTTGAAGTGTCATCTCAGCAAACCCTCCCCACTCAGCCAGCACAGCACAGCATTATTACACTACACAAACAAAAGCTGGCCGACTGCGTGGGTGGTTCTTTCTTACAGCCGAGAGACTGAAGACTTTGCACAGCCAATCGGATTGTGTAAATACAATCAGAGTAACCTAGGAGAATTTTCTGTCTGCTAATCGGCCATCACACCTGCGGCCCTCAGAGCAGCAAAATTGTACTAGCCCAGGGGGAAGATGCCACCCTGCCCCCAGGCCCAACCAAACCCTGCAATAAATAAAATAAAAATGATCATAAACAACAGGGAGGGCATGTGCATGGTGCCCCCCCCCCTTGAATCCGCCTACGACAGTCACTAATGCTGTCTGCAATATATGGCAGCCACTAATGCTTTCTGCAGTATATGGTGGTCATTAATGTGGTCTGCAGTATAGGGTGGTCATTAATGTGGTATGCAGAATATGGCGGTCACTAATGCTGTCTGCAGTATATGTGTTCAGCCACAGCACTTGTGGATGAACACAGCACAGCCACTTTATATGGACACAGCACAACCACTTGTGTGGAGTCTAAACACACAGCCACTTCTATGGATTCAGGAAACACTGCACAGCCACTTGTCTGGAGTCTGGACATGGCACAGCTACTTTTTATTGAGTCACTGTCACTCTTGGACACAGCACAGCCACTTATGGAGTCTGAACTTTAAAACAGGCTCATGAACCAGCAGGGCACAGCGCAGCATACAGCAGTGTGCCTGAGAACAGCATGAAATGGTGCTGAGTCCCAGCAGTGGCACCCTTATATAGAATCCAAAACACAAGAATCAGATGGCGAGAGAATTGTTTTGCCTCGATTTGGAATCTGAGCCTGGAGGGAAACCCCAAGCCATGGCTCGGATTGACTCGGATACCAGAAATTTGGGTGCTTTTGGATTAGAGGTAATCCGAACTGCTCATCTCTAGTAATAATATGGCTTTTAAACTCAGTTTAGAAGAATCAAGAATAATCTCCATTCTTCATGTTTATGCTGAACTCTAGTTCATCAAGCTATTTACAACTCACAAAGAGAATCTTCCATTTCATGGTAACATCAGTGGTCGAAGTCGAAATTTTGAAGTGGGGGTATGGAAAAGTAAAGGTTGTAATTATGCTCTGGAATAAAGGGGGGCATGGCCACTCAAAAGGGTGCATGCTCACTCAAAAGGGGGCTTGTCCTTAAGTGCATCACAATAGTAGGACTCCTTATACTATCTAGTACTGGTGCCCCATATACATTATGCCACACTGAATGAGCCAAAATTCCCATGGAATGAGCCAAAATTCACATTACACCACACAGAATGAGCCAAAATTCACAATATGCCACATAGTATGAGCCAAAATTTACATTATGCAACACAGTAGGAGACAAAATTCACACTATGTCACACAGTATGACCGAAAATTCACAATACGCAGCACAGAATGAGCCAAAATTCACATTATGCAACATGGAATAAGCCAAAATTCACATTATGTAACACAGAATGAGCCGAAATTCACATTATGCCACACAGTATGAGCCAAAATTGAGGGACAGGTAGAGTAACAGCAGGGACATAGGGACAGGGAGATTGACAGCAGGAACAGTGACAGAGAGATTGATATCAGGGACAGTGACAGGGAGAGTGACAGCAGGGACAGTGACAGAGAGAGTGACAGCAGGTACAGTGACAGCAGGGACAGTGACAGAGAGAATGACAGCAGGGAGAAGTGACAGAGAGAGTGACAGCAGGGACAGTGACAGAGAGAGTGACAGCAGGGACAGGGAGAGTGACAGCAGTGACAGAGGGATAGAAAGAGTGACAGAGGAACAGTACCTAATGAGCAGCAGATGGGGCTGTGGTCGGATGGTGCAGAGGCTGAAGTCGGCGGTAGTGAGGAGATGGCCCTGGGCAGTGGCGGTGACCAGGAGAAGGCCCTGGGTGGCGGTGCGGAAGATGACATGGGCGGCAGCAGCAGAGGACATGGGCGGCAGCGACGGCGGTGGCGAAGAGAAGAAGGCCCGGGGCAGGGTGTGGAGATGGCCTTGGTCCCTAAGACCGCAGCGCCACCATTTGAAATCCCCTGCGGAACAGCAGCCAATCAGGAGTGGCCACTCCTGATTGACTGCTGGTTCCAGCGCTTGACAGCGCAGAATTTGAAAGGTGGCAGCGGCGGAGGTCATTGCTCGAAGTGCCGGTATGCCATACTGATGTATACCGGCCCACTTCGAGCACTGAGTAAAATGCAATAATTTTTATGTTGTTTTCTAACACTGAAATCTTGGATCCTAATATTTTGCCCTTTTGCTTAAAGGTTTGAAATCCCTTTAAGTCATTTAACTCACCTTTGCTCAATTACAGTAAGTGGTGTTCTTTGTCACACTCAAAACTGCAACTGATCACAAGATGTAGAGACACCAGCAGCAAGCTCAGGTGGCTCTTGTTCCTCTTCTGGAATGGTGAATTCCTTCCAGTTAGATGGCGGAACAGGAATCAGGCATGTGTATGTGGCACTGGGCTCTCACTGTGACATTGGGATAGTTACCTTGAAAATCTCCCAGTTTTTGTCAGACATAAATAACAGTTCTCACCAAGCCATTAAAACCACAAAAGCCATACTGTTCTACATCCATTTCATCAGACTTACATAACATGTTATACTAATTTATGTGGGTCTGAGCTTTTATCTTAACCAACTTAACCACATGGCAGCCAAAAGAAACATACTAGGCTTTGCTGTAGTTTCTTCTTGATTCACTCATGTTGTGACTTCACTGTAAATTATCCACAAATACACCAAAAACTATTTGGCAAATTTGGCAAGAGCAATATTGGATGATATTGGGCTTCTTATACTATATTATGCAATAAAATATTTGTATAATTATACATTGATATATCATGCAGTGTGAAGCCACCCCCCTTCTATTTTTCCAGGCTTGCCTTGCTTCTATGGCTTGTAGGCAAAGCAGAACCTAAGAGCTGGGGCTTTTTTGTGTGAATGTTGGATTTTTTTCTTTATTGCATGTCACAGTAAATTAAGTTGACAATTAGAGTTGTGCACAGACCCCCATGTTTTGATTCTGGTTCTAATCATTGTAATATTTTGGGTATGTTTTTGGTTTGGTTTTGGAACTGGGTTTCTTTAAAAATTGATTAAAACAGCTAAACTCATGTTACTTGGGCTTGTTTCCGTTCCTGTAGTAAGTTGTGCATATTGTACCTCATCATACACTCTCCTCAGTGAAATGACACCTGATTTAATAAGGGTGGGAATCCATGCGACACAAAATCCAAGATTCGGTTTTTCGGGTGTGTTCAGTTTTCATCAAAACCAAACCACTCTTCTTTACTGACAAGTAGGAACCACTGCAGACTATGGGCCTAATTCCAAGTTGATCGCAGCAGGAATTTTGTTAGCAGTTGGGCAAAACCATGGGGGTCATTCCGAGTTGTTCGTTTGTTATATTTTTCTCACAACGGAGCGATTAGTCTCTAATGCGCATGCGCAATGTCCGCAGTGCGACTGCGCCAAGTAAATTTGCTATGCAGTTAGGTATGTTACTCACGGCATTACGAGGTTTTTTCTTCGTTCTGGTGATCGTAATGTGATTGACAGGAAGTGGGTGTTTCTGGGCGGAAACTGGCCATTTTATGGGTGTGTGCGAAAAAACGCTACCATTTCTGGGAAAAACGCGGGAGTGGCTGGAGAAACGGAGGAGTGTCTGGCCGAACGCTGGGAGTGTTTGTGACGTCAAACCAGGAACGAAACTGACTGAACTGATCGCAGTTGCCGAGTAAGTGTGGAGCTACTCAGAAACTGCTAAGAAGTGTCTATTCGCAATTCTGCTAATCTTTCGTTCGCAATGTTGATAAGCTAAGATTCACTCCCAGTAGGCGGCGGTTTAGCGTGTGCAAAGCTGCTAAAAGCAGCTTGCGAGCGAACAACTCGGAATGAGGGCCCATGCGTACTGCAGGGGAGGCAGATTTAACATGTGCAGAGAGAGTTAGATTTGGGTGTTTTGTGTTTAATCTGCAATCTAATTTGCAGTGTAAAAATAAAGCAGCCAGTATTTACCCTACACAGAAACAAAATAACCCACCCAAATCTAAATCTCTTTGCAAATGTTATATCTGCCCCCCCTGCAGTGCACATGGTTTTGTCCAACTGCTAAAAAATTTCCTGCTGCGATCAACTTGGAATTACCCCCTATGACAGAGACATTTTTTTACTAGTAAAGCAAATTAATATTCTACTTTGGCTAGGTTTATAGGTGAAAACATTGGAATTACCATTCTGTTAAATCTTATGTTTAATATCAGATTGTTTGGATTTTGATGAACGTAGCACTCTCTACAGCATGCATAATTCCTGCCTGGTTATCGGAGTGTGCCTTATATGCTTAGACACAGCTTAATCTTGCCCTATTACATTGTTATTAGTTCTCATAAAGAATATGGGCTGTTTTATTAAATTCTCCTTTGTTGCCTTTCGTGCCTTTTTTTTTTTTTTGGAATCTTTTATCTGAAAATGAAATCTTGACTTCCTTTAGTAAGGAAACAATAAAGAGAAACAGTCAAACATATGATGCCAATAGAATAATCTGTTCTGTCTGCCAAAGGTAGTGTATGCATTCTTTTTATCTATGAAAATCAATAGACCCAAGAATGAAATTGAAGATACATCAATATCCAGGCTCTTGTCCTATTGTTTTTCCCTGATACCGTAATACACAGACAGATCAGAGGAAGCTATGTCTATCGAATCCTGGAAGGGAACATCTTTGAGTTAGCAGCTCCATGTGACACTTGCTAGATCCAAATATATTTGAGAGATGTCTGAGTAGCGCTGCATTGGATAAAAAGCCTCTCTCTGAGCGCAGAAACTGATTTATATATCCTTTTATAACTGAGAAATAAGTAGTGGTCTAAAAGATCTCCATCTCGTGAAGTGTTAACTTTATGTTAAAAAGAGTCATATGTATTATACATCTTTCATCGTCTTGGATAAATATGCAAACTACTCTGTAAGGCTGCCATATATTTGTTCTTGAAAAATGTTTACCCACCATGCTTATTGTAGGTTTGAAAAAAAAGCCTTTATATTTCAGAGGAAATAATGGTTTAAAACAGTTTGCTGGAAAAGGCACTATCCCAATAAATCATCTGTCAGTGTGGATAATAGAATACTAGATCATCCTCTATCAGCTTGAATAAAGGTTAAACACTATACCTTACTCACACTTTGTGCCATCTCTCCAGCAAATTCAGCATTTGCTTTAGTCTCTCTCTTGTGTTATACTTAATAAAACACCTTTTCAACTTTTAGAACTTTGTTATAATTTCTAAAAACTCCAGGAATCTCAGGGTAATAAAAAAAACAAGCTGTTTATAAGAGGTGATTCTTTTATCTATGTTCTGCTTTCAGGGACGGTTACATGCACTCAGGCGGTTTTAATCCGCCTGTGATACAGTATGTCTCTTTCTTCTCCAATTAGACAGAGGAAAGAAGCTCTGGGGATCCCCGTGAGCAAATTTCTACCGCTGCGTATGCATGCACTTGCTGAACAGGGGCGCAAAAAAAGAATGTCAGTTTTGTATTCTATGTAGACAGCTGGATGATCCCAATGATCTCTAGTGTATTGGCGTCACCCCCTTCCCTCCCCTCTGTTTACAGATGGAAGAACTCAGTGCAGCGTTAGCAGACTAACACTGATTGTGTGAACTTGCCTCAGAAGTTACTGATGTAACAGAATGGATAGAACATGTTTATTGAGCATATGTAGACACATTTCTTGAGTTTAAGGTGTTTAAGCTTCATTAAGCCCATTAAAAACTACCCGTATTTACCTTTAAGGGCAGCACAATTTAGGTAGATTGAAGTATTTATTAGAGATGAGCGGGTTCGGTTTCTCTGAATCCGAACCCGCCCGAACTTCATGTTTTTTTTCACGGGTCCGAGCGACTCGGATCTTCCCGCCTTGCTCGTTAACCCGAGCGCGCCCGAACGTCATCATGACGCTGTCGGATTCTCGCGAGGCTCGGATTCTATCGCGAGA
This sequence comes from Pseudophryne corroboree, assembly GCF_028390025.1. Classification (NCBI taxonomy): domain Eukaryota; kingdom Metazoa; phylum Chordata; class Amphibia; order Anura; family Myobatrachidae; genus Pseudophryne; species Pseudophryne corroboree. The sequence continues at coordinate 920,511,916 of NC_086444.1, forward strand.
CTCGGATTCTATATAAGGAGCCGCGCGTCGCCCCCATTTTCACACGTGCATTGAGATTGATAGGGAGAGGACGTGGCTGGCGTCCTCTCCATTTAGATTATAAGAGAGAGAGATTTACTGGAGTTTAGGACTAGGAGGAGTACTGTAGAAGTGTAGAGAGTGCAGAGAGTTTACTAGTGAGTGACCACCAGACAGTGCAGTTTATTTAATATATCCGTTCTCTGCCTGAAAAAAGCGATACACACAGTGACTCAGTCACATACCATATCTGTGTGCACTGCTCAGGCTCAGCCCAGTGTGCTGCATCATCTATATATATTATATATCTGTCTGACTGCTCAGCTCACACAGCTTATAATTGTGGGGGAGACTGGGGAGCACTGCAGTGCCAGTTATAGGTTATAGCAGGAGCCAGGAGTACATAATATTATATAGTGAGTGACCACCAGACAGTGCAGTTTATTTAATATATCCGTTCTCTGCCTGAAAAAAGCGATACACACAGTGACTCAGTCACATACCATATCTGTGTGCACTGCTCAGGCTCAGCCCAGTGTGCTGCATCATCTATATATATTATATATCTGTCTGACTGCTCAGCTCACACAGCTTATAATTGTGGGGGAGACTGGGGAGCACTGCAGTGCCAGTTATAGGTTATAGCAGGAGCCAGGAGTACATAATATTATATAGTGAGTGACCACCAGACAGTGCAGTTTATTTAATATATCCGTTCTCTGCCTGAAAAAAGCGATACACACAGTGACTCAGTCACATACCATATCTGTGTGCACTGCTCAGGCTCAGCCCAGTGTGCTGCATCATCTATATATATTATATATCTGTCTGACTGCTCAGCTCACACAGCTTATAATTGTGGGGGAGACTGGGGAGCACTGCAGTGCCAGTTATAGGTTATAGCAGGAGCCAGGAGTACATAATATTATATTAAAATTAAACAGTGCACACTTTTGCTGCAGGAGTGCCACTGCCAGTGTGACTGACCAGTGACCTGACCACACTGACCACCAGTATAGTTAGTAGTATACTTATATTGTGATTGCCTGAAAAAGTTAAACACTCGTCGTGTGACTTCACTTGTGTGTTTTTTTTTTTTATTCTATAAAAATAAAACTCATTCTGCTGACAGACAGTGTCCAGCAGGTCCGTCATTATATAATATATAATATATACCTGTCCGGCTGCAGTAGTGATATATATATATTTTTTATATCATTTATCATCCAGTCGCAGCAGACACAGTACGGTAGTTCACGGCTGTGGCTACCTCTGTGTCTGCACTCGGCAGGCAGTCCGTCCATAATTGTATACCACCTAACCGTGGTTTTTTTTTCTTCTTTATACATACATACTACTACGACATCTCTTTATCAACCAGTCTATATTAGCAGCAGACACAGTACAGTACGGTAGTTCACGGCTGTGGCTACCTCTGTGTCTGCACTCGGCAGGCAGTCCGTCCATAATTGTATACCACCTAACCGTGGTTTTTTTTTCTTTCTTCTTTATACATACATAGTTACATAGACATCTCTTTATCAACCAGTCTATATTAGCAGCAGACACAGTACAGTATGGTAGTTCACGGCTGTGGCTACCTCTGTGTCTGCACTCGGCAGGCAGTCCGTCCATAATTGTATACCACCTAACCGTGGTTTTTTTTTCTTTCTTCTTTATACATACATAGTTACATAGACATCTCTTTATCAACCAGTCTATATTAGCAGCAGACACAGTACAGTACGGTAGTTCACGGCTGTGGCTACCTCTGTGTCTGCACTCGGCAGGCAGTCCGTCCATAATTGTATACCACCTAACCGTGGTTTTTTTTTCTTTCTTCTTTATACATACATAGTTACTACGACATCTCTTTATCAACCAGTCTATATTAGCAGCAGACACAGTACAGTACGGTAGTTCATGGCTGTGGCTACCTCTGTGTCTGCACTCGGCAGGCAGTCCGTCCATAATTGTATACCACCTAACCGTGGTTTTTTTTTCTTTCTTCTTTATACATACATAGTTACATAGACATCTCTTTATCAACCAGTCTATATTAGCAGCAGACACAGTACAGTACGGTAGTTCACGGCTGTGGCTACCTCTGTGTCTGCACTCGGCAGGCAGTCCGTCCATAATTGTATACCACCTAACCGTGGTTTTTTTTTCTTCTTTATACATACATACTACTACGACATCTCTTTATCAACCAGTCTATATTAGCAGCAGACACAGTACAGTACGGTAGTTCACGGCTGTGGCTACCTCTGTGTCTGCACTCGGCAGGCAGTCCGTCCATAATTGTATACCACCTAACCGTGGTTTTTTTTTCTTTCTTCTTTATACATACATAGTTACATAGACATCTCTTTATCAACCAGTCTATATTAGCAGCAGACACAGTACAGTACGGTAGTTCACGGCTGTGGCTACCTCTGTGTCTGCACTCGGCAGGCAGTCCGTCCATAATTGTATACCACCTAACCGTGGTTTTTTTTTCTTTCTTCTTTATACATACATAGTTACATAGACATCTCTTTATCAACCAGTCTATATTAGCAGCAGACACAGTACAGTACGGTAGTTCACGGCTGTGGCTACCTCTGTGTCTGCACTCGGCAGGCAGTCCGTCCATAATTGTATACCACCTAACCGTGGTTTTTTTTTCTTTCTTCTTTATACATACATAGTTACATAGACATCTCTTTATCAACCAGTCTATATTAGCAGCAGACACAGTACAGTACGGTAGTTCACGGCTGTGGCTACCTCTGTGTCTGCACTCGGCAGGCAGTCCGTCCATAATTGTATACCACCTAACCGTGGTTTTTTTTTCTTTCTTCTTTATACATACATAGTTACATAGACATCTCTTTATCAACCAGTCTATATTAGCAGCAGACACAGTACAGTACGGTAGTTCACGGCTGTGGCTACCTCTGTGTCTGCACTCGGCAGGCAGTCCATAATTGTATACTAGTATCCATCTCCATTGTTTACCTGAGGTGCCTTTTAGTTGTGCCTATTAAAATATGGAGAACAAAAATGTTGAGGTTCCAAAATTAGGGAAAGATCAAGATCCACTTCCACCTCGTGCTGAAGCTGCTGCCACTAGTCATGGCCGAGACGATGAAATGCCAGCAACGTCGTCTGCCAAGGCCGATGCCCAATGTCATAGTACAGAGCATGTCAAATCCAAAACACCAAATATCAGTAAAAAAAGGACTCCAAAACCTAAAATAAAATTGTCGGAGGAGAAGCGTAAACTTGCCAATATGCCATTTACCACACGGAGTGGCAAGGAACGGCTGAGGCCCTGGCCTATGTTCATGGCTAGTGGTTCAGCTTCACATGAGGATGGAAGCACTCAGCCTCTCGCTAGAAAACTGAAAAGACTCAAGCTGGCAAAAGCACCGCAAAGAACTGTGCGTTCTTCGAAATCCCAAATCCACAAGGAGAGTCCAATTGTGTCGGTTGCGATGCCTGACCTTCCCAACACTGGACGTGAAGAGCATGCGCCTTCCACCATTTGCACGCCCCCTGCAAGTGCTGGAAGGAGCACCCGCAGTCCAGTTCCTGATAGTCAGATTGAAGATGAAGATGTTGAAGTACACCAGGATGAGGAGGATATGGGTGTTGCTGGCGCTGGGGAGGAAATTGACCAGGAGGATTCTGATGGTGAGGTGGTTTGTTTAAGTCAGGCACCCGGGGAGACACCTGTTGTCCGTGGGAGGAATATGGCCGTTGACATGCCTGGTGAAAATACCAAAAAAATCAGCTCTTCAGTGTGGAGGTATTTCAACAGAAAAGCGGACAACAGGTGTCAAGCCGTGTGTTGCCTTTGTCTAGCTGTAATAAGTAGGGGTAAGGACGTTAACCACCTCGGAACATCCTCCCTTATACGTCACCTGCAGCGCATTCATAATAAGTCAGTGACAAGTTCAAAAACTTTGGGCGACAGCGGAAGCAGTCCACTGACCAGTAAATCCCTTCCTCTTGTAACCAAGCTCACGCAAACCACCCCACCAACTCCCTCAGTGTCAGTTTCCTCCTTCCCCAGGAATGCCAATAGTCCTGCAGGCCATGTCACTGGCAATTCTGACGAGTCCTCTCCTGCCTGGGATTCCTCCAATGCATCCTTGCGTGTAATGCCTACTGCTGCTGGCGCTGCTGTTGTTGCTGCTGGGAGTCGATGGTCATCCCAGAGGGGAAGTCGTAAGCCCACTTGTACTACTTCCAGTAAGCAATTGACTGTCCAACAGTCCTTTGCGAGGAAGATGAAATATCACAGCAGTCATCCTGCTGCAAAGCGGATAACTGAGGCCTTGACAACTATGTTGGTGTTAGACGTGCGTCCGGTATCCGCCGTTAGTTCACAGGGAACTAGACAATTTATTGAGGCAGTGTGCCCCCGTTACCAAATACCATCTAGGTTCCACTTCTGTAGGCAGGCGATACCGAGAATGTACACGGACGTCAGAAAAAGACTCACCAGTGTCCTAAAAAATGCAGTTGTACCCAATGTCCACTTAACCACGGACATGTGGACAAGTGGAGCAGGGCAGGGTCAGGACTATATGACTGTGACAGCCCACTGGGTAGATGTATGGACTCCCGCCGCAAGAACAGCAGCGGCGGCACCAGTAGCAGCATCTCGCAAACGCCAACTCTTTCCTAGGCAGGCTACGCTTTGTATCACCGCTTTCCAGAATACGCACACAGCTGAAAACCTCTTACGGCAACTGAGGAAGATCATCGCGGAATGGCTTACCCCAATTGGACTCTCCTGTGGATTTGTGGCATCGGACAACGCCAGCAATATTGTGTGTGCATTAAATATGGGCAAATTCCAGCACGTCCCATGTTTTGCACATACCTTGAATTTGGTGGTGCAGAATTTTTTAAAAAACAACAGGGGCGTGCAAGAGATGCTGTCGGTGGCCAGAAGAATTGCGGGACACTTTCGGCGTACAGGCACCACGTACAGAAGACTGGAGCACCACCAAAAACTACTGAACCTGCCCTGCCATCATCTGAAGCAAGAAGTGGTAACGAGGTGGAATTCAACCCTCTATATGCTTCAGAGGTTGGAGGAGCAGCAAAAGGCCATTCAAGCCTATACAATTGAGCACGATATAGTAGGTGGAATGCACCTGTCTCAAGCGCAGTGGAGAATGATTTCAACGTTGTGCAAGGTTCTGATGCCCTTTGAACTTGCCACACGTGAAGTCAGTTCAGACACTGCCAGCCTGAGTCAGGTCATTCCCCTCATCAGGCTTTTGCAGAAGAAGCTGGAGACATTGAAGGAGGAGCTAACACGGAGCGATTCCGCTAGGCATGTGGGACTTGTGGATGGAGCCCTTAATTCGCTTAACAAGGATTCACGGGTGGTCAATCTGTTGAAATCAGAGCACTACATTTTGGCCACCGTGCTCGATCCTAGATTTAAAGCCTACCTTGGATCTCTCTTTCCGGCAGACACAAGTCTGCTGGGGTTGAAAGACCTGCTGGTGACAAAATTGTCAAGTCAAGCGGAACGCGACCTGTCAACATCTCCTCCTTCACATTCTCCCGCAACTGGGGGTGCGAGGAAAAGGCTCAGAATTCCGAGCCCACCCGCTGGCGGTGATGCAGGGCAGTCTGGAGCGACTGCTGATGCTGACATCTGGTCCGGACTGAAGGACCTGACAACGATTACGGACATGTCGTCTACTGTCACTGCATATGATTCTCTCAACATTGATAGAATGGTGGAGGATTATATGAGTGACCGCATCCAAGTAGGCACGTCACACAGTCCGTACTTATACTGGCAGGAAAAAGAGGCAATTTGGAGGCCCTTGCACAAACTGGCTTTATTCTACCTAAGTTGCCCTCCCACAAGTGTGTACTCCGAAAGAGTGTTTAGTGCCGCCGCTCACCTTGTCAGCAATCGGCGTACGAGGTTACATCCAGAAAATGTGGAGAAGATGATGTTCATTAAAATGAATTATAATCAATTCCTCCGCGGAGACATTGACCAGCAGCAATTGCCTCCACAAAGTACACAGGGAGCTGAGATGGTGGATTCCAGTGGGGACGAATTGATAATCTGTGAGGAGGGGGATGTACACGGTGATATATCGGAGGGTGATGATGAGGTGGACATCTTGCCTCTGTAGAGCCAGTTTGTGCAAGGAGAGATTAATTGCTTCTTTTTTGGGGGGGGGTCCAAACCAACCCGTCATATCAGTCACAGTCGTGTGGCAGACCCTGTCACTGAAATGATGGGTTGGTTAAAGTGTGCATGTCCTGTTTTGTTTATACAACATAAGGGTGGGTGGGAGGGCCCAAGGACAATTCCATCTTGCACCTCTTTTTTCTTTTCTTTTTCTTTGCATCATGTGCTGATTGGGGAGGGTTTTTTGGAAGGGACATCCTGCGTGACACTGCAGTGCCACTCCTAAATGGGCCCGGTGTTTGTGTCGGCCACTAGGGTCGCTAATCTTACTCACACAGTCAGCTACCTCATTGCGCCTCTTTTTTTCTTTGCGTCATGTGCTGTTTGGGGAGGGTTTTTTGGAAGGGACATCCTGCGTGACACTGCAGTGCCACTCCTAGATGGGCCCGGTGTTTGTGTCGGCCACTAGGGTCGCTAATCTTACTCACACAGCTACCTCATTGCGCCTCTTTTTTTCTTTGCGTCATGTGCTGTTTGGGGAGGGTTTTTTGGAAGGGCCATCCTGCGTGACACTGCAGTGCCACTCCTAGATGGGCCCGGTGTTTGTGTCGGCCACTAGGGTCGCTAATCTTACTCACACAGCTACCTCATTGCGCCTCTTTTTTTCTTTGCGTCATGTGCTGTTTGGGGAGGGTTTTTTGGAAGGGACATCCTGCGTGACACTGCAGTGCCACTCCTAGATGGGCCCGGTGTTTGTGTCGGCCACTAGGGTCGCTTATCTTACTCACACAGCGACCTCGGTGCAAATTTTAGGACTAAAAATAATATTGTGAGGTGTGAGGTATTCAGAATAGACTGAAAATGAGTGGAAATTATGGTTATTGAGGTTAATAATACTATGGGATCAAAATGACCCCCAAATTCTATGATTTAAGCTGTTTTTTAGGGTTTTTTGAAAAAAACACCCGAATCCAAAACACACCCGAATCCGACAAAAAAAATTCGGTGAGGTTTTGCCAAAACGCGTTCGAACCCAAAACACGGCCGCGGAACCGAACCCAAAACCAAAACACAAAACCCGAAAAATTTCAGGCGCTCATCTCTAGTATTTATTGATAAATGTAGACTACTTTACCTTCAGAAATGTACAGAACATAGAATGTGTGGGTATCCCTTTGTCTATCTATAGTAGGTTCCTATCCTTTTGTCTATCTAGGTTCCAAGTGGTAATGGTCATATACTGTATACTGTATTGTAATATACAGTAGTCTCAAGATTCCCCAAAATGTTGGAGGTCGTGTAGCATTAGTCGCAAATAAAATATAGTATCCAGATCGGCAGTGGAGTATACCACAACCGTCGTGCAGAACCCAGGACTTGGCATTAGGCTTTCCCTTTCTCAAGCCCGCCCCCAGACTCTCATTGGCTAGTTTCACAGGAGTCTGGGAGTGGGTTTAGGAGAGGGAAGCCTAATGCTGAGTCTTGTGTTCTGCATGGCGGCAGTGCCGCTGCCTATCCGGATACACTTATATACATCTTCACATGTATGTTTATATGTTCTTAATGGTGCCCCCCTGCACAAGGTAGTTGGTGCAGCAACCCAGGGTCTGCAGCCGCCACTGAGTGAGACTGTCCCATTCTTACCTCCCGTGTAGAGGAAATCACTTGAGGGTCCTCAAACTCTTATAAAAAAATGTGAACTGATGATGATGATGATGACAATCAACAGCTGCTTGTGACTAGCTGAATGCATTTGATCTCTCCCACTTATGCTAATACTTTAGTAATGTGACTGCTGAATACATTCACATAAATACAGTGATATCTGCAATTGGTCCTCAGCAGTAATGTACATTTTTATTAGTGATGAACGGGTAGGGTTTCCTAGAAACTGAGCCAACCTGAATTTACCATTTACGAGTGGATCTGAGTCACGACTAGGGTCTTCCCACTAGTGTTAAAAAAAACTTTTATTAGGTGCCACCATTACTAGAAGTGCTGTGAGTTGCAGTTTGTAAAAAATAAATAAAACTTGTGTGTGTCCAGGTTAAGGCACTGTGTTATAATATAACGTCATTGGGGTGCCATTACTAGCACAGTGAGTCAATATGGACCAATCAATAGAACAGCAGGAGCAGCAACCCAGTACTAGTGTTGTGGCTGCTGCCAGTTATGAGGATGGTACTTCACAATCTACTAACGGTAGTCCAGAGGACACAAAGTTTAAGAAAGGGCACCTGAAATCAAAACAATATTTTACAGTGTTAAAGAAAACGGGTGTGGATCATAGGGTCAACCACACTTAGGTCGACAGTCATTAGGTCGACCACTATTAGTCGACAGTGACTAGGCCAACAATTGAAATAGGTCGACACAGTCATTAGGTCGATATGAACAAGGTCGACATGGAAAAAGGTCAAAATTAGTTTTTTACATTTTTTTGGGTGTTGTTTTCTACGTTAAGTGACCGTGAACCCCAATTAGTGTACCATGTCCCCTCGCATGGCTTGCGAGCTTCGAACAAGGTGCCTCGCTCCACTGCCGCTGTGCTCGGCACCGGTTACTATTCCCAATCATAGTCCAAGTGGATCGTAAAGTATGAAAAAGTTCAAAATTTTTAAAAAAGTGAAAAACTCATGTCGACCTGTTTCCATGTCGACCTAGTATATGTCGATCTAGTGATCATGTCGCCATACAGACCATGTTGACCTAATGCATGATGACCAATAGTGGTCGACCTAATGACTGTCGACCTAAGTGCTGTTGACCTAGAGACCGGATACCAAAGAAAACATAACCTCTCATAATAAAGAAAAAATATATTGCCTAATAAAAATTGCCAACATGCCATACACCACACTCAGTGGCAAAGACAGGCTCAGGCTGAGTGGTGGTCCTGCTAGTGATACTGCTGTTTCATGCACTAGAATGCCTACTGGGGAATCCAGGGCCAAACACAGTCAGGCGTCTTTTTCTGTAACCTCATATGATGATGCAACACCTTCTCGCTCTGAATCTAGTAAAGGTGTCACCTGTAAAACAAGCAAACAGTGCAGAAAAAACACACACACTAAGGCTGAAGAACAAACTGTGGGTTCACAGACTTCACAAATCCCAGAGGACAGTCTAAGAGTGTCCACAAGTGCTATGTGTGAGTCTGACATTTCTGACACTGTAATCATAGAGAAGCCTCCTTCCACCATTTCTGCACTCTTTGTAAATGTGGGGATGAACAGTAAGGATGGTGACAGAAATTGAGAATGCTACTGTGAAAGTACAACAGGATGAGGGGGATAGTTGTGTAAATGATGCTAATGGGAATGTTGATGATGAGGATGTTGTTTGTGTCAAAGTAAGTTAGACACCAGTGGTAAAAAGAAGGTCATTGTCATGCCTCTGCGTAAGTACCAAAAAAGCCACCTCTTTTGTGTGGAATTATTTATACCCAAATCCTGACAAGTCATCTGTACCATTTGTAAAGACAAAGTTAGTAGTGGTAGGAACATTAGCCATCTAGGAACCTCTTCCCTGTTACTTAATTTGCAGTGAGTTCATTCAAAGTATTTGGAAAATCGGAAAATTCTGGTAAAATAATACCAAGCAGTTCAGCATCAGCTAGCTCCTAGCTCTCAGCTAGATCCCAGCACATGCTATCTCCACCGCCAACAACTCCATCTTCAATCTCCTCATTAATGATTGGAGGTAGTCCTCCTGTATCCAATATGCAAAGACTAACTGACTCTTCCCCTATCCAGGATTCCCTAGAAGAATCTTTGCACCGTAGGGCTGCTGCTGTTGGGGGTGAATCTTCAGGCTGCTGCTGTTGGGGGTGAATCTTCATTCTCGTAGTTTCAAACAAAAATTGTCAGGGAAATAATCCTTTGGAAGAAGAAGCAAGCTGCCAACCAGTTGCAGAGTGGATCACTGAAGTCATGATGGCTATGCTAGTATTAGATCTGCATCCAATATCCGCCATCAATGCATATGGTTTTAGACAGTTAATTGACAGTTAATTGAGGTCCCTGATACCTAATTCCATCTTGGTTCCATATTACCAGAACAGCAATTCCTCACTTGTTCTAGGAGGTTAAAAAACACTCCAAATTATTGGCCTAGAAAATGCCATTGTACCCACTATCCACAGATATGTGGACAAGCAGTACTGGTAAAAATTACATGACTGTAATAGCCCACTGGGTTGGTACATATCCTTCAGCAGCAGTATATAACACAAAACACCAGCTCATTCACAGGCAGGCTACTCTCTGTATCACCAGCTTCACTAAGAAGCATACCAGGGTCAACCTGTTAGAAAAACTCAGTAATGTCATAGCAAAATGGCTTACCCTGCTAGGACTCTTCTCATGATTTGTAATTTCCAATAACACAATTAATATTGTGAGAGGATTACAAGTGGGTGAATTTAAACATGTCCCATGATTTGCACACACAATAAAATTGGTATGATATAGCATTTACATACAAATGACAGGGGAGTGTAGGAGATGCTCTCTGCATTCTGAATAATTGCTGGACATTTCGACATGGAGCTACTGCATGTAGAAGATTGCAACACCTGCAAGAACAGTTCAATTCGCCATGCCACCAACTGAAGCAAGAGGTAGTAACCAGGTAGAATTCCACAGTTTATATACTCCAGTGAATGGTGAAACAGCAATAAGCATCCAAACCTACACAATAAGCACTTACATAGGGATAGGAGGGAGAATGAACCTTAGTACAACACAGTAGAGAATACTTTACATTTTATGCAAGCTACTGAAACCATTTGAAGTTGTAACCAATGAAGGGAGTTCAGACACTGCCAAAAATGAGTCAGGTGATTCCCGTAATTAAAGTACTGGAAAAGCAGCTACAGAAACTAAAGGAGGAGATGAAACAAAGCAATTCCGCTAAGTATGTTGGACTTGTAGATCAAGTTCTTTATTCACTTTGCCGGGACCAAAGGTTTGTCATCATCTTGCAACCGAATAACTACATTTTGGTAACCATGCTTGATCCTAGGTATAAGGCGTACATAAGATCTTTCATTTCAACTGACACAGATCTTAGGAGATGCAAAGAGGTCCTTGTGAGGAAGTTGACAGCTGAAGTGGCACATGACATGGCAAAGTCTCCTGCAGATGCTGCTGCCAGGAAAAAACTGACCTTTTCCAAGAAACCCACTGGTGATGAGGAGTGATGAGTCAACTCAGCGCACCAGAATGAAACAACATTATGACATGTGGTCAGGCCTAAAAGAATTGGCAGATTTTTGACACCACTACCGTGACTCAATCTAATACAGTAACCATCAACAGAATGGTGGAGGATTATTTTAACGACAGTATACATATTTGCATGTCATTCAGACGCTTTGAATACTGTGAGGAAAAAAGCAATTTCGAGCCTCTTGTACAGACTAACTCTGCTTTACTTAAGATGCCCACCCTCGAGTGTGTACTCGGAAAGAGTGTTTAGCACAGCCGGGAACCATGTGAGCTATCAGCATAGGAGGCTACTTCATAAAAATGAACTACAAATTCCTTGAGGATGACCTTTCCCTCCAATTACCTCAAAGTACAGAGACTTCTGTAATGGTGGATTCCAGTGAGGAAGCTAACATTGTGTGGTGATGACATTGACAGTGACAAGAGAGAGGAATAGGATGAGGAGAATGAAATCTTCCAACTGTAGAGATGATTAACATAACAACACTGTTTGTTGCCTTAAGCCCATTGGTAGCTTGTGGCAGACGCTGTAATGCTTGGTTTGTTAATCATGTTTGTTAAACAAGAACAGGCCCAAATTACACGATTTTAGCTGATGGTGGTTTTGACAATACCAGAAAACAAAATCAATATACTGAATTCTACAGTATTACTATCACTGTGAAGTCACAACTCCTAGCGTACAGTTAACCTGGAGCATATATATGCTCCAGGTTTACTGTACGCTAGGAGTTGTGACTTCACAGTGATAGTAATACTGTAGATTACACAAGCCACCTGCAATCCATCCTGCAATCACTTTTGTGTGGTGACTCACAGAGGAAGTAGGTAACAGAGGAACAGGAGAGGTGAAGGAAGCATTCTCCCTGTATAGCAGTCACTAGGACACTGTTAGTACTGCGAGGCAGTACTAGGATCCTGTTAGTACTGTATGGCTATCACTGGGATGCTTTGTTTACTCTATGGTGATCACAGTGTTCTGGCTGTAATACTTTCTATAGCAGTTGTACTACTGTTACCTCCAGGAGAAAAGCATCCTGCATATACAGCCAGCTCTGTAAGCTAAGCAATATGTGCCTCTTTTTAAGAATTAAGATGCAAATTCTCATCATCAGTGGTGGAGGCAGATGTTTACATAAGGGGGAGAGATGTGCCCCTGCCCCAGGTGTTTCAAATTCAAATATCAACATCGACATACATTATTAGCATCCAACTTACATAACAAATTACACCTTACATTGCATTAATGGGATGAAGTTATGTGACTGACGGTCAGGAGACCGACGGTCACATAACCTCCCCCTGCATCCTGCATACTGAAAATACCAACAGTTGGCATGCCAACTAGAAGGGTCTGTTCTCACTCGTGGGTGTCCACGACATCCATAGAGTGGGAATAGAATCTGTGGCGCAGCTCACCACCGAGCCCAAAAGGGACTTTGTTGCACTCGACCCCACCGCCGGCATTCTGTGGCCGGGATCCCAGTGTCAGGATGCTGACCACCGGGATCCCAACCGCCGGTAACGCGGCTCCAACCCGTGCGGCCCCAACCCACATTAATACCCTTAAACTCACACAGCTGCTGTAGAAAGTATTACAGCCAGAACACTGTAATCACCATAAAGTAAACAAAGCATCCCAGTGATAGCCATACAGTACTAACAGGATCCTAGTACTGCCTTACAGTACTAACTGTGTCCTAGTGACTGCTATACAGGGAGAATGCTTCCTTCACCTCTCCTGTTCCTCTGTTATCTACTTCCTCTGTCAGTCTCCACACAAAAGTGATTGCAGGGTGGATTGCAGGGGGCTTGTGTAATCTCCCATAAACAATTGCTACAAGGCGGTGCTCGGAGTGTATTAGATCAGGTGAGGACCTCTGCCACCTTTTGGATGGTGCAGCCTGATGCAAGGTTCTCATCAAATGGGAGGAATTACCCATTGCTCTCCATTTCTTCCCCTTGCTGGAACACAGCAAACAATCTGCTCAACTTTTCAAACCTCGGCTGGGTCATTTCTTAAGATTCCAATAGGACAACAACCATGATAGGTAAAGACTCCTGGAGGACTCATGTAGTAATTCTAGACATAGGCATGTGTAGTTTGTATGTTCTCCCAAAGTAAATTTGCTATACCTCCAAAATCTCCCCTTTCCTCCAATTCCTCGAGAGCATACTAATAGATTCATTTGCCTCTGACAAAATGAACTATACCATGTATGTGTGGTTCATAGTTGAGATTATAAAGTTCAATCAGGCAGGAACTGACATGAATAATAAATGATGAACAGTTGTGTCTGGTTTTATGTAAAATTCAATTATTGGGAACGATATTCTAATTACTTTAATGAAACACTTTTATCACCCCACCCATCAGGAATAAAATGCTGTATGGAAACATTTGTAACAAAACTTATCACTCATCATTAAGTAGCGATTAGCATCGACATTCCCTTACTGACTATGGGCCTAATTCAGACCTGATCGCTGCTGTGCGATGCTTTTGTAGTTGTGCGGCAGGGTAGGGCCAGACATGCGGGGTGGTCTAGCCCTGTGCTGGGCATCCCCCCGCATGTCAGGGAAGCTGATCGTAGATGTGCTAAACTTAGCACATCTACGATCATGTCTGAATTAGGCCCTATGACTGCACCCAAACCATGCCCAGTGCTGACTTAGACATTGTTGCTTGTGAAACTATAGAATATTGAACTGTTAGTCCATAAAGATCTTGCCAAGCGCACCACCGCAATCACTAATCTTCCAATAGCAATCATCAAGGCCTCCTCTTGCAGCCACGCTATTGTAGGCAACCAGGGCACTTCAGTAATTTTATACATGAACCGGACCATGCTGAGATGTCATTTGCTCAAGTAATGCATGAGAAACATGTGTACAGCAGGTCTTTATTTTTATTTGCATTATGAGCCTGATTCAGAGTTGTAGGCTAATGCATTCGCAGCTGCGTTCTAGTACACAGATACTGTGCAAAACTAGCTCAGCCCCAGGATCCAAGCAACTGCGTACAAAGACACAGCATTAGTCACAGACCATTCTATTCTCACAGTCCTGAGTTGCGCAGAATGTCTGCAGGAATTGAGACGTTGGCTTCATGTATCACACTTGCAGGCTGAGACACGCTCCAGAGATGGTTGTAACTCTCCTGTATTATTTGCGCCACTCCCCATTACCTCTCCCAAACAGTTCCTCTGCCTGTCATTGTTTTTGCAACTGTCAACACAAATGAATTGCTGCGCATGTGTAGTGCAACTGTAACACGTGCGCAGTCAGCCGGTAATTGCTCAACTCTAATACCCCTTTCACACCACACAAATAACCCGGTATGATGCCGCGTCGACACAGGACTAGGTGCGTTGTGATAGGGGTATGTTCCGATTTCCCAGGTCGCCTGACCCAATATTTCAACTCCGGGAATAAAGCAGGTTAGGTGCGGTGTGAATGGGTTGCCAGGTTGATGCAACCTGGGACCTGTTCACACTACAGGGTGAGGCAGCGCTAGAGGAACAGGCTGCGCTTGGAGATGATCTGATCTCCAGGAGCTGCCTCTGCACACGTCCGCACACGCCCGGCAATTTGCCGGGTTGGTGCCGCCAGTCTGAAAGGGGTCTCTAGTGTGTCACAACCGGTAAGGACCCGTGTACAAGTCCTGGGCACGACCCGCTGTAGCGATGTGAAAGCGGTATAATAAACATACAACTTTGAATCAGGCACTATGTGGGATATGTACTAAAACGTCACTTACTGTGGAGGAAGCGGCTACTGCAATTGTTACTGAAAATAGCCCTGCCGAGAAGAGTGAGCACTAAGTGGTCTATTTACTAAGCCTTGGAGAGAGATAAAGTGGACAAACTTTAAGTACCAACCAAACAGCTCCTAACTGTAATTTTTCAAACACAGCCTGTATCATGGGTATGCGTTTAAAATACTGACCATCGGGATTCCGGTGGTCGTAATACCGATGCCGAAATCCCGTCAGGGTTACAATGCCACCGCCAGAATACCGGCGAGGTAGGTGATTCTCCCGCTATGCGTGTCCATGCCCGCAGCGTGGCGTTCACCCCGCTGCTGGCATTGTGGCAGACAGGATGCCGCTCTTGGTATAATGACAGCCGGCATCCCGTAACATGGCAGTTAGGTGCTGATTGGCTGGCACTTTATCTATGTCCACTTTATCTCTTTCCATTGCTTAGTACAGAGACCCCTTAAAGTCACCCCCTCGGCAGAGACAGACAGCAGAGCAGAGACTCACCTCCCTCCTTTAGAGCTGCAGAAGCTAGACATTTTGCTTTGTCAAAACTTTATTATCAACGTGCAAACAGAGAGCTGACTTCCTTCTTCTACAGTGAGGAGAGGCAGATAACGGCAGGGTTGGTACTAAATCCAAGTGTGGTAAGGGACCTTTGATGTCACCAGGGGGCGGAGCCACATCACCAGGGGGAGGATCCACGACCGAACAGGGTACCCGAAAAGTACCCTCACTGTCTCGCCTCGTGAGCCACGCTTCGGGCTCGGTGGCTCACTCCGCTCTGCTTCGCTCGCCACCGGGTTACTAAAGGTAGTAGTTGGTGGCGTGGATAGTAGAAGAACTATCCCGCTGGCTTAGCTCCTCCCCCTGGTGATGTGGCTCCTCCCCCTGACGTCATAGGTCCCTTAGGCCACTTGGATCTAGCATCTACCATAACGGCAGCTGCGGGTGAGGAAGCTGGTGCTGGAGACATCAATTCCCCTTAGTAACACCTGGGCCACTTAAACAGAAGGCAGAGAAAACCCTTTAGTACTTACTTGACAGGAATTTTCTCTGCCTTTTTCGTTTGACCTCCTTATCTCCCCTTAGTACATGGACCCCTATGTCACTTATTGATTTTAGACCTGTATGTTTTTTCTTAAAATACTTTTTTAGGGACTACATAGCTAGCTAAACGTGCAGCAACTTATGGATGCATCAAGTGACCTATTGATGACAACACTACATTATAGCAGGTGAATATATTTATTTTTACAGCACAATATTTTTTTTTGTAAAAAAAAGGATATTATTGGCGAACTATTGGAATTAGGACATTGTGCATTATCACTGATTTATACAGTGCAAGGAATGTTCTTGCTGACACTTTCTAAATACATTAAATTATGTTAATTGTAAAGTGGCCTTTCACTTGCAATGGATCTTAAAAAGGCTTTTACAGAAGTTAATTCTAAGGCTTAGGCTTATCGCTTCTGTCAAAGCTTTTAAACAAAATATACAGTTCATCTAGTAAACAGATGGACAAGGATGACTTAGAATGAGCACAGCTCATACATTAACATAATTCTTCCAGCTTTTTATTTGCAGAGGACACAGTAGAGGTCACGGCGTGACAGATACGCAAGCCAATAAGGGAAAGAAATGGGTGGCTTCAAAATGGAAGCCTGAGCCGTCTGTGTTTTATAAGAGTGGAAAACTCTGCAAAGCATGATATCAGATGTGTTTAAATTGGCTTCACAATGTGTTCTCTTTATTGATCTTTCACATAAATAAACACAAGCTGTAAGCATTGTGTAAGCAGCATATTTGAAACCTTATATTAAAATATGCTGCTTCTATATTTAAATCAACATGTAACCTTTTCACACAAAACACAAAACAGATGATGCTTCATCGTTTTTTCTCAACTTCAGTATGTCAGTTCTTGGATCGAGCTACTGTATATAAAAAATTGTCAGACAGTGCCTGATGGCTGTTAAAATCCAGCATTTCAGAAACCAGTGATAAAGTTACTATCTAGTAGTACTGCATGAAGGTCTTCTTTTTGTAATCTTTGCCATCTGCTTCCCAAACTTTCTTGGGACTAATTGTAACCCTGGCAGGTCCCTCATGCTGACCTTGCACAGTCTATTCATGTTATGAATCTGAGCCAGAAAAAGGATTTCGTTTTATTCTCCAGCCTTGCTGTACTGTGGAAGGACATTGCCGTCTCTTTATAAACAGAACAGGTGCAGCGTTGCTTTTTCATCTTCCAATATGTTAATCCCTTGTGGTTCAAAATAATATAAAGGTTTCATTTCTGCTTAAGGAAAATAGACAAAAATAAAACCCCTCAGGTATTCTGTTGTATTACTGCAGTTAAAGTTGAGAGGTTTCTTTTTCTTATATGAAAAAGTAAAGTTAACACATTTAACATTAATATATTTATTGAGGTTTGGAGGATATGGTTAAAAAAAGTACAGTTGTAAGCGGATCCAGAACAAAATGACAGGGAAGGGGGGAGGCACTGTGACAGGGGAAGGCGATGGCGTGCAATTTGTGCGTGCTGAAGGTGCGCACACTCCTGGAAAAGTGTGTGTTGCCTCTCAACAAGGGGCCTGGCCTCAAAGGTAATTCGAAATCCGTATGACTGGGAGAGGGTGATGCCTTGGAGAGGCAGTGGGTGACAGGGAGAGATATTGGGAGACAGAGAGGCACTGGGTGACAGGAGAGGCTGACAGTGAGAGAGAGAGAGAGAGAGTGGGTGATGCAAGGGAATGGGTGACAGGGGAAGCAGTAAGTGATGTCAAGGAATGGGTAACAGGGGGAGGCAGTGGATGTTGTAGGTTGATGATGGGGAGAGGCAGTGGGTGACATTGAGAGGGTGACAGGAGAGATAGTGGAGACAGGCAGCAGTGGGTGACAGAAAAGGGTGTCGGGGAAAGAAAGTGGTGACGGAAAAGGTGATGTGGAGAGGCAGTAAGTGACAGGGAGAAGCAGTGGGTGATATAGAGAAGCAGAGGGTGATGGGGAGATGGTGATGCCTTGGGGAGGCATACAGTAGGGTGACAGGAGAGAGAGGTTGATGGAGAGATAGTGATACAGGGAGAGGCAGTTGATGACATAGAGCAGGGGTGGGGAACCTTTTTTCTACCAAGGGCCATTTGGATATTTATTAAAATCCTTCGGGGGCCATACAAAAATGATCAACTTAAAAATTAGCCTGCCCCCAGTAGTTATGCCCCCAGTCAGTAGTTATGCCCCCAGTAGATATACCCCCAGTCAGTTGTTATGCCCCAGTAGATATGCCCCCTAGTAGGGACGCTTACACACACACACACACACACACACACACACACACACACACACACACACACACACACACACACACATTAAAAGAAGAAAAAAAAACACAATACTCACCAGCCCTGCTCCTGCTTCCGAACCGTTGCCCTCCACCTGTCCGCCGCTCCTCAGAACTATGGGAGAGACGTCATGACATCTCTCCCATAGCACCGCACAGCCACACATGCACACTGCCAGAGCTGGAAGACGAAGCTCAGGAGTGAGCTCCTGCCTCCGGCTGCTGCTGGGGGGAAGAAGCCAGGCGCCCACTAGTAACAAAATCTCAGCGGGCACCCGGATCTCCCTCGGTTAGATGAGCCTGGCTGGTCCGGATCAAGTGGCTCTGTGGGCCTTATACGGCCCTCGGGACTGAGGTTCCCCACCCCTGACATAGAGGATGACAGGGAGAGGAAGTGGGTGAAAGGGAGAGGGTGACAGGAGAGAGGTGACGGGGGGAGAAATAGTGGAAGACAAGAAAAGGTATTAGGGAAAGGCAGTGGGTGACAGGGAGAAGGTGATGGAGAGAAGCAGAGGATGACAGGAGAGGGTGATGGGGAGATAGTGATGCCATAGGAAGACAGTGTATGACAGGGGAGATAGTAGGTGGCTGGGAGAGGAAATGACTGGCAGTGGGTGACAGAGAGGCAGTAGGTGACTATGGAAGGCAATGGGTGGCATAGGGTAAGAAGAAGCAGTGGATGACTGGGAGAAGCAGTGGATTACTTGGGAGAGACAGTGGGAGACTGGGAGAGGCAGTGGGAGACAGTGGGAGCAGAGAGTGACTGGAGAACAAGCACATGATGCTTACAACTGGTGCTACCCCATTAACCTACCACTACTCCCTTTACTCCCTTCCCCTTGCAGAGCACAATGACAGCATTGGCTCCCCCTCCTCTTGCAGAACACAGTGACAGCATCGGCTCCCCCTCCCCTTGCAGAACACAGTGACAGCATTGGCTCCCCCCTCCCCTGTTGCAGAACACTATGACAGTGTTGGCTCCCCCCTCCCCTTGCAGAGCAGTAACAATGTCGACTCCCCCTCCCCTTGCAGAACAGTGACAGCACTGGCTTCCTCCCCTCCCCTTGCAGAACAGTGACAGCACTGGCTCCCCCTACCCTTGCAGAACAGTGACAGCACTGGCACCCCCCCTACCCTTACAGAACAGTGACAGCACTGGCTCCCCGTACCCTTGCAGAACAGTGGCAACGCTGGCTCCCCTCCTACCCTTGCAGAGCTGTGGCAGTGCTGGATTCCCCCTCCCCTTGTAGGACATACAGACAGCGTCAGCTGTTCCCCCACCCTCCCTTGGAGATCACAGCAGCAGGCAGTTCATAGCACAAGGCTCCGTCAGACGATCCACACGCCTTGTTGCAACAGCGATCTCTCTCACCCCGAAGGCAACTCAGAGACAGAGCTCATTGGGGTTAGAGATAAGTCTAGTGGTGCTCTCCCCAGTGGTCCAATCTCTGATACTTCAGCTGCAGCGGTCACCACTAAGACCTCTCTGTGAGCTGCGGCCCAGCACCACGGCCTCTCTCATCAGGCATGGTTTCCTCCGCCATCTGTCACCGCCATTCAGCCAGTGGGATAAATTTAGAGGCTGGTCTGCAGCCTATTCTGTATCTCTGCTGGATCCTCCAAGTGCTGTGCTCGATATTAAAGCGAGTGTACTATCATTTTTTTTATCCTAAATGACAGGGGGGGGGGGGGCACGTGCCTTGGTGCTCCCCCCCCCCCCCCCCCCCGAATCCGCCAATGGTTGTAATGATGCAACTAACTTTACCTTAAATTCTCTGAAAAATATCTATCAGAAATCAGAAATACAGTGATACATCAGTATACCTTCTACCTACCAGAGACCTGTTCTATGAAATATATTCTATATTACTATTATTATTATTATCCTTTATTTATGTGGCGCTACAAGGGATCAGCAGCGCCCAATTACAAACTACATAAATGAAAAATCAAAACAGGACAATAGTTACTTACAGTTGAAGACAATATAGGACAAGTACAGGGTAAATAAACACTGACATAAGTATCAGGGTGGCAGAAATTGCGGGATTAGGTGCCGTCGGGGATGTTTTAATTAAGAGAAGGATAAGCATATGAGGGTTGAGGGCCCTGCTTGTGAGAGCTAACATTCTAAAGGGGAGGGGCAGACAGACATGGGTGACACAGATGGGGTAGCCTGTGAGCATGGGGGAGAGGTAGGGAATTCCAGAGAAACCTACACGGTATGTTTTACTACCCTTCTACCTCCATTATCTAAGCTGTATTTCCTTAATCCACTGCAATTCACTACAGAAATGACAAACCATGTTGTTTTGCAGCCTTGAAAGGTTTTGGGATGTGGGTGTGTGAATGAGAGAACCAATCATAAGCAGCAATCTCTTGATTGTAGCTTGTAATTAAACCTCCCACCTCAATTATATATGTATTATACAAGTATCTATCTATCTATCTATCTATCTATCTATCTATCTATCTATCTATCTATCTATCTATCTATCTATCTATTGTTAAAGCTGATTAACACACAGGACAGAAAAAGCAATACCTTTTACACTGAAATTCGAACAGCTGTGGCTGCTGGATGTAATCTTTAACATACGTACTTTTTACTAACTTAGCGTACACACACCGACACGCTATGAGCACAATGCAGCTACACGTGTGGCTGAAATACACTTTAAACCTTAGCAGGAAAGAGACACGACACCAATTGTATTTAAAATGCTGGGATCCGACCCACCAACATATAATTGCTAAAAGGGGGTTACAATAGCAATACAATCACAAAAGAGGCTACAATCAATGGTACATACGTTTGTTTCGCCAGCGCCACACGGACTCGGTGCTCAGTCAATCAAGCAAGATGACCTTCAGAGAGAGAGAGAGAGAGAGAGAGAGAGAGAGACTGGCCAGGCAGCTTGGCTTTTGATACATTTGGCTAAAACATAATACAATAGAAACTGTAATCTCTTCACCTATAGGTCAAAGGGCTGGTAATTTACAGTACAGGAGGGGTCATAGGTTGGTTTGAATTGGTGGGCGATGCCTGTTCCAGGTGCACTTGCAGTTGGTCTCCACTGGGTTCCCTCCGAATATCTGAGTACAGTAAAGACAGTAAAATAGTAATATTCTGTTCCTGCGCATAATTATGCACAGGAGCGTCCTATCTTCTGCAAACTGCTACCGGAATGTTGCCCTTAAAATACCCTACAGCTAGATACCAAACACCACCTCCTAACCTAATGCTGTCCCCTCATCAGTGCCGTAACTAGACATTTAAGCGCTGTGTGCAAAAAAACAGCATCAGCGCCCCCTCCCCCCAATTATAAAACTGGGCCAATGCGAGTCATAGGCGCGCGCCAAAATATAGGAGCATGGCTTTATGGGGAAGGGGCGTGTCCACATAGCTCCCTTTTACACAGTAAGACAGGCAGAGCTCCCTTTTACACAGTACTGCAGATAGAGTCCCCTTTTACACATTAGGCAGTTATTTTACACGGGACTCTGCTGCTGTAATGTGTAAAATGGTACTCTACGTGCCGTACTGTTTTACACATTACAGCAGCAGAGTCCCGTTTTACAGATTACAGCAGCAAAGTACCGTTTTACACATTACAGCAGCTGAGTCTCGTTTTACACATTACAGCAGCTGAGTCTCGTTTTACACATTACAGCAGCAGAGTCCCGTTTTACACATTACAGCAGCAATGTGTAAAACTGTACGGCACGTAGAGTACCATTTTACACATTACAGCAGCAGAGTCCCGTTTTACACATTAGGCAGTTATTTTACACAATACGGCACGTAGAGTACCATTTTACACATTACAGCAGCAGAGTCCCGTTTTACACATTACAGCAGCAGAGTCCCGTTTTACACATTATAGCAGCAGAGTCACCCTTTGTTACATATTACAGCAACAGAGAGTGAGTGTGTATGTGTGTGTGGATGTGTGTGTCTCAAGTCACCTGTTAGGGCGATGCAGCATCCAGGACTACCAGGCGCAGACACTCATTTACTGGCGCTCACAGTCCCCTCTCCAGTGCTCAGTCTGCGGCGAGTGTCACAGTAGAGGCAGCGGCGGCTCTTATACGGGACCGGGCGGCTGAAGGAGCCCTCTCTCTCTCCACTTCAGAGGTGGCGGTGGCGGGTCTCCCTGGCGGCATCAATAGAGGCATCGGCGGCTCCTATACGGGACCAGGTGGCTGAAGGAGTGCTCCCTCTCCACTTCAGAGGTGGCGGCGGAGCTCACAGCCAGAATTACAGCACGACAGGTAACACCAAATGGCGCACTCCCCGTCGCTTACAAAGGCAGGCACCAGCGGACAGCAGAAATTTCACAACTCCATCACTGACCAAAACAGCCGTAGGTAGGGGTGTGCTGCCATATTGTGCGCCGTCACTGCACTTTGCGCTGTGGGCAAGGCACTATCGGCACACACCTAGTTACGGCCCCGCCCCTCATATCCTGTAAAGGTGAATCCCTTTGTTATTGTACCTTTTAAACAAGTATAACTTGCTGGTGTGGTGCATGTGGGCTATGTGTACATTTTGCACTATGTGGATTAAATATGAGATATGTCTTTATGGCTTTTCCGTGCGAATACAAATGCTACCGTAATTACTCATACCACGCGCTAACACGCAGGACCGCGTGAGCGGTCATACGCAACTTGTGAATATGCGCACGCACAGCAGAACAAGTACGCGCACGGAGGCCATATGTGTGGTGTTTGTACTTGGTACGTGTGACAATAATATTTTCGACTTCAACACTATCTATCTATCTATCTATCTATCTGTCTGTCTGTCTGTCTGTCTGTCTGTCTATCTATCTATCTATCTATCTATCTATCTATCTATCTATCATAGAGAAGAGCACACTAGTGAAACTCACATAAACTGTCCCGGAGCCAGCGGTAGGTATTTCAGCTGAAATCCTTATATGCATCCACAAGTCCCACAGCACTTGGTGAGAATAAAGCAAGAAGCGGCAGGTATACAGTATACCTGCCACTTCTTGCTTTAGTCTCAGCGAGTGCTGCGGGACTTGTGGATGTATATATATATGGATGTATATATATATATATATATATATATATAATATCCATAGCAGCCGCCACTCCCATTTGAAATCACAGCTTGTCTCTGTGCCTGAGTAGGAATCCAAACATATTCACCAATAGACACGGCACTGGAGACATTTTAAAGCAGAGCTCACTTGTATTGTTCATAAACGTTTCGGAGCAGACGCCCTGTCCTCAGTACCATACAAGATCACCACATACATACAAAAGTTATTTATAAATTAGTGATGAGCGGGTTCGGTTTCTCCGAAACCGAACCCCCCCGAACTTCACCTCTTTCACACGGGTCCGAGGCAGGTTAGAACCTTCCCGCCTTGCTCGGCTAACCCGAGCGCGCCCGAACGTATTCATCCCGCTGTCAGATTCTCGCGAGATTCGGATTCTATATAAGCAGCCGCGCGTCGCCGCCATTTTCACTCGTGCATTGGAGATAATAGGGAGAGGACGTGGCTGGCGTCCTCTCCGTTTATTGTAGAAGTTGATTGGTTTACTTTATTTCTTATTTGTGGGGAGGATTGGGGAGCAGCTGTTAGGAGGAGTACAGTGCAGAGTTTTGCTGATAAGTGACCACCAGTTTTTTTATCCGTTCTCTGCCTGAAAAAAACGCTCCATACCATATCTGTGCTCAGTGTGCTGCATGATATATCTGTGCTGAGTGCTCACACTGCTTAATTGTGGGGACTGGGGAGCAGCTATAGCAGGAGTACAGTGCAGAGTTTTGCTGACAGTGACCACCAGTATACGTTGTCTGCCTGAAAAACACTCCATATCTGTGCTCACAGTGTGCTGCTTTATTGTGGGGACTGGGGACCACCAGTATAATTAATATTATATAGGAGTAGTACAGTGCAGAGTGCACTGCTGTACCTACCTCTGTGTTGTCACTCGTCATCCATTAAGTATACTATCCATCTACATTGTATACCTGTGGTGCATTTTAGACTAGTTTAGCAGTTTGCTGACAGTGTCCACCAGTATATTATATATATAGCAGTACGGTAGGCCACTGCTGTACCTACCTCTGTGTCGTCACTCGTCATCCATTAAGCATACTATCCATTTACATTGTATACCTGTGGTGCATTTTTTTAAGACTAGTTTAGCAGTTTGCTGACAGTGTCCACCAGTATACTATATATAGCAGTACGGTAGGCCACTGCTGTACCTACCTCTGTGTCGTCACTTGTCATCCATTAAGTACACTATCCATCTACATTGTATACCTGTGGTGCATTTTAGACTAGTTTAGCAGTTTGCTGACAGTGTCCACCAGTATACGATATATAGCAGTACGGTAGGCCACTGCTGTGTACCTACCTCTGTGTCGTCACTCGTCATCCATTAAGTATACTATCCATCTACATTGTATACCTGTGGTGCATTTTAGACTAGTTTAGCAGTTTGCTGACAGTGTCCACCAGTATACTATATATAGCAGTACGGTAGGCCACTGCTGTACCTACCTCTGTGTCGTCACTCGTCATCCATTAAGTACACTATCCATCTACATTGTATACCTGTGGTGCATTTTTTTAGACTAGTTTAGCAGTTTGCTGACAGTGTCCACCAGTATACTATATATAGCAGTACGGTAGGCCACTGCTGTGTACCTACCTCTGTGTCGTCACTCGTCATCCATTAAGTATACTATTCATCTACATTCTATACCTGTGGTGCATTTTAGACAGTTTTGCAGTTTGCTGACAGTGTCCACCAGTATACTATATATAGCAGTACGGTAGGCCACTGCTGTGTACCTACCTCTGTGTCGTCACTCGTCATCCATTAAGTATACTATCCATCTACATTGTATACCTGTGGTGCATTTTAGACAGTTTTGCAGTTTGCTGACAGTGTCCACCAGTATACTATATATAGCAGTACGGTAGGCCACTGCTGTGTACCTACCTCTGTGTCGTCACTCGTCATCCATTAAGTATACTATCCATCTACATTCTATACCTGTGGTGCATTTTAGACAGTTTTGCAGTTTGCTGACAGTGTCCACCAGTATACTATATATAGCAGTACGGTAGGCCACTGCTGTGTACCTACCTCTGTGTCGTCACTCGTCATCCATTAAGTATACTATCCATCTACATTGTATACCTGTGGTGCATTTTAGACAGTTTTGCAGTTTGCTGACAGTGTCCACCAGTATACTATATATAGCAGTACGGTAGGCCACTGCTGTGTACCTACCTCTGTGTCGTCACTCGTCATCCATTAAGTATACTATCCATCTACATTGTATACCTGTGGTGCATTTTAGACAGTTTTGCAGTTTGCTGACAGTGTCCACCAGTATACTATATATAGCAGTACGGTAGGCCACTGCTGTGTACCTACCTCTGTGTCGTCACTCGTCATCCATTAAGTATACTATCCATCTACATTCTATACCTGTGGTGCATTTTAGACAGTTTTGCAGTTTGCTGACAGTGTCCACCAGTATACTCTATATAGCAGTACGGTAGGCCACTGCTGTGTACCTACCTCTGTGTCGTCACTCGTCATCCATTAAGTATACTATCCATCTACATTGTATACCTGTGGTGCATTTTAGACAGTTTTGCAGTTTGCTGACAGTGTCCACCAGTATACTATATATAGCAGTACGGTAGGCCACTGCTGTGTACCTACCTCTGTGTTGTCATTCGTCATCCATTAAGTATACTATCCATCTACATTGTAAACCTGTGGTGCATTTTAGACAGTTTTGCAGTTTGCTGACAGTGTCAACCAGTATACTATATATAAAGCAGTACGGTAGGCCATTGCTGTGTACCTACATCTGTGTCGTCACTCGTCATCCATTAAGTATACTATCCATCTACATTCTATACCTGTGGTGCATTTTAGACAGTTTTGCAGTTTGCTGACAGTGTCCACCAGTGTACTCTATATAGCAGTACGGTAGGCCACTGCTGTGTACCTATCTCTGTGTCGTCACTCGTCATCCATTAAGTATACTATCCATCTACATTGTATACCTGTGGTGCATTTTTTTAAGACTAGTTTAGCAGTTTGCTGACAGTGTCCACCAGTATACTATATATAGCAGTACGGTAGGCCACTGCTGTACCTACCTCTGTGTCGTCACTTGTCATCCATTAAGTACACTATCCATCTACATTGTATACCTGTGGTGCATTTTAGACTAGTTTAGCAGTTTGCTGACAGTGTCCACCAGTATACTATATATAGCAGTACGGTAGGCCACTGCTGTGTACCTACCTCTGTGTCGTCACTCGTCATCCATTAAGTATACTATCCATCTACATTGTATACCTGTGGTGCATTTTAGACTAGTTTAGCAGTTTGCTGACAGTGTCCACCAGTATACTATATATAGTAGTACGGTAGGCCACTGCTGTACCTACCTCTGTGTCGTCACTTGTCATCCATTAAGTATACTATCCATCTACATTGTATACCTCTGGTGCATTTTTTTAGACTAGTTTAGCAGTTTGCTGACAGTGTCCACCAGTATACTATATATAGCAGTACGGTAGGCCAATGCTGTGTACCTACCTCTGTGTCATCACTCGTCATCCATTAAGTATACTATCCATCTACATTCTATACCTGTGGTGCATTTTAGACAGTTTTGCAGTTTGCTGACAGTGACCACCAGTATACTATATATAGCAGTACGGTAGGCCACTGCTGTGTACCTACCTCTGTGTCGTCACTCGTCATCCATTAAGTATACTATCCATCTACATTGTATACCTGTGGTGCATTTTAGACAGTTTTGCAGTTTGCTGACAGTGTCCACCAGTATACTATATATAGCAGTACGGTAGGCCACTGCTGTGTACCTACCTCTGTGTCGTCACTCGTCATCCATTAAGTATACTAACCATCTACATTCTATACCTGTGGTGCATTTTAGACAGTTTTGCAGTTTGCTGACAGTGTCCACCAGTATACTCTATATAGCAGTACGGTAGGCCACTGCTGTGTACCTACCTCTGTGTCGTCACTCGTCATCCATTAAGTATACTATCCATCTACATTGTATACCTGTGGTGCATTTTAGACAGTTTTGCAGTTTGCTGACAGTGTCCACCAGTATACTCTATATAGCAGTACGGTAGGCCACTGCTGTGTACCTACCTCTGTGTCGTCACTCGTCATCCATTAAGTATACTATCCATCTACATTGTATACCTGTGGTGCATTTTAGACAGTTTTGCAGTTTGCTGACAGTGTCCACCAGTATACTATATATAGCAGTACGGTAGGCCACTGCTGTGTACCTACCTCTGTGTCGTCACTCGTCATCCATTAAGTATACTATCCATCTACATTGTATACCTGTGGTGCATTTTAGACAGTTTTGCAGTTTGCTGACAGTGTCCACCAGTATACTATATATAGCAGTACGGTAGGCCACTGCTGTGTACCTACCTCTGTGTCGTCACTCGTCATCCATTAAGTATACTATCCATCTACATTGTATACCTGTGGTGCATTTTAGACAGTTTTGCAGTTTGCTGACAGTGTCCACCAGTATACTATATAGCAGTACGGTAGGCCACTGCTGTGTACCTACCTCTGTGTTGTCACTCGTCATCCATTAAGTATACTATCCATCTACATTGTATACCTGTGGTGCATTTTAGACAGTTTTGCAGTTTGCTGACAGTGTCCACCAGTATACTATATATAGCAGTACGGTAGGCCACTGCTGTGTACCTACATCTGTGTCGTCACTCGTCATCCATTAAGTATACTATCCATCTACATTCTATACCTGTGGTGCATTTTAGACAGTTTTGCAGTTTGCTGACAGTGTCCACCAGTATACTATATATAGCAGTACGGTAGGCCACTGCTGTGTACCTACGTCTGTGTCGTCACTCGTCATCCATTAAGTATACTATCCATCTACATTCTATACCTGTGGTGCATTTTAGTTTTGCGCAGTAAATATAGTAGTAGGCCATTGCTATTGATACTGGCATATAATTCCACACATTAAAAAATGGAGAACAAAAATGTGGAGGTTAAAGGGAAAGATCAAGATCCACTTCCACCTCGTGCTGAAGCTGCTGCCACTAGTCATGGCCGAGACGATGAAATGCCATCAACGTCGTCTGCCAAGGCCGATGCCCAATGTCATAGTAGAGAGCATGTAAAATCCAAAACACAAAAGTTCAGTAAAATGACCCAAAAATCAAAATTAAAAGCGTCTGAGGAGAAGCGTAAACTTGCCAATATGCCATTTACGACACGGAGTGGCAAGGAACGGCTGAGGCCCTGGCCTATGTTCATGGCTAGTGGTTCAGCTTCAAATGAGGATGGAAGCACTCATCCTCTCGCTAGAAAAAACTTAAGCTGGCAAAAGCACAGCAAAGAACTGTGCGTTCTTCAAAATCACAAATCCCCAAGGAGAGTCCAATTGTGTCGGTTGCGATGCCTGACCTTCCCAACACTGGACGGGAAGAGCTTGCGCCTTCCACCATTTGCACGCCCCCTGCAAGTGCTGGAAGGAGCACCCGCAGTCCAGTTCCTGATAGTCAAATTGAAGATGTCACTGTTGAAGTACACCAGGATGAGGATATGGGTGTTGCTGGGGCTGGGGAGGAAATTGACAAGGAGGATTCTGATGGTGAGGTGGTTTGTTTAAGTCAGGCACCCGGGGAGACACCTGTTGTCTGTGGGAGGAATATGGCCCTTGACATACCTGGTCAAAATACAAAAAAAATCAGCTCTTCGGTGTGGAATTATTTCAACACAAATGCGAACAACAGGTGTCAAGCCGTGTGTTGCCTTTGTCAAGCTGTAATAAGTAGGGGTAAGGACGTTAACCACCTCGGAACATCCTCCCTTATACGTCACCTGCAGCGCATTCATCATAAGTCAGTGACAAGTTCAAAAACTTTGGGTGACAGTGGAAGCAGTCCACTGACCACTAAATCCCTTCCTCTTGTAACCAAGCTCCTGCAAACCACACCACCAACTCCCTCAGTGTCAATTTCCTCCTTACCCAGGAAAGCCAACAGTCCTGCAGGCCATGTCACTGTCAAGTCTGACGAGTCCTCTCCTGCCCGGGATTCCTCCGATGCATCCTTGAGTGTAACGCCTACTGCTGCTGTTGTTGCTGCTGGGAGTCGATCGTCATCCCAGAGGGGAAGTCGGAAGACCACTTGTACTACTTCCAGTAAGCAATTGACTGTCCAAAAGTCCTTTGCGAGGAAGATGAAATATCACGGCAGTCATCCTGCTGCAAAGCGGATAACTGAGGCCTTGGCATCCTGGGCGGTGAGAAACATGGTTCCGGTATCCAACGTTAATTCAGAGCCAACTAGAGACTTGATTGAGGTACTGTGTCCCCGGTACCAAATACCATCTAGGTTCCATTTATCTAGGCAGGCGATACCGAAAATGTACACAGACCTCAGAAAAAGACTCACCAGTGTCCTAAAAAATGCAGTTGTACCCAATGTCCACTTAACCACGGACATGTGGACAAGTGGAGCAGGGCAGACTCAGGACTATATGACTGTGACAGCCCACTGGGTAGATGTATAGCCTCCCGCAGCAAGAACAGCAGCGGCGGCACCAGTAGCAGCATCTCGCAAACGCCAACTCGTTCCTAGGCAGGCTACGCTTTGTATCACCGCTTTCCAGAATAGGCACACAGCTGAAAACCTCTTACGGCAACTGAGGAAGATCATCGCAGAATGGCTTACCCCAAATGGACTCTCCTGGGGATTTGTGACATCGGACAACGCCAGCAATATTGTGCGTGCATTACATCTGGGCAAATTCCATCACGTCCCATGTTTTGCACATACCTTGAATTTGGTGTGCAGAATTATTTAAAAAACGACAGGGGCGTGCAAGAGATGCTGTCGGTGGCCCGAAGAATTGCGGGCCACTTTCGGCATTCAGGCACCGCGTACAGAAGACTGGAGCACCACCAAACATTCCTGAACCTGCCCTGCCATCATCTGAAGCAAGAGGTGGTAACGAGGTGGAATTCAACCCTCTATATACTTCAGAGGATGGAGGAGCAGCAAAAGGCCATTCAAGCCTATACATCTGGCCACGATATAGGCAAAGAAGGTGGAATGCACCTGACTCAAGCGCAGTGAAGAATGATTTCAACGTTGTGCAAGGTTCTGCAACCCTTTGAACTTGCCACACGTGAAGTCAGTTCAGACACTGCCAGCCTGAGTCAGGTCATTCCCCTCAACAGGCTTTTGCAGAAGAAGCTGGAGACATTAAAGGAGGAGCTAAAACAGAGCGATTCCGCTAGGCATGTGGGACTTGTGGATGGAGCCCTTAATTCGCTTAACCAGGATTCACGGGTGGTCAATCTGTTGAAATCAGAGCACTACATTTTGGCCACCGTGCTCGATCCTAGATTTAAAACCTACGTTGTATCTCTCTTTCCGGCAGACACAAGTCTGCAGAGGTTCAAAGACCTGCTGGTGAGAAAATTGTCAAGTCAAGCGGAATGTGACCCGTCACCATCTCCTCCTTCACATTCTCCCGCGACTGGGGGTGCGAGGAAAAGGCTAAGAATTCCGAGCCCACCCGCTGGCGGTGATGCAGGGCAGTCTGGAGCGAGTGCTGACATCTGGTCCGGACTGAAGGACCTGGCAACGATTACTGACATGTCATCTACTGTCACTGCATATGATTCTCTCACCATTGAAAGAATGGTGGAGGATTATATGAGTGACCGCATCCAAGTAGGCATGTCAGACAGTCCGTACGTATACTGGCAGGAAAAAGGCAATTTGGAGGCCCTTGCAGAAACTGGCTTTATTCTACCTAAGTTGCCCTCCCTCCAGTGTGTACTCCGAAAGAGTGTTTAGTGCAGCCGCTCACCTTGTCAGCAATCGGCGTACGAGGTTACTTCCAGAAAATGTGGAGAAGATGATGTTCATTAAAATTAATTATAATCAATTCCTCCGTGGAGACATTCACCAGCAGCAATTGCCTCCAGAAAGTACACAGGGACCGGAGATGGTGGATTCCAGTGGGGACGAATTAATAATCTGTGAGGAGGGGGATGTACACAGTGAAAGGGGTGAGGAATCGGAGGATGATGATGAGGTGGACATCTT
The DNA here is from genome assembly GCF_028390025.1 of Pseudophryne corroboree. Taxonomy (NCBI): domain Eukaryota; kingdom Metazoa; phylum Chordata; class Amphibia; order Anura; family Myobatrachidae; genus Pseudophryne; species Pseudophryne corroboree. The sequence continues at coordinate 920,543,612 of NC_086444.1, forward strand.
GCCTCTGTAGAGCCAGTTTGTGCAAGGAGAGATTGATTGCTTCTTTTTTGGTGGGGGCACAAACCAACCAGTCATTTCAGTCACAGTCGTGTGGCAGACCCTGTCACTGAAATGATGGGTTCGTTAAAGTGTGCATGTCCTGTTTATACAACATAAGGGTGGGTGGGAGGGCCCAAGGACAATTCTATCTTGCACCTCTTTTTTCTTTCATTTTTCTTTACATCATGTGCTGTTTGGGGACAATTTTTTGGAAGGGCCATCCTGCCTGACACTGCAGTGCCACTCCTAGATGGGCCAGGTGTTTGTGTCGGCCACTTGTGTCGCTTAGCTTAGTCACACAGCCACCTTGGTGCGCCTCTTTTTTTCTTTGCATCATGTGCTGTTTGGGGACTATTTTTTTGAAGGGCCATCCTGCCTGACACTTCAGTGCCACTCCTAGTTGGGCCAGGTGTTTGTGTCGGCCACTTGTGTCGCTTAGCTTAGCCATCCAGCGACCTCGGAGCAAATTTTAGGACTAAAAATAATATTGTGAGGTGTGAGGTGTTCAGAATAGACTGGAAATGAGTGGAAATTATGGTTATTGAGGTTAATAATACTATGGGATCAAAATGACCCCCAAATTCTATGATTTAAGCTGTTTTTTAGGGTTTTTTGAAAAAAACACCCGAATCCGACAAAAATTTTTCGGTGAGGTTTTGCCAAAACGCGTCCGAATCCAAAACACGGCCGCGGAACCGAACCCAAAACCAAAACACAAAACGCGAAAAATTTCCGGTGCACATCACTATTATAAATAGCTGTGCATGGCTCTGTGATCCTCCCCACCGCTGACCGGGCTCCCATTTCCGGCCGCGGCGCCACTGTCCACTTCCTCCCCTGACGTAATGGTCACGTAGAAAACACAGTGTATGCGTGTCACCGGATCCACTGCCCGGAAGAAGAGGGCTCCGTGTAGGGAGGCCAATCCCGGGATCGGGATCGACGGGATCCCGGGATTTGGACCCAAAAATGCCGGGATTTGAATCCCGGGATTGGAGCATCCAATCCTGAGATTCACGGGATTACACTGCGCATGTGCGGGAGGGAGTGTGTGTAAGTAATACTACTTACAATTAGGCGGGCGGCAGCCATAGACAAACGCTGAACGCAGCGGCACTTCAAATGTGGCGCCGGCCGCCAGCCAATCAGAGCTGGCGGACCGGCAGCCAATCAAGTAAGCTGCCGCAGCAGCGACAGCCAATCAGGAGCGACTGCTGTGGCCGCTTACCTGATTGGCTGCCGGTCCGCCAGCTCTGGTTGGCCAGGGCCGGCGCTTCATTTGAAATGCCGCCGCGTTCAGTGTGTCCATGGCTGGCGCCCACCTAATAGTAAGTGGTATTACTTACACCCACCCTCCCTCCGTGTAGTGCTAACAGCCTACCTCCCGCGCCGCTACCAACCCTCCCCGCTACCTACACCCTCCCGCACCGCTACCTACATCCTCCCGCCCAGCTACCTACACCCTCCCGCACCGCTACCTACATCCTCCCGCCCAGCTACCTACACCCTCCCACAGCGCTGCCTACATCCTCCCGCCCAGCTACCTACACCCTCCCGCACTGCTACCTACACCCTCCCTCCCTTCCCCGCTGCTACCTACACCCTCCCGCACCGCTACCTACCCTCCAGCGCTGCTCCCTACACCCTTCTTCACTGATCCCTACTGCAATCCCGGGATCCCGGGAATCCCGGGATTGAGCGTTTTTCAATCCCGAATCCCGGGATTGAAAAAACGGCCCGGGATTGGCCTCCCTAGCTCCGTATACACCTTGCCAAGAAGGGGATCTACAGGGTAACAGCGGATCGGTTACAGCGAGTCCTATAATGAACATAAACATAAATACATACAAATACACATAAACAGGAACACATAGAAACATCACAATATAAAAACACATTACAATTTACAATGTGAAGAAGCATAGCGTTAGAGAAAAGACCACAATAGGAAGAAACTCCACCGTATACAAAAACATTCTATTAAGGCAAAACACGCAGAAACAGCATAGCACTAGTTATTAAAATTTTCTCTTTCATATATAGTCTGTGCTTGGCTCAGTGTTAGGATGTACAGATTTACCATTATGGTGATAGTAGGGGAGATTTTTTAGCACCGTTTTTAACTAGTTTAATTATCTATCTATCTATCTATCTATCTATCTATCTAGCTATCTATCTATCTATCTATTTATCGTCTGGCCCATATGCTGAGCCATAGGATGGTTATCTGGTGTGTTCCACAAGGACCTGGGCCAAGTATCGGTGGCACGGTACAACGCCGCTGCCGCCCTTCACATGCCACACGCAGCAGCTGCTGTCATTATCCCTGGGGATGGGATGGGGAGCCGCACTGTAACCCGCAGGTAAGGAGCTATCAGCAGCGCGGCATATGGCTGCAGCCTGTGTACATGGCCCAGTGGCTGTCACCTGTGGAAGGGGGGGGGGGAGGGGGGAGCCGCGCTGTAACCCTCCGCTTATGGAGCTGTCACCACCGCGGCATATGGTTGCAGCCTGTGTATCTGGCCCAGGGCTAGTAATGACGTGGACCTGTGGAAGGGGGGGGGGGGGGGGGAGAGAGAGAAGGGGGGCTTTCTAGCTCGCAGTGATCTGTGATTCAGAAAGGCAGACCCTGCTAGAGCCCCGCCCAGCGTTACACACTGAGTCACAGAATCACAGATCTGGGCAATTATATAAGAGATAATACAAATGTAGGTCATTGTAGGTGCCTTATAGCATAGTAAAAGGAATAACATCTGACATTCAAATAAACATTTTCAAACTTCTAGAATATTAGCTTTCTAGGATACAGAAGTGTAAATGTGATAATGTCCTTTCCCTCTTACACTACAAGAGCTTAAGCACCTGATGGTGAAGACAGGAAAATGTAACTGCTGATAAGCCTTTCTTTTTTGTCAGTGTCAGTTTCAGTGCAATGCAAGTAAACAATAATAAGAGAAAGATATAGAGTACGTAATTACATTGTTCTTTGTATAGGAAAATACAATGTAAAAGTTGGAAATTGCTGGATTAAAGGTTATATGTTAGGGGAATTCTTGAGTTCAGTTGAGGTCAAACTGAAAAAAAAAAAATCATTAATATTGTTTATGCCTTAAAATATTTCTCTGGCATTTATTTTATACAGCTGACAGGTGCCTTAATTAGGATTCCTCCTCCACAGCTCCATTGTGAGATGATATCTTGACACTCATATCTTGTTGGTTTCATACATTTCATGCAAATATTAGAGCTTATGTAATACTGGGGTGCAAATTAATAACAGCTAAGCACATTTCCTAATTTTTCTAGTTGCTCTGGGCTCCTGATCTCAGCAGACTTGATCTGACAAGCTCCTCAATCTTGCCTAGGCTTTACCATCCTCTGGGCCCCTGATATAATTTGGACATGTCCTGGCCCAGCTTCATCACCTATCCCAGTAGTGCACCTTATCCCAGGATCATTGATTAGTTAAACAACTCTGCCCACACCGCTACGGGCCTGCTTTCTCTGTAATAGTCCACTTTCTCCATCCTCATTCCAGCTCCAGATGTGTGTGGTCTAAAGCGTCCCTACTATTCTGCTCTAACACCTACACAAATACTGCACTTGCTTAATCCAAATGCCAAAGTGAGCACACTGCTCGATCCATGCCACATTGCTCTGGGCATGATCAGGTCTGCTGGTTGAGGCCATGGCTTCAGAATTCTGGCCATGTCAGAGACAATTTTCAATCACCCACCTTCAGGGGCTAGGCTACTGAATGCTTCATCGGTGACTGGTGAACTATGGCAATCTTAGAGGTTACTCTGACTGTGGTCTGCTCTTTCCTGGTTCCATCATGTTACATAGTCAAATCTGAACATAGTTGCCGCATGGTACAGTCATCTTTGCCTGTCAATCATCCATATCATTATACCTCTAGGCCTCTGACTTAAGTGTCATCTATACCTCCAATCAGTTGTAGCCCCTTCCTCAGTCAGACATCTAGGTCTCCACCCTCTTTCTTGGCCTCTGCTCCATTTGGGCATTTGTGACATTGAAGCCTCAGTCACCTTCTCAACCCACCCTCCTGTAACTTGGACTATCCTGTACTCTGTGATATCCACCCCTACTGCAAATTGGACTGCATAGGGTCTACCCGCTATGCCTATGCCTTTTCAGTGACTGAAACCAACGGTGATTTTGTAGGGGGTATGAATGGAAAGTGTTCTGTGTTTATATGTGTGTGAGATACAGCAGGTTGGAATCATGATGCATTAGAACCAAGGAAATTGTCGGCACAAGTTTTCAATGGGTCTGAGCTATATGTGAGAGTACTAGAGCAGAGGAATGATAATGAGGGGCACCAGTTGGAGTGTGAGTAGAAGAAACACCACAATCAGAAAATATAAAAAAAATCAATGTGAAAAACGATAGATGGAAATTAAATGGCAGAATTAATGTAGCAATTCCAAAATAGTTCTAAAAGAGCTTAAGGATTGAAAAACTGATGCTTAAAGAAAACTGCTATATAATACAATGAAACGTGGATTCATTTATGACGTTGTGGAGATAGTAAATATTGTATTTTTGCAATCTACTAATAAAATGTGTTGCTGGCCTGCTTTGGCAAGATTTCGATGATAAATCATGGCAATAGGGGATTTTCTATGATAAGCAGAAATACAGAATCAGCCTTATTACCGGATAAAGATAAAACAGGGTTTAAGATACCTTACAAATTCATTGGGGAGATTATGGTGAATCCTTTCTATTGAAGCTCCAGACCACTAAGTTGAAGAGAATACTACATCACAGGGGAAGCAATGAAGGAAAGCTAGTAGAGGCTGTATTTTGTTGATGTGAAGCTACTATTAGCCTGATTCATACCTGATTGCTGTTGTGCATTTTCACACAGCGGACGATCAGGTACTAACTGTGCATGCGTATGCACCGTAATGTGCACTCGCGTCGGACAACAACAAAGGGCATCGCCAGTCAGCGACAGGATAGTGTTAAAAATCCGATCGCACGGGTGTTCGCAAGGTGATTGACAGGAGGAGGCCGTTTGTGTGGTGGTAACTGACCGTTTACTGTGAGTGTCCGAAAAAACGCAGGCGTTCCCAAGCGTTTTCAGGGAGGGTTTCTGACGTCAGCACCGGCCACGATCAGCCTGCTCTGATCGCACTGTAGGAGTAAGTCCTGGGCTGCGCAGAGACTGCACACAGTGGATTTTTGCAGCCCTGCGTACACATGGGATTGCACACTTGCACGGTAAATTTACACTCCCCCTGGCGGCGCCGACTATCTGAACACAGGAGTTAGCAGCCCAGCGATCAGGACTGATCACCCCCTATGGTCATAGAGCTGCTGTAATGCACAGAGGACTTTAGTGTGCATCATGCGATGCTGCTAATTGTATCACAGCGGTAAGAGGCAATCATGAAGAAAGTGAGCACATGTATATTAATGTGCTGTACTGCATGGTGTGCACAAAGGACTGCTTGGCATGCTGTCACTTTTTGTTAAGCTATGGGTATATAACCCATTCACTCCATTCTACAGTTGACAAAATTCCTGAAACTTCTGCTTTTCTCAGCTGTGCCACAAACTTTGGTCAAATACTGTAGCTTGAGGTAAAGGCAGAGTTTTTTTTCTGACATTTTGGAGTAGCCTTTTCATTTAGAACAATGGTGGATTTTATTCCTTGTTCAAATACACTGAGTTGTGTGGTAGACACCTCAAGACACTCAATAAGGTATATGCAAATAATGCATCAAGAATACTGTTTTGATGTTATCAGATGCAGTTTACATATTCTTACACTACTTCAATTAGGTTACACAATGGGGCAGATGTACCAAGCCCTGGAGAGTGATAAAGTGGAGAGTGATAAAGTACCAGCCCAAAAGAATCCTATTTAGGGGATTGGGGGAATTTTTTTTACCCACGTTAAATTATAGTACCGCGGGTAAAAAGAGAGGTGGCCTCCGGCTTTAATGCCCCTGTGGTTATTCAATTGCACTCCCTATTTCACCTGACAGCCTTGTTAAAGGCAGATAAATTAACATTAATAGGCATTAACATGGGTTAATGGGCGTTAACACACAGAATCTGTGAAAAGTTCATGGATTTGTGTGTTAACAGGGTTGCGGCACCCATTAACCCACTGATTATTTGGAAATTTTTCAGCATTTGTTCAGAGGTGTAACAAATAATCCAATAAGGGCTGCCGGCAGGAGCTAACTGAATAACCCCAGGGGATCAATTAGCCCATGGTAAATTATTGCAGCTAATTGAATAACCCCCTACCATAATCAGCTTCTTGTGAAACATTTCCAATAAGCAACAAAACTTAAGTCTTCCACACATCTGCAACCCTGTTTCCCCGATCTGTCGTCACCACCAATCTGCCGACCTGATCCACGGCCATCAATGATTGGCTATCCATCAGGGAATCAAGGAAATTAAACTTGTTAAAAATCTATTTCGATCGAGATCGGTTAATCGTTTTTTTTTCTTTCTCCAACCTGGCCGTTGAGGGATCAGGAAATTGCCAAATATACAGCATCTGTGATGTATGGGGCCATTCATCTTATTTACAGTATATGTGCATTGCTACACTTAGAAAGCACTTGTTCATCATTTCAAAGTAATCATAGGGTACTCATAAAACTGTGTGAACAGAAGCATAAACACATACTTGTATGCAACAATTAGTAACATCAGTACTATCTAGCCATTATAAACCAAACATTATCAAACAAACACAATAACATTACAATAGCATAAAAGAAAACAATAACATGAGAATGCCATATGCCAAAGCACCTGTATCCCTACTGTACATCCCTATTCTAGATCAGTGGTTCCCAAAACTTAAACTCCTAATGGAAAATCAAAATGTTGCGCATTGCATTTGTATTTTGGTATTCACAACAAATGTACCAAACACAAGGGTTAGTACAAAGTCCATAATTTGTACCATAACCAAGGATACAAGCTTTGCTTTGGAGCAACCAATGGTTAGCTACCAGAATGTGATGCCTGATCAAATTCTGTAAAACAAATGACAGCATCGGTTTCTCATCAAACAAAACAATTTTTAATGTAGCTTTTTTTTCGTACTCACTGTACTAACAACATAGTGTTACATATAGCATGTAGAATAACACATTAATTGTATTACTATGCAGTTGCATCATTGTTGATTGAATGAGTTGCACCAAGAATGTTAAAGACAAAGACAATTATTAATACAGAGCCCCGTAATGCTTTACTTTTTCTAACATACTGAAGAATAACTCTAACTACAATCTATATCACCTCACCTGGATTTTTCTAAAACTACTATTTTCTAACACTGCATAACTTTAGATATTTTCACACAAGTTCAGCACTGACCTTGAATAAAGACTTTTATATTGTACTGCAAAATTTTACCTACAAAAAACATTTTTCCCTCTTTTTCCAGTGGGAATATTTCTTTAACCTAATAGAGAAGCATTTAATTAATTTGTACTTTGATCTTTAGCTTGTCTAAACTTCTTTACTATCTCTTTCTTATTTTCAAACCTAATCCATCATTACATGTTACTGTGAGTTTAGCAGGATCTTTACCAGTGGTTTGATTTTCAACTTTCTTGCATCTGTCATTGGGCCCACACACAGTGCTATTTGTGTTAGGAGCGATTTGAGTCTCTACAATGTGTGTTATACGAAATTGAGGGTACACACGGTGCTATCTGAACTACATCCGATTTTGAATACACTACAATGTACTATGGGGTCATTCCGAGTTGATTGCTCGCTAGCAGTTTTTAGCAGCCGTGCAAACGCATAGTCGCCGCCCACGGGGGAGTGTATTTTTGCTTTGCAGGAGTGCGAATGCCTGTGCAGCAGAGTGCCTGCAAACACATTTTGTGCAAAACAAGACCAGCCCTGTAGTTACTTATCCTGTGCGATGATTGCTGCGACGAGTGACACGGTAATGACGTCAGATACCCGCCCAGCAAACGCCCGGCCACACCTGCGTTTTTCCAATCACTCCCAGAAAAGGGGCAGTTGCCACTGAGAAATGCCCTCTTCCTGTCAATCTCCTTGCGTTCGGCTGTGCGATTGGAATCATTGCTAGAACCAGTGCAAAACCACAAAGGACTTCGTACCCATACGACGCGTGTGTGCATTGTGGTGCATACGCAAGCGCAGATTAGCCATTTTTTTTCAAGGATCGCTATGCAGCGAACAACGGCTGCTAGTGATCAACTCGGAATGACCCCCTATATGCGATGTAGCACAAAAATACCTGCCTGCACATACTATTTTGCCTTGAGATATGGACTAGACGGGAGCGTGCTTCTCATCGCAAAGGGACAATACACATGGTGCAATTTGAACTAGACGCGATGCTATTTGAACGAAAAAGATCAAATAGCATGCGAGAATCGCACCGTGTGTGGGCACCATTTGTGTACTTCACTCTGCAACTGACTTTCTGAAACACAATAGCATGTTTTTTTTATTTTTTGCTATGTTACTTTTTAACCCACTTCATGATCTAGTAAACAGTGTTTTGAAAACAAATTAAGTACAACAGGGATGTGCGGTGAGGCACTGGCTAGTACCAGAGCCAGATTTAGACATAATATATGACAAAGGTTCATGCGGACATTATACACAGGTGCATCAGTATATACTGCTGGAAGTTTGGTGAATGTTGTTTAGAGATGTGCGGAAAAAGTAGGCACCTGTCATAGACTTTTGCTCCAGAGTTTTGACTATAAAAATTATTAGTATAATACAAACATTTTCTAATATATTCTTTGTATTTTTCATATACTATACAGTATATAGTGAGAACTCTGGCGTATACATTAGTATGACAGGAAAGGTTCTGTCTCACCTGCCTCACCTCACCGCACGTCATAACTGTAAGATTTCGGTCTGGATTACCTTCCGGAGCTGTCTTGTGATCCATTTTTTTTAAAGAGATTTATGATGGATAAACCTTTTGGAATTTTTCAGGAACTTATCTGATAAGGTCACACTGAGCACCCGTCTGATTTTCCCCAGCGTTTAGCTGGCACACACCTTAATAGATAACAGATATGTACATCACCTCTTGGCTGCCAGCTAGACACAAATATTAGACACCTGGAGGCCACAAGGTGTACCAGAAGAAACATCATAGACTTTACCACAGCCTTTAATTCCAAAGCACACACAGCAAATCATAAAGTGAGAATATAATTTTGATGTTATCAGATGCAAGTTTCATACTCTTACTTCAATGAGGTCACATGATGTTTCCTAAGGGGCATACACAATGCAATATGAACTATCGATATGGACTATATAGTCCTTAAGTACATGTTGCACCACGTATAAACAGCTTGTGATGCCGATGCGCGCTCCCGCTGGGTTGGTATCGCAGGAAAAAATAGACTGCGTGGCAGCTCAATTTTGACTAGATACTGTACAATCTACAATGAGCTATTTCTAGTATAGTCAAAATCAACCATAGTCATAAATAGTCAAACTTAGGTTGGGTATGGGTTATCCCAGTCGCGGGATGCCGGTGGGGGGGCAAGCTCATCGAGTCCCCTTGGGAACTCAGGTGTCATGGACACCCACAAGTAGGACTAGTGCATGCTAGTCTGCATGTCGACTGTCAGGATGGGGGGGGGGGCGGAAAAAAGACCATAGTCAATATCGGTGGTTCTGGGCTCCGGGGAGTTAAAGGGAAATTGCATAGTAATAATTGACCATAGCCAGAATCGCACCGTGTGTATGCACCTTTAGGCTATGTACACATTAGACATTATATTGGACAATTTGTCATTGTGAGGCATATTGGAATGACATATCATCCATATCGTCTAATGTGTATGCACAGTTGCGCATTCACATGCGTTGTTCGTCGCATCTTTTCATCTTCTGTACTGCACAGCAGATGGGAAAAGGTTGTGAATGATGTGATGGACAATGTGCAGTGTTCATGCACAACTGCATGCCCAATATATCTTCACACTTTGAAAGAATTGAAAGAAAGAATCCATATGCAGCAGCCACGCCTTTGTTCAGCAGGACCTCTGCACTCTTCTCCTCTTCCTTGCCTTCTGGCTAGCAAGGAGCAAGACCAAACCCACAGTGTATAATGCCCCAGCTTGAAAGTCAAAGGCATCCATAGTAAATAATCACTTTGTAAAGCAAAACAAAGCAAAGCAATACGCTGCAGTACATACTGTAGAGCATTCAGAGGGTAAACCTAGCCTTAGCAAACACAAAGCAGTACTGCAAAAAGAAAATGGCATTTTCTACTTTTCCCCTTTACAGCACAGCCCATTGTACACTACACTGCCCATTATTCTAATTTCCCATGGATCTTAAAGATGGTTGCATAGTGTGTACAGGAGCAATGATAAATCGTACTTGATCCAATTATGCAATATATTGTGACCAGGGCCGGTGCTAGGGTGTTCGGCACCCCCCTGCAAACTATACATTTGCGCCCTTGCATACTTCACAGATGGTCAGCGCTCACTTTTAGCGCATGCCAGGAAAGTGGGTGTGAGCTCACAAGGAAGGGGCATGGTCACACAATAGTACCATTTCAAATTACACCACCTAGTAGCACAATCTTATTCACATTACACCGCACATAGTAGTGCTGCTCATTCACATAATGCCCCCAGTAGTACGGAAGCTTATACACATAATGCCCACAGTAGTGCCACTTATACATACTGTATATTGCCCACAGTAGTAGTGCCACTTATACACATAATGCCCCCAGTAGTAGTGCCCCTTATACACATAATGCTCCCAGTAGTAGTGCAGCTTATATATAATGCCCCAATATGCCATTAATATATACATAGTTCCCCCAGTAGTATCATCCTTATACATAATGCCCACAGAAGTGCCGCTTATACATTATGACCCCAGTAGTAGCGTCTGTATACATAATGCCCCCCAGTAGTAGCATCCTTACATGTAATTCCCACAGAAGTGCTGCAGTACCACTTATACATAATGCCCAGAGTAGTAGCATCCTTATACATAATGCCCACAGAAGTGCCCCTTATACATAATGCCCCCCCAGTAGTAGCATCCCTATACATAATTCCCACAGTAGTAGCATCCTTATACATAATGCCCACAGAAGTGCCCTTTATACATAATGCCGCCCAGTAGTAGCATCCCTATACATAATGCCCACAGTAGTAGCATTCTTATACATAATGCCCACAGAAGTGCCCTTTATACATAATGCCCCCCATTAGTAGCATCCTTATACATAATGCCCACAGACATGCCACTTATATATAACCCCCCCAGTAGTAGCATCCTTATACATAATGCCCCCAGTAGTAGTAGCATCCTTATACATAATGGCCCCCAGTAGTAGCGTCCTTATACATAATGCCCTCCAGTAGTAGTAGCGTCCTTATACATAATGGCCCCCAGTAGTAGCATCCTTATACATAATGCCCCCCAGTAGAAGCATCCTTATACATAATGCCCCCCAGTAGTAGTGTCCTTATACATAATGCCCCCAGTAGTAGCATTTTTATACATAATGCCCACAGTGGTAGCGCCCTTATACATAATGCCCACAAACATCCTGCTTATATATAATGCCTCTCAAAAGTAGCGTCCTTATACATAATGCCTCTCAGTAGAAGCATCCTTATAAATAATGCCCCCCATAGAAGAGTCCTTAAACGTACTCCCCCCAGTAGTAGCATCCTTATACATAATGCCCTCGAGTAGTAGCGTCCTTATACATAATGCCCTCCAGTAGTAGTATCCTTATACATAATGCCCCCCAGTAGTAGCGTCCTTATACATAATGCCCTCGAGTAGTAGCGTCCTTATACATAATGCCCTCCAGTAGTAGTATCCTTATACATAATGCCCCCCAGTAGTAGCGTCCTTATACATAATGCCCTCCAGTAGTAGTGTCCTTATACATAATGCCAACAGTGGTATCGTCCTTATACATAATGCCTATAGACGTGCCGCTTATATATAATGCCTCCCAGTAGTTGCGTCTGTAATGCGCACACATACACACCCCACACCCCCACCATACACACCCCACACCCCCACCATACACACACACACACACACACACACACACACACACACACACACACACACACACACCACACACACATACACACCCCCACCATACAAACACACACAACACACACACATATTTCTCTCTCATACTCCACTTACCTAAGTCTGGCTGGCACCAATGTTTACTCTTCCTCTGTACAGCAGCCTGTTCCCGTGTAGCCCCGCCACTCCATCCCATGTAGCTCCACCCCCTTTTAGGGACCCGCACACAGCCGCTGTCATACTGTAGGTGAGGGGGGAGAAGGCTTTTCATGCTGCCGGTGCCACTGCCTGTTATACAGTGTGACAGGCACAGCAGCCGTAAGCAGCAGCAGCAGGGGGGACAGGGCGGCGCAGCAGCAGGGTTGCAGAGTAGGGAGAGTGCCTATCCAGCCTGATTGTGACATCACATGAATTATTGCACAGTGTGAATCAAACTGGTTGATGTACAGATGTGTCCTCATACATCTAGCCTCAATACGTCATACATCGCAAGATGCCTAGCGCGAGTGAGCTGCCAGGTCCCATGCAACTCTGCTAGCTTTGGGCGTCTTTTTTTGCCAAAAATGTGTTATTTGTAATGCAATGCAACTACGATGCACAAGTAGACTATGCTCATTAATTTGATATGGAACAATTATGCACCTGTGTGCAGCTCAGTCTGTATATGAATCACAATGGAACTTGGAAGTTGGCCGCTGCATCATAGTACAGATTCAAAGACTCAGATATATAAGTGTTGCATATCAAACTAATCAGCACAATCTCCCGGTACATCCTAGTCACATCACATTGTGAATAAAACACTTTTTTGGTGAAAAGGATGCAAAAAATACACCTAACTCTAACAGTGTCTCACAGGACCTTGAGTGCCGACAGGGTCTGTTTGGCATGACTACAGCAATGATGTATGAAGACACATCTGTACTGTACTTATTAAGTCACCTGTGCTTAAACATGGATATGCTTAAATTCTGGAATGTTGGGTGCCTTAAGTGCTGAGTTTGGCAAACTCTAGTTCATATTTTGTATACAATACATACCTCCCAACTTCTAGCGACATTGGAGAGGGACACCTGAGTGGGCCGCAGTTGCATGCCCGGAATAAGGGTGTGTGGCTTATGAGATAGGGGCGTGGCCTCACGGCAAGTGCCACGAACGCGAGTCATGACCCTGCTTTTGGGGATTTGGTAAAAACAGGAACGGTCCAGAGCTCGGAATGTCGGACCAGACCGGCTCCCTGCAGCAAACTTTGTCATTCTGTAGCTTGTAGTGCTTGTAGTGCTCGTCCCTGTCCAGGGGTGTACTGTCCAAGGGGGTGTCCTGTCCAAGAGATTACAGCCTCCATGTATGGTCCGCGGATGGGGTAATAGCTGGAATGGTCTGAACCATACGGGGAGGCTGTAATCTCGCCGTCCCTGCTTCCCAGGTGACAGCTGTCACAGGCACCCTTGGACAGAACACCACCCAGACAGGGATGAACACTACAAGCTCCAGAAAGGCAGAGTTTGCTGCAGTGAGCCGGTCCGGTGCCCCAGGGCCTGGACCATTCAAGTTTTTGTCCAGTCACCATTGTGAGATCATGTGCGCAGCGCTCTGTGAGCTGGGCATGCCCCTATTTCCTGTGAATAGATGCTGCGCACAATGTCTGTTCTCCCAACTGCATACCTCCCAACTGTCCCGTTTTTCGCTGGACAGCCCCCTTTTTTGGGACTCACCCATGGGCCACAGTGTCCTGCAGTGGGGGGGGGGGTGAGGGCAGTGGTGAGGCACACAGCGTCTATTCACAGGAGACAGAGGGACTGGTGGCATACCAGCATTTCACAGAGCGCTGGGCATGCCCCCACAGTGATGGAAAATGGGGCGTGGCTCACAATCGCGGCACTCCCAGTTGGAGCCACGCCCCTTTTCTATAAACCATGCCCCCTTTTTGGCCAGGCGTGGCTTTGTAATGCCATGGAGTCCCTACTTACCATCTACTGATGTTGGGAGGTATGAAACTGCCCCCCCCCCCCACCGCCGGACACTGCAGCCTGTGCGTGCGACAGTGGGACAGTGCCTAAAAAATGGGACTGTCCCGCCATAATCGGGACATTTGTGAGGTATGACAATATATCACAGGTCAATAGTTACAGTAACAATTTATTTACAGCCCATAATTGGCTTTTTGTTCTAATTAGTGTAGCATTATATTTACAGTATATAAAACTACCTTTCCAGACAGTCCTTGCGAAAAACAACCGTCCCAGTGAGGAGAAATCTGGCCTGTGTTTGCCGCCATTTGCAAATACAAAATACGGCAACAAATACTTTTACCACAGCGCACAAATGCCTACTCAGGCATGTGTACAATGTGTGCGAGGGATTGGAGAAGGCGCTGCAATATGCTGGAAAGCATCTTGAAAGCAATAAAGGAACTGTCACCTACTTTTCTCCAAGTCAATCTAGTAGTGTCACAGTGTTTTATTAGAATTGTTTTATTTTATTTCTCTGCTCCTACCAAGAAATGCCAATCTGACATGCTTTTTTAACTATATACATATAATTACTTTCTCCTAGAGGAAACATTGGGCCTAATTCATGTTTTGTATGCAATGGCCAATATTCATGCAACAGAGTGATTTTCAGCAAACTGCGCATTTGGTGCGAAAACAATACACATGCGCGAAGGTGCTGCTGTGACCCAGTTTGCACTGAGAACTTTATCGAAGAGCGATTAACAGAAAGCAGCGGTTTGGATGTGTTACAGAAAGTTTAAGGTGAGTGATTAGGATAGCGCAGATGTGACATGGCCATTTTCAGAGCATGTATCTTCTGATGGCTGTGTGATCGCACATGCAAATATATGGCGTCTGAGTCGCTACTGCTGTGGCCACTCTGCGTAGCCATAGGCCAACCCTTAGCGTCGATGTCCTCCTTAATTGTGTACAGTCCGCTAATGTGTATGCAATTGCAACTGAGCTTGCGATGAGTCCGGTGGGTGTCTCTTTTCATTTCTGGACTTCAGCTTTACTTGGTAACATTGCAGCTCCGTAGCCGAGAGAATAGCATTTACAATTGTATTAGCGTACAAATATGAATTAGGCCCACAATCTCTCCAGTACATGTCATCAACAAAACAGATTTTTTAGAATAGCATTTCCTCAAGTAACTACAGTATGTAATACTCCTTTGCTGTAGTAACTTATGTTGGCAGAGTGTTCTGGGCTATCTGGTGCAGTGACGTCAGTCCACACACTTAGTGACTTAAACAGTAATGCAGGTTTATTTAGTGAACACAGGTGACTCAGATGTAACACTGATATCTGTAATCAGGAGCCCATATATCACACAAGCTAACAGCATTAGGTAGTGGTCCTTATCAGAAGATGTCTGTGGTGGTGAAGCATGGAGGACTGCACAGCTGTGCAGTCTGACTCCCAATATAGAGAAGATAATGCATGTACTGGAACACTGTGAGACTCTGTAGCTGAGATCTGCTCCCAGTCTCAACTCTGCACACTTGTACACCAGGACACTGTCTCTCAGTCTCTGTGTGTGTCACACTCTCCTTACTATCTCTTAGATGGAGGAACAGGAACTACTACATATAACTCCGCCTCCGAGTGACTCCTGGCACTAGAGGTCTAACACTAAGGGATGGACGCGTAGACTGGTACACAGAAGGAGACAGGTACAGAGCGCACCATATCCTAACAACTTATAGGGTGGATCAAGGGGTTGGGTATGCTTTTCCCGCGGCTAGGATCCCGGCGGTCAGCATCCTGATGCTGGGATCCCGGCCGTCAGAATGTTGGCATGGGGGGGTGAGTGCAACAAAGCCCCTTGACATCGTGGACACCCACGAGTGGGAATAGTCCCTGTTAGTTGGCATGCCTAGGAGTTGGGATTCCGGCATCGGTATAGGGACCGGCGGAATCCCGACTGCCGGTGATGTGATCAAGTGTCCAGTTTAATTTTTATTGTAACTTCTGCAACATCAGAGGTGAGTGCCATTACTTGCTAACTTGCTACCATCATACCGGAGTTTATTAAGATGTGTAAGCAAACAAAAAAAGAAAGCTGCTGGGCAAAACCATGTTGCGCTGCAGGTGGGGAAGATGTAACATGTGCAGAGAGAGTTAGATTTGGGTGGGATGTGTCCAAACTGGAATTTAAATGGCAGTGTAAAAATAAACCTGTCTAACATTTATGGGCTACATGCAAAAGCAGCTAGTATTTACCCTGCACTGAAAAATATAACTGAATGTCCTCCCCTTGCATTGTAAAATGGTTTGTTCCAGATACAAACTTTCATGTTTCTTTTTGCCTTGCTTCCAAATCAGAATCAGGCTCTCTGTGCAAAGCAGGATAAATCTTTTTTCCAATTTATGACTGTCATTTGAGTCAGAATCATTTAAATTTACTTTGTGCGCATGTGAAGGGTGATTTTGTTCATGGTGAGTTTGCTAATTGAATATTTCACTGTCTATTTTTCCTATTACTCTTTGAATGCAATATGTCCTTTTCTATGATATTTTTAGATTTCCTGCATTATTAATCTTTGAACCAGCAGTGGTTTGTGGCATGTTAGGGCAGCCCACTTTGAAGACATTCACTGTTTAAAAGACATTTGAGTCAAACACTGAAGGTGAAGCCCTTTGTGCTGTAAGTCTGAGACATCCTCTGCTGCCACATACATTGGAATTACAGTAGGCACACTGGGAATGATGCATAGTTGTATGCTAATGCTGCCACAGACGCAATTTTTGAATCAGAAGATGTGCATAAAAATGTTAATATAACAGTGGCCAGGATGTGTATAGAGATGTCCACCAGAGGCTTCGCAGCTGTCCACAACGATGTACACATTCGCAGCATTGATGCAGATCAGGAACAATTACACTTCTGAGTGAGTTTATAGTCACTAAGAATGGCCGCTGCACTGGAGACTGGACACCGGAGACATGTTTCCTGCGTACAGGATCGTAGTCGCCAGCTGATAAACTCTCTGAAAACAGTCCCAACACACTTGCATTTTTGAGGCCACTCCCTATTATCTTCCACAAAATGTCTGCTCTCTGTCAATCACTTCCGAATGAATCCTCACTGCAACCATAAGTGCAATTTAATCTCTACAAGTGCGCATTGCTGCAGTGATGCATGCACAGACCCCAATAATTGCTCCACTCTGTGAACATTATAATAGCGTACAACTATTAATCAGACCCACTGTTTGCTCCAATGCTACCTTCAGTTTAATTAATAATCTTTTTAAAAAAAAATATTTTCTCTATGTATACCACACACCAGTCTGTCTATTAACGTGAAATACCCACTACAAAATGCTGCTTTACATAAGTATTTCAACTCTTTTATAGTATATATGTATAAATGTTGTACCCCAGAGGCAGTTGTGTGTGCCCCTCTAAAGGGAATAAATCAGTGTTTGCTAACATTGTAAGTTTCACTGGCACAGCAGAAGTTTATGGAATGGAACAGAGCCTGGTCACATGTTCTGTGCAATGAGGTGGCAGGATCCGATTAGACAGAGACAGTTAGAGCAAGCGGAGCCTTGTGGGAAGAAGAGGGTAGTGACGCAGAGTTGTTTGAGAGAAGCCATTGAAGAGCCGGATGTGTAGCGAGTAGTGGAGCTAAAGAGCTGATTTTGCGCACGGGGTGGTCACTTGAGGTGGTGGAAAGCAGTGCTGCAAAGTTTACTTAAGGCAGCGGGGTGCTTCCGCGAATGTGGAGAACCAGGGTGTGGGCGGTAGATGTCACAGGTGGGGCCTGGACACCACCAGGCCTATGCAGAGGAGGGGATGCCGTGGCCATTTTGAGAGAATGGAAACCACTGAGACAGATTCTGGGAGAGACTGAAATAACCTGTGAGGTTTGGAGTGAGTAAAAGAGACTATTGTTGCAGACTGCAGGAGGGTGAGTGCTAAGCCCTTTTGTCTGTTGTCAAATACATACTACTCATGACCGCATGGAATAAAGGGGTACCACCAGACCCTTGACTGAGAATCATGCAGAGTGACCCCTTTTTAAACACAGTATTAATTAGCACATTAGTCATTATTTGTGAGAAAAACTCCACAGGGACATTCAGCTGTTATAGAGAGTAAAAGATTGAGTTATTTATTCCAAGAGATAATTACTACAGAGGCAGTTGCTTGGTAGAGCTTCTATGACATGTTCATTACCTACAGTACATCCTTATACCACATTGGAGTAGAGTGACATTTACTATCTGAACCCAGGATCAATCTTTCTTCTAAAAGTGCAGTTATACCACAGCCCCATTGCAACACTGTGACATTGTAGGATCTCTATCCCTTGTGCAACAAGTCCAGTTATACCACAGTCACTCCCCATTGCAATTATGTAGCACAAAATATAATTCATAAGCTCCAAAGTAAATTGCCAGTGAAGATTGGGACATTTTTTGAGTATCAGGGATATTTAGAAGAGTAGCAATTGATATTAAAAATTGTATAGTTTTTCTCAGAATATGCATATATCTGAGACTATTGAATTATTGAATGCCCCATTGTAATGTGAGATGTAGAAAAATGAGAATTTTCTTGTAATCGTTTTATTCTATTTTCATCATTGTGATTATTCATCTCTTGCCCTTAAACAAATTACCATCTTTAATCGAGAAGTCCTTGCGGCCTAATAAAAGAACTTCCTGTTGAAGATTGCTGTCAATGAATCACTGTTACATATCAATCTATCCTACCTCTCTGATCCCGATACAATGAACAAGGTACAGGGGAAACATCTTACGGTCCATGACCTAGCCACCGAACATCTGTGATACATCTTCCAACCACTTAGACACCTGCCTGTTGCATAAATACTTTCACTTTTGAATTGACTTCATTAATTAAAATAAAATCTTCCACAAATACAAGTGATTTGCGAATGCTTCACTAAACACGCTGTATATCGTTGCCCCATTACATTTAGCAGGACTGACATTATCTGCACAGATCAAATTTATTTGCATTCACAATAGTGTGCCACTTTTCCTACATATCCAATATTCCAGAGTGCCAATGATGGCTGACATCACGCCAATGTATACTGACATTGTTCTATATTTCTCTTACGTCCTAGAGGATGCTGGGGACTCCATAAGGACCATGGGGATAGACGGGCTCCGCAGGAGACATGGGCACTTTAAGAAAGACTTTAGATCTGGTGTGCACTGGCTCCTCCCTCTATGCCCCTCCTCCAGACCTCAGTTTGATACTGTGCCCAGTGGAGACTGGGTGCTTTTCAGAGAGCTCTCCTGAGCTTTCTGACAGAAAGTATATTTGTTAGGTTTTTTATTTTCAGGGAGCCTGCTGGCAACAGACTCCCTGCATCGAGGGACTGAGGGGAGAGAAGCAGACCTACTTCTGTGAGTTTCAAGGCTCTGATTCTTAGGCTACTAGACACCATTAGCTCCAGAGGGAGTCAGAACACAGGTCTCACCCTGGAGTTCGTCCCGGAGCCGCGCCACCGTCCTCCTCACAGAGCCGGAAGATAGAAGCCGGGTGAGTATGAGAAGAAAATAAGACTTCAGAGGCGGCAGAAGACTTCATGATCTTCACTGAGGTAACGCACAGCAGTGCATCTGTGCGCCATTGCTCCCACACACCTCACACACGGCAGTCACTGTAAGGGTGCAGGGCGCAGGGGGGGGCACCCTGGGCAGCAATATAAACCTAATTACTGGAAAAAGAGATATATATACAGCTAGGCACTGTATATATAAAGAGCCCCCGCCAGTTTTTATTATATTTAAGCGGGACAGAAGCCCGCCGCCGAGGGGGCGGGGCTTCTCCCTCAGCACTCACCAGCGCCATTTTCTCCACAGCACAGCTGAGAGGAAGCTCCCAGGACTCTCCCCTGCTTATCCACGGTGAAAGGGGGTTTCAGAGAAGAGGGGGGGCACATAATTGGCAGCAAATAATAGTATTACAGCGCTACTGGGTAAACACGTGTGTTTTTCCTGGGGTATTAGCGCTGGGTGTGTGCTGGCCAGTGGCGTAAGTTCGTCACAGTTGCCCAGAGGCAAGATAAATATTGGTGCCCCCCATTTCCTATATTAAGATAAATATATGTATGTATGTATGTATGTATGTATGTAAGTGTGCGTATATATATGTGCGTGTGTGTGTGTGTGTGTGTAGTGTTCTGAAAATTTTTTATATGCTGTATTTATTAGAGATGAGCGCCTGAAATTTTTCGGGTTTTGTGTTTTGGTTTTGGGTTCGGTTCCGCGGCCGTGTTTTGGGTTCGAACGCGTTTTGGCAAAACCTCACCGAATTTTTTTTGTCGGATTCGGGTGTGTTTTGGATTCGGGTGTTTTTTTCAAAAAACACTAAAAAACAGCTTAAATCATAGAATTTGGGGGTCATTTTGATCCCAAAGTATTATTAACCTCAAAAACCATAATTTACACTCATTTTCAGTCTATTCTGAATACCTCACACCTCACAATATTATTTTTAGTCCTAAAATTTGCACCGAGGTCGCTGTGTGAGTAAGATAAGCGACCCTAGTGGCCGACACAAACACCGGGCCCATCTAGGAGTGGCACTGCAGTGTCACGCAGGATGTCCCTTCCAAAAAACCCTCCCCAAACAGCACATGACGCAAAGAAAAAAAGAGGCGCAATGAGGTAGCTGTGTGAGTAAGATTAGCGACCCTAGTGGCCGACACAAACACCGGGCCCATCTAGGAGTGGCACTGCAGTGTCACGCAGGATGGCCCTTCCAAAAAACCCTCCCCAAACAGCACATGACGCAAAGAAAAAAAGAGGCGCAATGAGGTAGCTGTGTGAGTAAGATTAGCGACCCTAGTGGCCGACACAAACACCGGGCCCATCTAGGAGTGGCACTGCAGTGTCACGCAGGATGTCCCTTCCAAAAAACCCTCCCCAAACAGCACATGACGCAAAGAAAAAAAGAGGCGCAATGAGGTAGCTGTGTGAGTAAGATTAGCGACCCTTGTGGCCGACACAAACACCGGGCCCATCTAGGAGTGGCACTGCAGTGTCACGCAGGATGTCCCTTCCAAAAAACCCTCCCCAAACAGCACATGACGCAAAGAAAAAAAGAGGCGCAATGAGGTAGCTGACTGTGTGAGTAAGATTAGCGACCCTAGTGGCCGACACAAACACCGGGCCCATCTAGGAGTGGCACTGCAGTGTCACGCAGGATGTCCCTTCCAAAAAACCCTCCCCAATCAGCACATGATGCAAAGAAAAAGAAAAGAAAAAAGAGGTGCAAGATGGAATTGTCCTTGGGCCCTCCCACCCACCCTTATGTTGTATAAACAAAACAGGACATGCACACTTTAACCAACCCATCATTTCAGTGACAGGGTCTGCCACACGACTGTGACTGATATGACGGGTTGGTTTGGACCCCCCCCAAAAAAGAAGCAATTAATCTCTCCTTGCACAAACTGGCTCTACAGAGGCAAGATGTCCACCTCATCTTCACCCTCCGATATATCACCGTGTACATCCCCCTCCTCACAGATTATCAATTCGTCCCCACTGGAATCCACCATCTCAGCTCCCTGTGTACTTTGTGGAGGCAATTGCTGCTGGTCAATGTCTCCGCGGAGGAATTGATTATAATTCATTTTAATGAACATCATCTTCTCCACATTTTCTGGATGTAACCTCGTACGCCGATTGCTGACAAGGTGAGCGGCGGCACTAAACACTCTTTCGGAGTACACACTTGTGGGAGGGCAACTTAGGTAGAATAAAGCCAGTTTGTGCAAGGGCCTCCAAATTGCCTCTTTTTCCTGCCAGTATAAGTACGGACTGTGTGACGTGCCTACTTGGATGCGGTCACTCATATAATCCTCCACCATTCTATCAATGTTGAGAGAATCATATGCAGTGACAGTAGACGACATGTCCGTAATCGTTGTCAGGTCCTTCAGTCCGGACCAGATGTCAGCATCAGCAGTCGCTCCAGACTGCCCTGCATCACCGCCAGCGGGTGGGCTCGGAATTCTGAGCCTTTTCCTCGCACCCCCAGTTGCGGGAGAATGTGAAGGAGGAGATGTTGACAGGTCGCGTTCCGCTTGACTTGACAATTTTGTCACCAGCAGGTCTTTCAACCCCAGCAGACTTGTGTCTGCCGGAAAGAGAGATCCAAGGTAGGCTTTAAATCTAGGATCGAGCACGGTGGCCAAAATGTAGTGCTCTGATTTCAACAGATTGACCACCCGTGAATCCTTGTTAAGCGAATTAAGGGCTGCATCCACAAGTCCCACATGCCTAGCGGAATCGCTCCCTTTTAGCTCCTTCTTCAATGCCTCCAGCTTCTTCTGCAAAAGCCTGATGAGGGGAATGACCTGACTCAGGCTGGCAGTGTCTGAACTGACTTCACGTGTGGCAAGTTCAAAGGGCATCAGAACCTTGCACAACGTTGAAATCATTCTCCACTGCACTTGAGACAGGTGCATTCCACCTCCTATATCGTGCTCAATTGTATAGGCTTGAATGGCCTTTTGCTGCTCCTCCAACCTCTGAAGCATATAGAGGGTTGAATTCCACCTCGTTACCACTTCTTGCTTCAGATGATGGCAGGGCAGGTTCAGTAGTTTTTGGTGGTGCTCCAGTCTTCTGTACGTGGTGCCTGTACGCCGAAAGTGTCCCGCAATTCTTCTGGCCACCGACAGCATCTCTTGCACGCCCCTGTCGTTTTAAAAAAAATT
The DNA here is from genome assembly GCF_028390025.1 of Pseudophryne corroboree. Taxonomy (NCBI): domain Eukaryota; kingdom Metazoa; phylum Chordata; class Amphibia; order Anura; family Myobatrachidae; genus Pseudophryne; species Pseudophryne corroboree. The sequence continues at coordinate 920,566,469 of NC_086444.1, forward strand.
CTGCACCACCAAATTCAAGGTATGTGCAAAACATGGGACGTGCTGGAATTTGCCCATATTTAATGCACACACAATATTGCTGGCGTTGTCCGATGCCACAAATCCACAGGAGAGTCCAATTGGGGTAAGCCATTCCGCGATGATCTTCCTCAGTTGCCGTAAGAGGTTTTCAGCTGTGTGCGTATTCTGGAAAGCGGTGATACAAAGCGTAGCCTGCCTAGGAAAGAGTTGGCGTTTGCGAGATGCTGCTACTGGTGCCGCCGCTGCTGTTCTTGCGGCGGGAGTCCATACATCTACCCAGTGGGCTGTCACAGTCATATAGTCCTGACCCTGCCCTGCTCCACTTGTCCACATGTCCGTGGTTAAGTGGACATTGGGTACAACTGCATTTTTTAGGACACTGGTGAGTCTTTTTCTGACGTCCGTGTACATTCTCGGTATCGCCTGCCTAGAGAAGTGGAACCTAGATGGTATTTGGTAACGGGGGCACACTGCCTCAATAAATTGTCTAGTTCCCTGTGAACTAACGGCGGATACCGGACGCACGTCTAACACCAACATAGTTGTCAAGGCCTCAGTTATCCGCTTTGCAGTAGGATGACTGCTGTGATATTTCATCTTCCTCGCAAAGGACTGTTGAACAGTCAATTGCTTACTGGAAGTAGTACAAGTGGGCTTACGACTTCCCCTCTGGGATGACCATCGACTCCCAGCGGCAACAACAGCAGCGCCAGCAGCAGTAGGCGTTACACGCAAGGATGCATCGGAGGAATCCCAGGCAGGAGAGGACTCGTCAGAATTGCCAGTGACATGGCCTGCAGGACTATTGGCATTCCTGGGGAAGGAGGAAATTGACACTGAGGGAGTTGGTGGGGTGGTTTGCGTGAGCTTGGTTACAAGAGGAAGGGATTTACTGGTCAGTGGACTGCTTCCGCTGTCACCCAAAGTTTTTGAACTTGTCACTGACTTATTATGAATGCGCTGCAGGTGACGTATAAGGGAGGATGTTCCGAGGTGGTTAACGTCCTTACCCCTACTTATTACAGCTTGACAAAGGGAACACACGGCTTGACACCTGTTGTCCGCATTTCTGGTGAAATACCTCCACACCGAAGAGCTGATTTTTTTGGTATTTTCACCTGGCATGTCAACGGCCATATTCCTCCCACGGACAACAGGTGTCTCCCCGGGTGCCTGACTTAAACAAACCACCTCACCATCAGAATCCTCCTGGTCAATTTCCTCCCCAGCGCCAGCAACACCCATATCCTCCTCATCCTGGTGTACTTCAACACTGACATCTTCAATCTGACTATCAGGAACTGGACTGCGGGTGCTCCTTCCAGCACTTGCAGGGGGCGTGCAAATGGTGGAAGGCGCATGCTCTTCACGTCCAGTGTTGGGAAGGTCAGGCATCGCAACCGACACAATTGGACTCTCCTTGTGGATTTGGGATTTCGAAGAATGCACAGTTCTTTGCTGTGCTGCTTTTGCCAGCTTGAGTCTTTTCATTTTTCTAGCGAGAGGCTGAGTGCTTCCATCCTCATGTGAAGCTGAACCACTAGCCATGAACATAGGCCAGGGCCTCAGCCGTTCCTTGCCACTCCGTGTGGTAAATGGCATATTGGCAAGTTTACGCTTCTCCTCCGACAATTTTATTTTAGGTTTTGGAGTCCTTTTTTTTCTGATATTTGGTGTTTTGGATTTGACATGCTCTGTACTATGACATTGGGCATCGGCCTTGGCAGACGACGTTGCTGGCATTTCATCGTCTCGGCCATGACTAGTGGCAGCAGCTTCAGCACGAGGTGGAAGTGGATCTTGATCTTTCCCTAATTTTGGAACCTCAACATTTTTGTTCTCCATATTTTAATAGGCACAACTAAAAGGCACCTCAGGTAAACAATGGAGATGGATACTAGTATACAATTATGGACTGCCTGCCGACTGCAGACACAGAGGTAGCCACAGCCGTGAACTACCGTACTGTACTGTGTCTGCAGCTAATATAGACTGGTTGATAAAGAGAAGATGTCTATGTAACTATGTATGTATAAAGAAGACTGAAAAAAATCCACGGTTAGGTGGTATACAATTATGGACGGACTGCCTGCCGAGTGCAGACACAGAGGTAGCCACAGCCGTGAACTACCGTACTGTACTGTGTCTGCAGCTAATATAGACTGGTTGATAAAGAGAAGATGTCTATGTAACTATGTATGTATAAAGAAGAATGAAAAAAAACCACGGTTAGGTGGTATACAATTATGGACGGACTGCCTGCCGAGTGCAGACACAGAGGTAGCCACAGCCGTGAACTACCGTACTGTACTGTGTCTGCAGCTAATATAGACTGGTTGATAAAGAGAAGATGTCTATGTAACTATGTATGTATAAAGAAGAATGAAAAAAATCCACGGTTAGGTGGTATTACAATTATGGACGGACTGCCTGCCGAGTGCAGAGACACAGAGGTAGCCACAGCCGTGAACTACCGTACTGTGTCTGCTGCGACTGGATGATAAATTATATAAAAAATATATATATATCACTACTGCAGCCGGACAGGTATATATTATATATTATATAATGACGGACCTGCTGGACACTGTCTGTCAGCAGAATGAGTTTTATTTTTATAGAATAAAAAAAAAAAAAACACACAAGTGAAGTCACACGACGAGTGTTTAACTTTTTCAGGCAATCACAATATAAGTATACTACTAACTATACTGGTGGTCAGTGTGGTCAGGTCACTGGTCAGTCACACTGGCAGTGGCACTCCTGCAGCAAAAGTGTGCACTGTTTAATTTTAATATAATATGTACTCCTGGCTCCTGCTATAACCTATAACTGGCACTGCAGTAGTGCTCCCCAGTCTCCCCCACAATTATAAGCTGTGTGAGCTGAGCAGTCAGACAGATATATAATATATATAGATGATGCAGCACACTGGCCTGAGCCTGAGCAGTGCACACAGATATGGTATGTGACTGACTGAGTCACTGTGTGTATCGCTTTTTTCAGGCAGAGAACGGATATATTAAATAAACTGCACTGTGTGTCTGGTGGTCACTCACTATATAATATATTATGTACTCCTGGCTCCTGCTATAACCTATAACTGGCACTGCAGTAGTGCTCCCCAGTCTCCCCCACAATTATAAGCTGTGTGAGCTGAGCAGTCAGACAGATATATATAATATTATATATAGATAATAGATTATGCAGCACACTGGCCTGAGCCTGAGCAGTGCACACAGATATGGTATGTGACTGACTGAGTCACTGTGTGTATCGCTTTTTTCAGGCAGAGAACGGATATATTAAATAAACTGCACTGTGTGTCTGGTGGTCACTCACTATATAATATATTATGTACTCCTGGCTCCTGCTATAACCTATAACTGGCACTGCAGTAGTGCTCCCCAGTCTCCCCCACAATTATAAGCTGTGTGAGCTGAGCAGTCAGACAGATATATATATAATATTATATATAGATAATAGATGATGCAGCACACTGGCCTGAGCCTGAGCAGTGCACACAGATATGGTATGTGACTGAGTCACTGTGTGCTGTGTATCGCTTTTTTCAGGCAGAGAACGGATTATAAAGTAAACTGCACTGTCCTCACTAGTAAACTCTCTCCACTCAGTCTCTACACTTCTACAGTAACAGTACTCCTCCTAGTCAGCTCCAGTAAATCTCTCTCAGTCTCTTATAATCTAAATGGAGAGGACGCCAGCCACGTCCTCTCCCTATCAATCTCAATGCACGTGTGAAAATGGCGGCGACGCGCGGCTCCTTATATAGAATCCGAGTCTCGCGATAGAATCCGAGCCTCGCGAGAATCCGACAGCGTCATGATGACGTTCGGGCGCGCTCGGGTTAACCGAGCAAGGCGGGAAGATCCGAGTCGCTCGGACCCGTGAAAAAAAACATGAAGTTCTGGCGGGTTCGGATTCAGAGAAACCGAACCCGCTCATCTCTAGTATTTATACATTTAATTGTCTTTTATTTTAAATCACACATTTCTTAGCAGTCATACCCAGGATTAGAACCCATGACCTGTTACACTAACAGGCAGCAGACACTTTACTGATGGAGTTATTTGCTCCTGTATAGGAAGCATGAGAATTCTAGCTATATGAAGTTACGTGTAATTGTCAGAGAAGTTACTTCATATAGTTAAAATTCTCATATTTCCTATACAGTAGCAAACAGCTTCATCAGTAAGGTGTCTGCTTCCAGTGTAATAGGTTGTGGTTTCTAATCCTGGGTATGACACTTGTAAAATGTGTATATTCAGTATAATAAAGAGGGTGTGATTTGTAAGGTGCAGGGACCAGTGAGGAAGTTGGCCACTGAAAAGACAGCGACAGCTATCAAATAACTTAATTCAATGGTGTCACAGAATGGGAGGAGAGGTGCCCCCCGTCAGAGCAGGAGCCCGGCGGCAGATGACTCCGTTGCCTCCCAGAGTTCTGCCTCTGGTACTGACATACTCTCTCTCTGTCTCTCCAAAGGGCCTTGTGGGGGAAATGTCTTCAGATAAGAGGATTCCCTGAGTGTGTGGTGTGTCGGTACGTGTGTCGACATGTCTGAGGTAAAAGGCTCTTCTAAGGAGGAGATGGAGCAAATGTGTGTGTGTGTGGTGTCTCCGTCGACAACGCCGATACCTGACTGGATATGTGGAATTAAGTGCTGAGGTAAATTTATTGCACAAAAGATTAGAGAACAGACAGGGACTCTACCCATGTCTGTCCCTATGTCGCAGGGACCTTCAGAGTCTCAAAACGCCAACTATCCAAAATAATAGACACTGATACCGACACGGAGTCTGACTACAGTGTCGACTACGATGATGCAAAGTTACAGCCAAAACTGTCAGAAAAGTATTCAATATATGATTATTGTAATAAAAGAAGTTTTGCATATCACTGATGACCCATCTGTCCCTGACACGAGGGTACACATGTTTAAGGGGAAGAAAGCTGAGATAACATTTCCCCCCTCTCATGAACCAAATGAATTGTGTAAAAAAGAGCGGGAATCTCCAGACAAGAAACTGCAGTTTCCCAAAAGAATTCTCATGGCGTATCCTTTCCCTGCTAGGGCCAGGATACGATGGGAATCCTCCCCTAGGGTGGACAAGGCGTTGACACGTTTACCCAAAAGGTAGCGCTGACATACCAAGATACAGCTACCCTCAGGGATCCTGCAGATAGCATGCAGAAAAGTACTGTGAAGTCCATTTACACACATTCTGGTACACTACTCAGACCAGCGATTGTGTCGGCAGGGGTTTATAGTGCTGTAGCAGCGTGGACAGATACCTTATCAGCAGAGATTGAAACCCTAGATAAGGATACCATGTTATTGACCCTAGGATATATAAAAGATGCTGTCTTATATATAAGACATGCTCAAAGAGACATTGGTCTACTGGGTTCTAGAGTCAACGCTATGTCGATTTCTGCTAGACGTGTCCTGTGGAACATGCAATGGACAGGTGATGCCGACTAAAAGAGTTATATGGAGGTTTTACCTTACAAGGGTGAGGAATTGTGTGGAGAAGGGCTCTCGGACCTGGTCTCCACAGCTATAGCTGGTAAATCTGATCTTTTGCCTTATATTCCCTCACAGCCTAAGAAAGCACGACATTATCAAATGCAGTCCTTTCGGTCGCAGAAAAACAAGAAAGTACGAGGATCGTCCTTTCTTACCAGAGGTAAGGGCGCAGGGCACAGCTAGTTCCCAGGAACAGAAGTCCTCCCCGGCCTCTACTAAATCCACCGCATGACGCTGGGGCTCCGCTAAGGGAGTCCGCCCCAGTGAGAGCACGTCTTCGACTCTTCAGCCACATCTGAGTTCACTCACAGGTGGATCCCTGGGCAAAGGAAATTGTTTCTCAGGGTTACAAGCTGGAATTCGAAGAGGTGCCTCCTCGCCGGTTTTCCTTATCGACCCTACCGGCTTCTCCCCCAGAAAGGGAGATAATATTAAATACAATTCACACATTATATCTCCAACAGGTGGTGCTCAAGGTTCCCCTCCTTCAACAAGGAAGGGGATATTACTCAACCTTGGCTGTAGTCCCGAAACCGGACGGTTCGGTCAGACCTATTTTAAAATTAAAATCTCTGAACCTATACTTGAAAAGGTTCAAATTCAAGGTGGAATCGCTCAGAGCGATCATCGCCAGCCTGGAAGGGGGGATTTTATGGTGTATCTAGACATAAAGGCTGCATAACTTCATGTTCCCATTTATCCACCCCATCAGGCGTACCTGAGAATTACGGTACAGTATTGTCATTACCAATTTCAGGGTAATTGGCGGAAATGATGGTGCTCCTACGCAAGCAAGGAGTCACAATTATCCCATACTTGGACGATCTCCTAATAAGGGCGAGATCAAAAGAGCAGTTGTTGAACAGCATGTCACTTTCGCTGAAGGTGTCACAGCAACTCGGCTGGATTCTCAATATCCCGAAGTCACAGTTGGTTCCTATGACTCGTCTGCCCTTCTTGGGTATGATTCTGAATACGGACCAGAAATGGGTTTACCTTCCGATAGAGAAGGCCCAGGAACTAATGACTCTGGTAAAAAACCTATTAAAGCCAAAACAGGTGTCAGTGCATCACTGCACTCGGGTCCTGGGAAAGATGGTGGCATCTTACAGGGCCATTCCCTTCGGCAGGTTCCATGCGAGGACTTTCCAATGGGATCTACGGAACAAGTGGTCCGGATCACATCTACAGATGCATCAGTTAATCACCCTGTCCCCTAGGGCCAGGGTGTCTCTCCTATGGTGGCTGCAGAGTGCTCACCTTCTGCAGGGTCGCAGGTTCGCCATCCAGGACTGGATTCTGGTAGCCACGGACGCGAGCCTCCGAGGTGGGGGAGCAGTCACACAGGGAAGAAACTTCCAAGGTCTTTGGGTCAAGTCAAAAAACTTGTATTCAAATCAACATCCTGGAGCTGAGGGCCATATACAACGCCCTTCGGCAAGCGGAAACATTGCTTCGCGACCTACCGGTTCTGATCCAGTCAGACAACATCACCACAGTGGCTCATGTAAACCGCCAAGGCGGCACAAAGAGCAGAGTGGAAATGGCAGAAGCCACCAGGATTCTCCGCTGGGCGGAAAATCATGTAAGCGCATTTTCAGCAGTTAATTCCGGGAGTGGACAACTGAGAAGCAGACTTCCTCAGCAAACACGACCTGCATCCAAGAGACGACTTCTTTAGGAAGCCTTCGCACAGATTGCAAGTCAGTGGGAACTGCCACAGATAGACATGATGGCGTCCCGCCTCAACAAGAAGCTACAGAGGTATTGCACCAGGTCAAGAGACCCTCAGGCAGTAGCTGTAGATGGCCTAGTGACACCGTGGGTGTTCCAGTAGGTCTATGTATTTCCCCCTCTTCCTCTCATACCCAAGGTGTTGAGAATGGTAGGAGGGAGAGGAATGAGAACAATCCTCATTGTTCCAGATTGGCCACGAAGGACCTGGTATCCGGATCTGCAGGAAATGCTCACAGAAGATCCGTGGCCTCTTCCTCTAAGACAGGACCGGTTGCAACAGGGGCCATGTCTATTCCAAGACTTACTGCGGCTGCTTTTGTACGGCATGGCGGTTGAACGCCGGATCCTAGCGGATAAGGGTATTCCGGATGAGGTCATTCCTACGCTAATAAAGGCTAGGAAGGACTTGACATATAAACATTATCACCGTATATGGCGAAAATATGTTTCTTGGTGTGAGGCCAGGAATGCTCCTATGGAAGAATTCCATCTGGGCCGTTTCCTTCACTTCCTGCAAACTGGAGTGAATTTTCGGCCTAAAATTAGGATATATTAAGGTTCAGATTTCGGCCTTATCCATTTTCTTTCAAAAGGAATTGGCCTCTCTCCCTGAAGTACAAACTTTTGTGAAGGGAGTACTGCATATTCAGCCTCCTTTTGTACCTCCGGTGACGCCTTGGGACCTTAACGTGATGTTAAGTTTCATTAAGTCACACTGGTTTGAACCACTTAAAACGGTGGAGTTGAAAAATCTCACTTGGAAGGTGGTCATGTTATTAGCCTTGGCTTCGGCTAGGCGAGTGTCAGAATTAGCGGCTTTATCACATAAAAGCCCCTATCTGGTTTTCCATATGGATAGAGCGGAATTCCCCCCGTCCTCAATTCCTGCCAAAAGTGGTTTCATCCTTTCATATGAACTATTGTGGTGCCTGTGGCTACGCGTGACTTGGAGGATCCCGAGTCCCTTGATGTGGTCAGGGCTTTGAAAATTTACGTGGCCAGATCGGCTACAGTCAGAAAAACAGAAGCACTGTTTTTCATGTATGCAACCAACAAGATTGGTGCCCCTGCTTCAAAGTAGACTATTGCTCGATGGATCTGTAACACGATTCAGCAGGCGCATTCTACGGCGGGATTGCCGTTACCTAAATCGGTCAAGGCCCATTCCACTAGGAAGGTGGGCTCTTCTTGGGCGGCTGCCCGAGGGGTCTCGGCGCTACAGCTGTGCCGAGCTACTACTTGGTCGGGTTCAAACTCCTTTGCAAAGTTCTATAAGTTTGATACCCTGGCTGAGGAGGACCTCCTGTTTGCTCAATCGGTGCTGCAGAGTCATCCGCACTCTCCCGCCCGTTTGGGAGCTTTGGTATAATCCCCATGGTCCTTACGGAGTCCCCAGCATCCTCTAGGACGTAAGAGAAAATAAGATTTTAAACCTACCGGTAAATCTTTTTCTCGTAGTCCGTAGAGGATGCTGGGCACCCGTCCCAAGTGCAGACTACTTCTGCAAGACTTGTATATAGTTATTGCTTAAATAAGGGTTATGTTATAGTCTCATCGGTCTTGGACTGATGCTATGTCGTTTTCATACTGTTAATTGGATAGTATATCACAAGTTATACGGTGTGATTGGTGTGGCTGGTATGAATCTTGCCCTTGGATTAACAAAAATCCTTTCCTCGTACTGTCCGTCTCCTCTGGGCACAGTTTCTCTAACTGAGGTCTGGAGGAGGGGCATAGAGGGAGGAGCCAGTGCACACCAGATCTAAAGTCTTTCTTAAAGTGCCCATGTCTCCTGCGGAGCCCGTCTATCCCCATGGTCCTTACGGAGTCCCCAGCATCCACTACGGACTACGAGAAAAAGATTTACCGGTAGGTTTAAAATCTTATTTTTCATTTGTTGGTGGGTGCCCCATTTCATTCATTGTACTCAGTAATGGCTGATTTGATTCATGCCACCTGACTGTGTGATATAAGACACACTGCGGAACCCCATTTCTTACAGAGGTTTCCAATTTACTTGATTCAATGCTGGTGATTTCTTTGCACAGTGATGAATGCAATGTTATCCTCATACGTCGCCAGTTGTGTTGAATGTAATTTGGAAACACATGCTGACCACTTGTGAATGTTGAGAATGACAGGCGATCAACCATTTCATTCTGTACACCAGCACAGAATACAAAAGATGACTGTTGGGACATAAAAAATAAAATAAAAATAAATAAATATATATATATATATTCATGCCTCACACTCACACAGTGGCGTATCTATAATGGGTGTAGTATGTGTTGTGCACACGGGCCCCTTGGTCCAGAGGGGGCCCACACCGCACACACTGTGCCCATTTCTTCTATACTTACCTTTCTGGCACCCATCGGTGACCGTGTGTGGGCCCCCTCCTTTCCCGTTGCCGGCACCACTGCTTCTAGCGCACTGAGCACTAGAGACTTTGGCACAGTGCCAGAGTCTACAGCGCATGCGCAGGACTCCCAAAAAATGTTGCTGCACCAATTTTTTAGGAGTCCTGCGCATGCGCTGTAGACTCTGGCACTGTGCCAGACTCTCAGTGCTCACAGCGGCGCTACTGGCTACGGGAGAGGAGGGGGCTCAAACATGGAGACTGCACACATGTCCCCACCTCTCTAGATACGCCCCTGCACTCACATTTACCTTTACGGAACTATAAAGTCTATATAAAAATTATTTTTGCTCGCACCGCTAAGGGTTGCAAGAAAAAGAAAGCTATGTTTCTTCCCTTTAACTTTCCTTAGCATTACATAACATAAGACTTCTAAGTGAACTCACACTGAATTGAATCCAACCCCCCTTTAAATGAACCACTTTGACTGCACTGTACACTCTGGGGGTCATTCAGACCTGTCCGTAATAGCGTCCCACAGCACAGTTTGCCATTGGTGGCTGCGCGGCCATACACATTGCAGTCGCATCCCCTATGGAAGCGACCGCAATGTGATTGACAGCAGTGAGCGTTGCAGTGGTGGAGGTACGGCATTGCGGGGGTGGCGCTGGAAAAACAAGGGTGGTCGGCGGCGTTTTCAGGGTGGCTGCGTGACGTCACATGCAGCCGCTCCGATAAAAAAAATGGCCACTGACCGCGCAGCTAGACTGCCAGTGGTCAACCTTAGAACCAATGCATCTGCAATCTAATTGCGGACACATCGTGAGGGGGGGGAGGGGTCCTCACAAATGCTGGCGGCCTAGCCCTGAGCTGGGCGGCTCCCAACATGTGTAGAGATGATTGCAGATCTGTTTTCATCTCTGAATAACCCCCTCTATTTGCTATTTCACCTTACTTTGCCCAGCCATACTATATCAACCATATAGATGCCAAAAATAAAGTCCTAGGCCGCTAATAAGTCTGACAGCACATAAACAATTAAAACTGCTAAAATTAAGTAAATCCATCTACACAAAAGGAACAGTCGTAAACTATTTCAGTTTTATGTATTTAGTATGTCCTTTATGCGACACTGCCTGTTGACACTTGTTTACTTCATTGTTTCTTTGGGTGTCAGAATTGCAATTTTTAGGAGCTGAAATAATCAAGTTCAGATTACTGATCTATGAAAAGAAAACAGCTCAGCAAGTGGTCCACTAATTACACCGGAGCTCTGATCCAGACTTCCGTCTGTCATGGATTGTTGATTCATAAAGGAGTTTATATGATTATGGCATTGAGAAGAATAGGGGGGAATGAAAAACATAAAAGATAAAATAGACTAGTGCTGTGAATAGTACTAATGGATATTTTACAAATACACGTATGTACAACACATCACATATACATCAAAGTATGAGACATTGGGGGTAATTCTGAGTTGATCGCAGCAGCAAGTTTGTTAGCAATTTGGCAAAACCATGTGCACTGCAGGGGGGGGGGGGGGGCAGATATAACATGTGCAGAGAGAGTTAGATTTGGGTGGGTTATTTAGTTTCTGTGCAGGGTAAATACTGGCTGCTTTATTCTTACACTGCAATTTAGATTTCAGTTTGAATACACCCCACCCAAATCTAACTCTCTCTGCACATGTTATATCTGCCCCTCCTGCAGTGCACATGGGTTTTCCCAACTGCTAACAAAGTTCCTGCTGCGATCAACTCAGAATTAGGCCCTTTGTTGCTGATTCTGCATTAATTGCAAAGCACAAAAACCAAGGGGGTCATTCCGACCTGTTCGCACGCTTCCGTTTTTCGCAGCGCAGCGATCAGGTCACTACTGCGTATGCGTATGCACCGCAATGCTCAGGCGCATCATACAGGTACAAAGCGGATCGATGCTGGGCGATGGATTTAACGAAGAATCCATTCGCACAGCCGATCGCAAGAAGATTGACAGGAAGAAGGCATTTATGGGTGTCAACTGACCGTTTTCAGGGAGTGGTTGGAAAAACACAGGCGTGTCCAAGCGTTTGCAGGGCGGGTGTCTGACGTCAATTCCAGGGACCGGACAGGCTGAAGTGATCGCAAGGGCTGAGTAAGTCCAGACCTACTCAGAAACTGCACAAAATGTTTTTGCAGAGCTCGGCTGCACAGGCGTTCGCACACTTGCAAAGCTAAAATACACTCCCCAGTGGGCGGCGACTATGCGTTTGCACGGCTGCAAAAAGTAGCTAGCGAGCGATCAACTTGGAATGACCCACCAAGTACCTTTGAACTTTGGCAAAACTACGTTGCAATGTAGATGGGGTGGATACTTTGCTCCCAACTCAGAATCGGCCCCATTAACAACAAAGGAATAAGAAAATAATAAGTATAACAATTTTATATCTATAGTGCTCTTTCTCCAACAGGACTCAAGGCACTTTACAGGTATAAAAAACAATGCACATAGGGGGTGATTCAGAGTTGATTGTAGCTGTGCTAAATTTAGCACAGCTACGATCAGGCACACTGACATGCGGGGGGACACCAGCACAGGGCTAGCCCTCCCCGGATGTCAGTCCCTGCCCTGTCGCAGAAGTACAAAATCATTACACAGCGGCGAGTGCACAGTAACCATAATGCAGGATTGGTGTAGGCATTTTGGGTAAGTTCAACGGGTTGTGTATTCCACCCTCACAAGGTACCAGGTGAGGCAGCCATTTTGGGTGCACTGCGTAGGATTACCCTGGCTGGAATAATGTACCCCAGATGAGATGACACAAAATGGGTTGTTTTAGTGTTCTAATACTCATAGTAGGGTCCCATATATTTGTCATGCCATCCACAAGCATACAAGATGAGTCAGCCATGTTGGGCACACTATGAAGGTTACACCAAGGCAGGTGGCTGTTGGCAGGGTGTGCAATCAGTGGACGTACACATTACAGGAAGAGCACATGCCGTAAGAAGAAGAAAAATGAAAGAACATGGTAAGAACATATTTGCAAGTAACCAACGGAAGGAGGAAAACTGGGATAATATTATTTTGATAAAATTATTAATGTTCTGGTCTCATGGGAGCAGTACAGGTGGGTGTAATAATGTGGGGGGCACACTAATGTCCGATGGTAGTGCCCTTGCAATATCCCTGCTGAACCTGGTCCTGGTGTTCTCCCCCCTCAGCTCCCTGCTTAGCTTGAGGAGTAGGCCCAGGGGCAGTCCTTATGGTCTCAGACAGAGTAGTAGCAGGCCTGGTCCTGGCGTTCTCATGGCAGAGGTGAGGAGAAGCTACATAATGATCTTAAGCTGCAGTGTTAGTGAAACTTGTTTGATTTGAGATTCTAGAGTACTCCAAAGTAGAGATGAGCGCCGGAAATTTTTCGGGTTTTGTGTTTTGGTTTTGGGTTCGGTTCCGCGGCCGTGTTTTGGGTTCGACCGCGTTTTGGCAAAACCTCACCGAATTTTTTTTGTCGGATTCGGGTGTGTTTTGGATTCGGGTGTTTTTTAAAAAAAACACTAAAAAACAGCTTAAATCATAGAATTTGGGGGTCATTTTGATCCCAAAGTATTATTAACCTCAAAAACCATAATTTCCACTCATTTTCAGTCTATTCTGAATACCTCACACCTCACAATATTATTTTTAGTCCTAAAATTTGCACCGAGGTCGCTGTGTGAGTAAGATAAGCGACCCTAGTGGCCAACACAAACACCGGGCCCATCTAGGAGTGGCACTGCAGTGTCACGCAGGATGTCCCTTCCAAAAAACCCTCCCCAAACAGCACATGACGCAAAGAAAAAAAGAGGCGCAATGAGGTAGCTGTGTGAGTAAGATAAGCGACCCTAGTGGCCGACACAAACACCGGGCCCATCTAGGAGTGGCACTGCAGTGTCACGCAGGATGTCCCTTCCAAAAAACCCTCCCCAAACAGCACATGACGCAAAGAAAAATTAAAGAAAAAAGAGGTGCAAGATGGAATTGTCCTTGGGCCCTCCCACCCACCCTTATGTTGTATAAACAGGACATGCACACTTTAACCAACCCATCATTTCAGTGACAGGGTCTGCCACACGACTGTGACTGAAATGACGGGTTGGTTTGGACCCCCACCAAAAAAGAAGCAATTAATCTCTCCTTGCACAAACTGGCTCTACAGAGGCAAGATGTCCACCTCATCATCATCCTCCGATATATCACCGTGTACATCCCCCTCCTCACAGATTATCAATTCGTCCCCACTGGAATCCACCATCTCAGCTCCCTGTGTACTTTGTGGAGGCAATTGCTGCTGGTCAATGTCTCCACGGAGGAATTGATTATAATTCATTTTAATGAACATCATCTTCTCCACATTTTCTGGATGTAACCTCGTACGCCGATTGCTGACAAGGTGAGCGGCGGCACTAAACACTCTTTCGGAGTACACACTTGTGGGAGGGCAACTTAGGTAGAATAAAGCCAGTTTGTGCAAGGGCCTCCAAATTGCCTCTTTTTCCTGCCAGTATAAGTACGGACTGTGTGACGTGCCTACTTGGATGCGGTCACTCATATAATCCTCCACCATTCTTTCAATGTTGAGAGAATCATATGCAGTGACAGTAGACGACATGTCCGTAATCGTTGTCAGGTCCTTCAGTCCGGACCAGATGTCAGCATCAGCAGTCGCTCCAGACTGCCCTGCATCACCGCCAGCGGGTGGGCTCGGAATTCTGAGCCTTTTCCTCGCACCCCCAGTTGCGGGAGAATGTGAAGGAGGAGATGTTGACAGGTCGCGTTCCGCTTGACTTGACAATTTTCTCACCAGCAGGTCTTTCAACCCCAGCAGACTTGTGTCTGCCGGAAAGAGAGATCCAAAGTAGGCTTTAAATCTAGGATCGAGCACGGTGGCCAAAATGTAGTGCTCTGATTTCAACAGATTGACCACCCGTGAATCCTTGTTAAGCGAATTAAGGGCTCCATCCACAAGTCCCACATGCCTAGCGGAATCGCTCCATGTTAGCTCCTCCTTCAATGTCTCCAGCTTCTTCTGCAAAAGCCTGATGAGGGGAATGACCTGACTCAGGCTGGCAGTGTCTGAACTGACTTCACGTGTGGCAAGTTCAAAGGGCATCAGAACCTTGCACAACGTTGAAATCATTCTCCACTGCGCTTGAGACAGGTGCATTCCACCTCCTATATCGTGCTCAATTGTATAGGCTTGAATGGCCTTTTGCTGCTCCTCCAACCTCTGAAGCATATAGAGGGTTGAATTCCACCTCGTTACCACTTCTTGCTTCAGATGATGGCAGGGCAGGTTCAGTAGTTTTTGGTGGTGCTCCAGTCTTCTGTACGTGGTGCCTGTACGCCGAAA
The DNA here is from genome assembly GCF_028390025.1 of Pseudophryne corroboree. Classification (NCBI taxonomy): domain Eukaryota; kingdom Metazoa; phylum Chordata; class Amphibia; order Anura; family Myobatrachidae; genus Pseudophryne; species Pseudophryne corroboree. The sequence goes on from NC_086444.1 coordinate 920,581,514, forward strand.
GTGTCCCGCAATTCTTCTGGCCACCGACAGCATCTCTTGCACGCCCCTGTCGTTTTTTAAATAATTCTGCACCACCAAATTCAAGGTATGTGCAAAACATGGGACGTGCTGGAATTTGCCCATATTTAATGCACACACAATATTGCTGGCGTTGTCCGATGCCACAAATCCACAGGAGAGTCCAATTGGGGTAAGCCATTCCGCGATGATCTTCCTCAGTTGCCGTAAGAGGTTTTCAGCTGTGTGCGTATTCTGGAAACCGGTGATACAAAGCGTAGCCTGCCTAGGAAAGAGTTGGCGTTTGCGAGATGCTGCTACTGGTGCCGCCGCTGCTGTTCTTGCGGCGGGAGTCCATACATCTACCCAGTGGGCTGTCACAGTCATATAGTCCTGACCCTGCCCTGCTCCACTTGTCCACATGTCCGTGGTTAAGTGGACATTGGGTACAGCTGCATTTTTTAGGACACTGGTGACTCTTTTTCTGAGGTCTGTGTACATTTTCGGTATCGCCTGCCTAGAGAAATGGAACCTAGATGGTATTTGGTACCGGGGACACAGTACCTCCAACAAGTCTCTAGTTGGCTCTGCAGTAATGATGGATACCGGAACCACGTTTCTCACCACCCAGGATGCCAAGGCCTCAGTTATCCGCTTTGCAGTAGGATGACTGCTGTGATATTTCATCTTCCTCGCAAAGGACTGTTGGACAGTCAATTGCTTGGTGGAAGTAGTACAAGTGGTCTTACGACTTCCCCTCTGGGATGACCATCGACTCCCAGCAGCAACAACAGCAGCGCCAGCAGCAGTAGGCGTTACACGCAAGGATGCATCGGAGGAATCCCAGGCAGGAGAGGAATCGTCAGAATTGCCAGTGACATGGCCTGCAGGACTATTGGCATTCCTGGGGAAGGAGGAAATTGACACTGAGGGAGTTGGTGGGGTGGTTTGCGTGAGCTTGGTTACAAGAGGAAGGGATTTACTGGTCAGTGGACTGCTTCCGCTGTCACCCAAAGTTTTTGAACTTGTCACTGACTTATTATGAATGCGCTGCAGGTGACGTATAAGGGAGGATGTTCCGAGGTGGTTAACGTCCTTACCCCTACTTATTACAGCTTGACAAAGGCAACACACGGCTTGACACCTGTTGTCCGCATTTCTGTTGAAATACTTCCACACCGAAGAGCTGATTTTTTTGGTATTTTCACCAGGCATGTCAGTGGCCATATTCCTCCCACGGACAACAGGTGTCTCCCCGGGTGCCTGACTTAAACAAACCACCTCACCATCAGAATCCTCCTTGTCAATTTCCTCCCCAGCGCCAGCAACACCCATATCCTCCTCATCCTGGTGTACTTCAACACTGACATCTTCAATCTGACTATCAGGAACTGGACTGCGGGTGCTCCTTCCAGCACTTGCAGGGGGCGTGCAAATGGTGGAAGGCGCATGCTCTTCACGTCCAGTGTTGGGAAGGTCAGGCATCGCAACCGACACAATTGGACTCTCCTTGTGGATTTGGGATTTCGAAGAACGCACAGTTCTTTGCGGTGCTTTTGCCAGCTTGAGTCTTTTCAGTTTTCTAGCGAGAGGCTGAGTGCTTCCATCCTCATGTGAAGCTGAACCACTAGCCATGAACATAGGCCAGGGCCTCAGCCGTTCCTTGCCACTCCGTGTGGTAAATGGCATATTGGCAAGTTTACGCTTCTCCTCCGACAATTTTATTTTAGGTTTTGGAATCCTTTTTTTACTGATATTTGGTGTTTTGGATTTGACATGCTCTGTACTATGACATTGGGCATCGGCCTTGGCAGACGACGTTGCTGGCATTTCATCGTCTCGGCCATGACTAGTGGCAGCAGCTTCAGCACGAGGTGGAAGTGGATCTTGATCTTTCCCTAATTTTGGAACCTCAACATTTTTGTTCTCCATATTTTAATAGGCACAACTAAAAGGCACCTCAGGTAAACAATGGAGATGGATGGATACTAGTATACTTATGGATGGACTGCCGAGTGCCGACACAGAGGTAGCTACAGCCGTGGACTAACGTACTGTGTCTGCTGCTAATATAGACTGGATGATTGATAATGAGATGAAATCAATATATATATGTATGTATATATAATATCACTAGTACTGCAGCCGGACAGGTAGATAATATATTTATTAGGTAATGATGACTGATGACGGACCTGCTGGACACTGTCAGCTCAGCAGCACCGCAGACTGCTACAGTAAGCTACTATACTCTATAGTAGTATGTACAAAGAAGAAAGAAAAAAAAAAAACCACGGGTAGGTGGTATACAATTATGGATGGACTGCCGAGTGCCGACACAGAGGTAGCTACAGCCGTGGACTAACGTACTGTGTCTGCTGCTAATATAGACTGGATGATTGAAAATGAGATGAAATCAATATATATATGTATGTATATATAATATCACTAGTACTGCAGCCGGACAGGTAGATAATATATTTATTAGGTAATGATGACTGATGACGGTCCTGCTGGACACTGTCAGCTCAGCAGCACCGCAGACTGCTACAGTAAGCTACTATACTATAGTAGTATGTACAAAGAAGAACGAAAAAAAAAAAACCACGGGTAGGTGGTATACAATTATGGATGGACTGCTGAGTGCCGACACAGAGGTAGCTACAGCCGTGGACTAACGTACTGTGTCTGCTGCTAATATAGACTGGATGATTGATAATGAGATGAAATCAATATATATATGTATGTATATATAATATCACTAGTACTGCAGCCGGACAGGTAGATAATATATTTATTAGGTAATGATGACTGATGACGGACCTGCTGGACACTGTCAGCTCAGCAGCACCGCAGACTGCTACAGTAAGCTACTATACTCTATAGTAGTATGTACAAAGAAGAAAGAAAAAAAAAAACCACGGGTAGGTGGTATACAATTATGGATGGACTGCCGAGTGCCGACACAGAGGTAGCTACAGCCGTGGACTACCGTACTGTACTGTGTCTGCTGCTAATATAGACTGGATGATAATGAGATGTAGTATGTATAAAGAAGAAAGAAAAAAAAACCACGGGTAGGTGGTATACAATTATGGACGGACTGCCGAGTGCCGACACAGAGGTAGCTACAGCCGTGGACTACCATACTGTACTGTGTCTGCTGCTAATATAGACTGGTTGATAATGAGATGTAGTATGTATAAAGAAGAAAAAAAAAAAAACACGGGTAGGTGGTATACAATTATGGATGGACTGCCGAGTGCCGACACAGAGGTAGCTACAGCCGTGGACTACCGTACTGTACTGTGTCTGCTGCTAATATAGACTGGATGATAATGAGATGTAGTATGTATAAAGAAGGAAAAAAAAACCACGGGTAGGTGGTATACAATTATGGATGGACTGCCGAGTGCCGACACAGAGGTAGCTACAGCCGTGGACTACCGTACTGTACTGTGTCTGCTGCTAATATAGACTGGATGATAATGAGATGTAGTATGTATAAAGAAGAAAGAAAAAAAAAAAACACGGGTAGGTGGTATACAATTATGGATCGACTGCCGAGTGCCGACACAGAGGTAGCTACAGCCGTGAACTACCGTACTGTGTCTGCTGCGACTGGATGATAAATAATGATATAAAAAATATATATATATCACTACTGCAGCCGGACAGGTATATATTATATAATGACGGACCTGCTGGACACTGTCTGTCAGCAGAATGAGTTTTTTATAGAATAAAAAAACACCACACAAGTCACACGACGAGTGTTTAACTTTTTCAGGCAATCACAATATAGTATACTATACTGGTGGTCAGTGTGGTCAGGTCACTGGTCAGTCACACTGGCAGTGGCACTCCTGCAGCAAAAGTGTGCACTGTTTAATTTTAATAATATGTACTCCTGGCTCCTGCTATAACCTATAACTGCTCCCCAGTCTCCCCCACAATTAAGCTGTGTGAGCACAGTCAGATATTATACATAGATGATGCAGCACACTGGGCTGAGCACAGATATGGTATGTGACTGAGTCACTGTGTATCGTTTTTTTCAGGCAGAGAACGGATTATATTAAATAAAACTGCACTGGTGGTCACTGGTCAGTGGTCAGTCACTAGTAAACTCTGCACTCTCTAGTACTCCTAAGCTCCAGTAAATCAAGTGTCTCTGTCTCAATCTCACTCTCTCTCTTCTAATCTAAATGGAGAGGACGCCAGCCACGTCCTCTCCCTATCAATCTCAATGCACGTGTGAAAATGGCGGCGACGAGCGGCTCCTTATATAGAATCCGAGTCTCGCGATAGAATCCGAGCCTCGCGAGAATCCGACAGCGTCATGATGACGTTCGGGCGCGCTCGGGTTAACCGAGCAAGGCGGGAAGATCCGAGTCGCTCGGATCCGTGTAAAAAAAGCTGAAGTTCGGGCGGGTTCGGATTCCGAGGAACCGAACCCGCTCATCTCTACTCCAAAGTCCAAATCCAGTTCAAACTCCAGTTCTATCTGCACCCTTGTAATTACATTCTTCAAATGCATCCTTAACAAATGCAGGCCAAGCCCTGACTGCAGGCTTAACAAGAATGCTCTTAAATAATACACACTATATAGGCTGGCACAGGGGGAGGTGTGTTCATCAAGATGTTCAGCTATCTAATTATGTGGGATTTTGTATCAAGTGCACACACTGTAGCTCCTGAAAGTGCATTCTAGTCTAGCTTGACCACCAGCCAGTCTTTCCTCTGCATTCTACACTGTCTGGTAGCACTAAGCTGGAGCTTTAGCACCTGTTTCCATTATTATTGTCACAGAGGCCTTTTGGGGATCAAATTTATGTACTTCATAAGTCTACTTGTTGTTAGGCATGTTTCCTTCCAAAATATGTATGTAAGTTTATGTTTTAGGTGGATGTATGCTTGAATCTACTCGCGAATAAATGAGGACCACTCCGTTATCAAAAGCAAATAAAAATTGATTTTACTGAAAATAGATAATAGGTACTTAGCTAGTCATGATGTTCAATCAGGTGCTCAGTAAGGTAGATATATTCAATGCAGCAGTCACATCAGCATACACAGTCCAGGAGCCTCTTCTTCTATTGCTTAAATGCTGGACAGGTCATTCGTCCTGGCACTTCTGCAGTCACTATTTCACCTTGGAGTAAGGCTCGTTAAACACTCCTGCATTTTGCTTATATAACAAAGCTTAATAAGGCACAGATATGAGTTGCCAAATAAGGTTATAAACATAAATGAAACCTATGATTGGTCCTTAACTACTGCATAGCATAAAGAAAGTTGAGCCAACATCCTAAATGCTGTTTATACTTTAGGATGTGATGATTTATGTAGAACTTTAGGTGCATACACAATAACTGAGAAAGTGAATGGCATTGCTCATTTTCACCCTTCCTGAGCAATGTCATTTACTATATTGGCCAGTGTGTATGCTGCCACCGATGAACGATGCGCGGCACTGCGGATCGTTAACAACCCTCACTGTCGGCCGTGCATGCAGCACAATTTGGACTGTCATCCAAAAACTGCATGCACGACCCAGCCGTGGCGCGACGTCACTGAGCGATATGGTCGTCATATCACTCAGTGTGTACGCACTGCCGCCGACCACCCCAGCCTAGGTGGGGAAACACTAGGCGACGTCACTCATAGAGCACATTGCCTACCTTTTCTAGATCTTTCCAGTAGCATGTTGCGAGACAAATATGAAAGCAGTAGATGAACAGTAAATAACAAAATGACTAACAGCCACCATCTTGTTCATCATACTACTCCTCCTGCTACAGTTTATTAACAAGATATGTGCAGATTCTAGTAGTAAAGTTTAACATTCGCATTTAGTCTTTGTAAGAAAAGTTATTAATTTCCGAGTTATTTTCCCCCTGATTGCGTTTAATGAGGTTTCAGAGTTTGCCAATAAATAGTGCCTCCTCCTGTTGTAAGTGTACATGAATGCCGCTAGCTGGGAAGATTATGTATGCAATGAAGGAGATAATATTGGTATGGGACTTCAGTTTGACACCAAAAAGGTCGACACACATTAGGTCAACACCAGTTGGTTGACACTTCTTAGGTCAACACCTGAAATAGGTCGACATGGACAAAAGGTCAACCTGAACAAGGTCGACATGTAAAAAAGTCGACATTTAAAAAAATTTTTTGTCGTTTTCTTTGTACAGTGACCGTGAACCCCAATTAGTGCACCGTGTCCCCTCGCATAGCTCGCTTCGCTCACCATGCTTCGGGCAAGGTTCCTCGCCGTGCTCATCACAGGTTACCGTTCCCAATTGTAGTCCACGTGGATCATAAAGTATGAAAAACTTTAAAAAATAGAAACATTTTTTTAAAAACTCATGTCGACATTTTTCCATGTTGACCTTGTTCATGTCAACCTTTTGTCCATGGCGACCTATTGCAGGTGTCGACCCAAGGTGTGTCGACCTTTTGGTGTCGACCTGGAGTCCAGATACCGATAATATTGTGGTATCATTTATGATCATAAAGGGAATGTCATTAACTCTGTCCACCTCACACAGTTACACCATTGGGGAATCTATGGAACATGCTCTTAGAAGAGTCTACTATCATCCTCCTTTCAGTCAGTGACAAAATATCTAACATTGCTGTGCAGAAATTTGTTTATGCAAGTTTGAAGGACAGAAATAATTGGATATATAGGCCCTTAATGTTTTACGTTATAGGAGGCATTCCCTTGTAAGCAGGTGTAATTAACATATTACATGATCAAGGTTTCTATGAGCAGTACTTTAGGAGAAAAATGTAAAGCAGTTGAAATTCGGAGACATGACCTGGGCAGGCATGGAGTAAGATGCAAGTCTTAGTGCACTCCAGCCTGATCATTCTGTTTGGATCTCCTGCTGCTGATTGGGGTCTTTTTGGCTCCTGTGACCCCAGTGCTGCCTTGTGGCCTTGTTGTCCTCCTGGACTGGATCCATCATTGCTGAAGTCCTGGTTTGCTCAGTAGTTCCCCTCCTCTGCTTGCTGCCTAGGGGTGCATCGCTTGTACTTCTCCCATAGTGGCTCTCACCGTGCTGTGTTTCGGCTCGCTCTGAGTCCTCCAGTGGTATATTTGAGCCAGGATCCCCTGTCCTTCTGCAACCCACCACCATGTTGGACTCACCTCTCCTGTGCCTGCAGTTTCTTGGCCACTGTCTCTTGCTCTTCAGTACAGGTATCTAGTGGTTATGTGTTCTCCTTCACTAGTGCTGCACTGCAGAAGGGGACCCTACTATCCTTCTGGCCTATGTTTGATATGGACATTGGGAACATATATGTGCCTGTTTCCTGCTATTTCCACCTTTGACAGTGTGCTTCTCAGGATTTTCTATTTTACTGCTGTAGAGGATTGTTCTACATGCAGATACATTACTTATCTGGCATGGCTACTTGATTACATGCACAGTTGTCCTGTCAGTTTAAGTCATCCTTTGCCCCCATCGTCAATTCTCTCTGAGGTGCTGATAAACTGCTGGTGATGTCCTGGTACATCTTGGCTGCATATACTTGCTATAGTCCTGAGTGTAGGTGGTCCTTCAATCTCTGGACTTGTTTCTGTTGACTTTGTACTTGCCTGACAAGACAGAAATCTCAGGGCTTGATGACCTCAGGTCGATCTCTCTGTCTGATCTGTTCCCTGACCAGACTCAGGGTTGATTCCTTCAGAAATACAGCCACATTAATTGCCTTTACAACCTTTTGCCTCACTCTCTGTCACTATGGAGTAGCTTCTGCAGGCTATTACTGATTCAGAAACATTAGTGATAAATTGCGGTACATATTGACTTGTCCCTTATTTGTCAGGACATGCAAAAGTTGAAAGACCAGATTGGTGAGACTGAGTATTGTATTTCCACACTGGAGAATAACAGGGCACCTTTATTATGACCAACTTACCTCCTTAAAGTCCAAGATGTTGGCCTGTCAACAGAAGTTTACCAACTTGGAGAACATCTACAACAAAATAATATAAATTTGGTTGGTCTACCTGAGAAGGTGGGTGGCAATGCCTCTGACCAATATCTGGAATCCTGGTTAATAACAGTGTTTGGCTGAAACACATTCACCCTTCAGTTTACTGTTGCACAGGTTCATTGAATATCAACTAGGGCCATTTAGCTCATTGCCAAGATTTTATGATACAGGGATTATGATATTGTGTTACATCAGCGGGAAGCTATTTTCCAAGACTTTTCTTCTGATGTACAGAAGTCTAAGAGCCTCCATGACTTACAACTTTCTTTCACTATGCTGTTTCCTATATAGTGGTAGATGCTCAATTAGCTTAGTGATATAACTCAGGTGCTTGCAAGGGAGGGGAATTTCTAAGCAAGAAAAACTGATATAATTCAGGGTTCTGGGGGAAACAAAATGCTTTTTTTCTTACTATGCTGTTTCCTGCCTGTTTATGAAAAATCGTGGGTGGTCATATTCACTTCTTCAGTTCTAGTAGAGAAGCCGTGGCCTGGCTTGATCTTTAGGTTCTCAGATGTAATGGACTCCCAGACTGAATTCTGTTCATTTAAGTATCTTTCATAGATGTTATAAGTTTGCTACTCCTCCAACTGATTTTTATGGGTTTGGCATGCGTGACCGCCGCTGGGGATTCTGACGGTCAGCATACCGACCACAGGATCCCAGCGGCAGAAAGCTGGTGGGGGCAAGCGCAACAAGCCCCTTGCAGGCTCACTGCACTCGCCACGCTGCGGGCTCGGTGTGGGAATAGTCCCTGCTAGTTGGCATGCCAACTGTTGGGATGTAGAGGGGACGGGACGTAGCTGTCGGTTATGTGGCCACATACAGTAACTACATCTTGATTTTTATATGGGCACTATTTTGCTGTGTTCTTTTCTAAATGGACAAGTTTTTCTATTTCCTTGTGTGTTTTGTCTCCATTCTGAGATTAGTGCTTATATTTTTAAACTCTGACTTTAGAAAATTTTGTTAGAGGTGAATTGTAGCATGTATTTTCACACCATGACCCTAGGTTGCACAGGAGATGTTGGCCCTCACCTTAGCTCTTACTTACCTTAACTTGGTTAGGTTAAGCTAAGGGGGTTACTATAGTTACTAGGAAATAGGTGTCCCTATTTGGGATTCTGTATACAGGGTAGGGAGTGTTGGGCTATGTTTGTTATTTTCTTTCATTGTATTGCTTGATTTTATTATTATTATTATTGTCACACAAGTATTTCAGTATTCTTTCGAAGTTTCTTTGCTTTATTTGTTTTATTGCTTTTCTCATTGATGCACAAGCATTGCTATTTTATGCACAGTACTAGAATTGGTGGAACACCGTTGGGCACCTTTCACTGTTGCTACTGTTGGTGGGTCTTACTCCTCTACATATGTATAGTATGTTATTATTTTTTATATGTTGAAGTTTTTAACTACCTTGGGTTTGATTGATAAAATGAAGCATTCTCTGATAACAATACCTGTCCCCTGGTATTTTCTGTTTATTATAGATCCATTGGGCAGTAGCGTCCTTTCCCTAAAGAAGCCTCGGGTGGCTGGGTTTTCCATTCTACCTTACACTCCCATTTTAGAGGGGTATCTGTTCTAATTCATAAATCCATGTGTTTTATTTGTCATAGGGTTCAAGTGGTCCCTTTGGGCATTTTTTCTTTTCCTACCAGGCTTGTTGTATGTCTCCCCATATGTTTTCAAGACTGTATATCCCCTTTCCTTTAGCTCTTGTCTAATTTCTAAGTGCTGTGCATTTCTCGCTGATTTTCCTAATGTTCCAGTTGTTTGCATTGGAGATTTCAATGCAGTGTGAGATGAGGTTTTATATAGATGGAGAGAGGCAACGAGACCCACTGGATGTCCCCACCCCCCCCTCCTTTTCTTGCTTGATTTCTGACTGTGGAAGATGCCTTTCGCCAGAGCACTCTGTTCCTCGCTGTTACACCTGTTTTTCTTTATTTCAGCACACCTTTTCCAGGATAGACTTGGTTTTAGTTTCCCCTTCTCAGCTGTTTGTGGTTGACACCATGGAATACTTGTCATGTGGAGTCTCCGACCACTCCCCTATGTTGCTACTGCTGAATTTAAGTTACCCTATCTTTTGGAGATTCAATCCTTTCTAGTTGACTTAGATGTTGGCAGTATCCGAGCTCCTTGTTTCCAGGGATGATTTCTTCTTTACGAATTATGTTGGCTCTTCTGCTCCTCTGGTTTGGGATACTTTCAATACTTTCTTCTTTGGTATTTTTTATTTCCAGGGTGGAGCAGTTTAAGACTTTTCAAAGGAGACGTGAGGTGGGATATGAAGCCCTTGAGGAAATATACACTGTTAGTAGTTTTTTGGTGGATAGGGATGAGTAATGGTCTGATTTATTGGTTAATAAGTCAAAGCGCTGTCTTCTTTTTTTTTTGCTTTTTCATTTAAGGCTTATAGGGTCAGAGTCAATATTGTTCTTATCACTGTACACAGACTGCTAGATAAGTATGGGACTGTTCACACAGATACCACAGAGTTTTATGCATTTCCGCAGTGTTCTATGACCACTTTTTGGATACTTATATGTAAGCCTAGGGCTCATCGAAAGTGATCTGGTAGCTAGAACAAATTGTGCTTCTGACTTTGGGTCTAATTCAGAGTTGATCGCAGCAGCAAATTTGTTAGCAGTTGACCAAAACCATGTGCACTGCAGGAGGGGCAGATATTACATGAGAGAGTTATACCCCTTTTCCACTGTAGCACGGGTCGCAGCCGTGTCACCTGACACGGCTGCGACCCGTGCTACAGCCCCCTTTCCCACAGCGCTCACCAACCCGGCATATTGCTGGGTTGGTGACGCTGCTAGTGACGCGGCAGGGGCGGCACTGGGAGATCACATGATCTCCCAGTGCCGCCCTCCCATACACTGTGAACGGGAGCCGTGTTGCCTCGACACGGCTCCCGTTTTCACTAGACAGCTTACCGGGTTGAACACGTGTTCAACCCGGCAAGCTACCCGGGTAGGATTCCCGGATCACTTGATCCGGGAATTTGCAGGGGAACCCTTTTCCACTAGGGAAAAAGATGGGTAAATGCGCGCCCCCGCAGATTTACCCGTGTTTTAAGGAGCTAGTGGAAAAGGGGTATTAGATTTGGGTGTGGTGTGTTCAAACTGAAATCTAAATTGCAGTGTAAAAATAAAGCAGCCAGTATTTACTCTGCACAGACACAAAATAACCCACCCAAATCTAACTCTCTCTGCAAATGTTATATCTGCCCCACCTGCACTGCACATGGTTTTGCCCAACTGTTAACAAATTTGCTGCTGCGATCAACTCTGAATTAGGCCCTTTGTTGGATTCTAGTAGACTATGGGTGGTGATCAGGCTTTGACTGGGCCACAGGGGTACAGGGGAAACCACCGGTGGGCCCCACTGCCTGGGGGCCCAACTCCTGCTCTAAGGATCAGGTTCTAGACTGTGCACTTGAATTATACATTATACATATGTTACTTTATACTAGACGTTTGTGTATTTTCTACAGTGCATTGCTGTTTTTATCTGGTACATTATCATGCATGCAGCAGCTGAATTTACTGTATATATTTATGAAGGGGCCCAGACATTGCACTCTCTAATGGTTAGTCAAACCAATGAGGTGACAGGCCACACCCCCTCAGCAGACTGGCCACACCCCTAAACATGGGCCCCTACCACTGCATTCCCCCGGTGGGCCCTACAAGCCCCAGTCCGACACCGGTGGTGATTCACTAGGATCACTAATGCGATCCTTACTGTACTTCCCCAATGGTGAGGTTCTGCGCATGTGCAGAACGTGTCACTCAGCCTGCCAATGTATATGAACATCGCAACCGATGGTTGTGATTTTCATCTCAGATGCGATCGCATCATAAATGCAGGGAGAAGGTGGTATGCACCTCCTCCTCCATTTGTATTGCTATTGCTTTGCAATTGCAATCATTAGTGAATTAGGCCCTATATCTACACCAGGCCTGGCAACAGGGTAGTACAAGGGGTACATGGGAGTAATGTCCCTTTTATAGCTGAGTCCCTTGTGCATCTTCTGCTTTGAACCCTCTGTAGCCAAAATATATATCTTTGACATATTCTTTGCTATTGCTGCATCTGGGGAGGATTGGTTGCATTCTCTTAGGCTATAATGGGAGACAGACTTGGGATTTCTGTCCAGTAAGGATTGGAGTTTTCTGTTGTGGTCCTCTTGTATAGCCTCGTCATTCACCATATATCAGCAGATCCAATTGTATATTCTTCATAGAGTCTACTGAACTCCCGTCCAGCTCAGTGGATTTGGACGTTTGTCATCTGGCTCACATCCTAAGTGTAGAGCCTCTGGGGCTGATATTTGGCACTTGCTCTGCTCCTACACTCATATTTACTAATTTGGTCCCTAGTTGTGGAGTGTGTGGGCAGGACTGAGATTAGAATACCGTTATATAACCTTCATATATGTATTTTTGGTTTGGGCCTTGCTGGCTCATTAAACTCATGTTTACAGCACTATGGACCTGATTCAGAGATGAATGTAGATCTCTGTATACGCAGCCACATCTGCATCCATCTACTCACATGCTGGGGGCAGCCCAGCACAGGGCAAGGCCACCCAGCATGTGTGACAGGCCACCTCCTGATGCGTCCGTCATAAGATTGTGGATGCATCCAACTATGGTTGACCCATGGCAGCGCATTTTTTAATCGGATCGGCTGCATGTGACATCATGCAGCCCCCCTGAAAACGGTCACGGCACGACCCTGTTTGGCCCATCCGCTCCACCCCCCAATGCCGCATCACCACCCTGCGAATGGCCACCGCTGTCAATTATCTTGCAGCAGCATCCTTCCTTGATCCTGCCATCTCAAAAGACAATAGCCTGGATGCGGCCACAAGGAAAAGGGTCGTGCTTGCGCACTGCAACCAGTGCGCGTGTGCAGACCACCCAAATGCAGTCATTGCGTACAGACATGCAACTGACCCCGTATGTCAATCATCTCTTTGTGTTATCCCCCTATGTCAATCATCTCTTTATGACCCCCTATGTCAATCATCTCTTTGTGTTATCTAGGGTTTGTATTGTTTGGATCTGGATGGCTTCAAATGCTCTTCTGCTCCCCTCCTGGTTGAGTTTGGTTAATGCTACCATTTCTAACTAACGGTTTATGTACCTCAAAAGACAATGGCCCCACAAATGTGATAGGGTTTGAGAGCCATAGCAATCTTCCAGGTACGCTTTGTATTCATACAGTACTTCCACACATCTTAAATGTGTATCTCTATGTACCGTGGCTGTCTTCGCTGCTTTGTGATCATATACTATGTATGTTATGCTTTCTGCAATTTCTGATTTAGGATTTTTTTTTTCTTCATTACTTTTGCATATTGGTGAGATAGTATGCTACTATTGTTTGTTCCCCCACAATACCTGTCTTTATGTTTTATGTTTGTGCCTATACTATCATCAAGTATTGCTTGGGTTTGTTTATTACTTTGATTTTCAAATAAGAAAACTTTTCAATAAAAATACTCAAATAAAAAAAAAGTTTCTGAAAGTAATTAAGGAGTGGTCCTAAAGAAGTGCTATTTTAGGCTAGAATTTGAGTAATGTTTTTATGCATCAGGGGGGATTAGTGCATTGCTTTGCTTCATAGTTCCTAACTAGACTTATTTTTTAGGTAGATTTTTTTTTCTTTCTTTTGTACCCAACACAGTATTACAAAATGTAGTTGTCACGTATACGACAAGCCAAGTCCACCATCATTTTGTAAAGGAAACTTTACTTGATAATTCCCCTCAACTCCAAATTGAGGGGTCTATCTATGTACTATGCCTTAGAGAGAGATAAAGTGTTCAGAGATAAAGTATCAACCAACAGCTTTTAACTGTTATTTCTCAAACACAGATGTATTAAGCCTGGAGAAGTGATAAAGCAGTAATAAAGAAGTGAAAGTGGAAGGTAATAACGCACCAGCCAATCATTACGGGTTTGAAAAATGACAGTTAGGAGCTGATTGGCTGATACGCTATAACCTTCCACTTATCACTTCTTTATTACTGCTTTATCACTTTTCGGGACTTAATACATCTTCCCCACAGTCTGTAACATAACAGGAGATGATTGGCTGGAATTTTATCTCCATCCACTTTATCTCTCTCTAAGGCTTAGTACATAGACCCCTGAGAGCATGCTGTAAATTTTTATGAAAGCCTATGAGAAAGTGCTATAATTTAACTTATCAACCTATTTTTAAATCTCAAAAAATACACAGCTACATTTTTATACAGTGTCATATATGGGACATTGTTGCTCTTTTTCATGGAATGGCCCATTACCTTGAATGGAAAAATGCAATTGCTGTGTCTATTATGAAGCTTAGCACTTCAAAAGTAACTAGTGCAACCAGTGAAAATACATTTTTAACCTTTCAAATGACAGTATCAAGTTTTCCAGTCAAGGAACTGTGGATCAAAGGCCCAGGGGATTAGATATCGGCATACTCCACTCACACATACTGTTACAACGGGTGTAGTATGGTATGCCGGCGGCCGGGCTCCCGGCGACCAGCATACCGGCGCCGGGAGCCCGACCACCGGCATACCGACAGTGTGGCGAGCGCAAAGGAGCCCCTTGCGGGCTCGCTGCACTCGCCACGCTGCGGGCACGGTGGCGCGCTACACGCTATTTATTCTCCCTCCAGGGGGGTCGTGGACCCCCACGAGGGAGAATAGCTGTCGGTATGCCGGGTGTCGGGATCCCGGCGCCGGTTTACTGTGCGCCGGGATCCCGACATTCGGCATACTGAAGACCACCCGTTACAACAGTGATTGATACAGGTTGAGTATCCCATATCCAAATATTCCGAAATACGGAATATTACGAAATACGGACTTTTTTGCGTGAGAGTGAGATAGTGAAACCTTTGTTTTTTGATGGCTCAATGTACACAAACTTTGTTTAATACTCAAAGTTATTAAAAATATTGGCCCTCATTCCGAGTCGTTCGCTCGGTAAATTTCATCGCATCGCAGTGATTTTCCGCTTAGTGCGCATGCGTAATGTCCGCACTGCGACTGCGCCAAGTAATTTTGGAATGAAGATAGTATTTTTACTCACGGCTTTTTCTTCGCTCCGGCAATCGTAATGTGATTGACAGGAAATGGGTGTTACTGGGCGGAAACAGGCCGTTTTATGGGCGTGTGGGAAAAAACGCTACCGTTTCCGGAAAAAACGCGAGAGTGGCTGGAGAAACGGAGGAGTGTCTGGGCGAACGCTGGGAGTGTTTGTGACGTCAACCCAGGAACGACAAGCACTGAACTGATCGCAGATGCCGAGTAAGTCTGAAGCTACTCTGAAACTGCTAAGAAGTTTGTAATCGCAATATTGCGAATACATTGTTCGCAATTTTAAGAAGCTAAGATTCACTCCCAGTAGGCGGCGGCTTAGCGTGTGCAATACTGCTAAAATCGCCTTGCGAGCGAACAACTCGGAATGACCTCCATTGTATTGAATGACCTTCAGGCTGTGTGTATAAGGTGTATATGAAACATAAATGAATTGTGTGACTATAGATACACTTTGTTCAATGCACAAAGTTACAAAAAATATTGGCTAAAATTACCTTCCAGCTGTGTGTATAAGGTGTATATGTAACATAAATGCATTATGTGCTTAGATTTAGGTCCCATCACCATGATATCTCATTATGGTATGCAGTTATTCCAAAATACGGAAAAAACCCATATCCAAAATACCTCTGGTCCCAAGCATTTTGGATAAGGGATACTCAACCTGTAATCAGTCCTGTAGTACACAACATTATAATATTGCTTCTGATCTATTTTCTTTTCTTTATAACTTTTAGTTTGCCAGCAAGCTCTGAATGTGTCAAGTGCTCTGATAGCTACAGTATATAGAGGTCAGTGTGGTAGCTGGCACTTCAGTAGTGTGGGTTATAGTGGCTGAATAATGGCCAATCTCTGTACAGCACAATAGTGATGAAACAGCATATGTTAGCTATGAAGTGAAAGAGTTCTCCTGCATTCCAACTTGATAAAGGAAGTTAGTTTGCCCTTTGGCATAGAGACTGTACAACAATAAGAGTTCAGGGCAGTCTGGGTTAGGACCATCGATGGTTGGCATCAATAATTAATGGTGTTTCTATTGATAGTGGTGATCCAATGATCTTCACCAATGATGGAAGAGAGTACAGCATGGTTATTTTTCATGGCACAGGGAGTTTATCTCCACATCCCCAATATGTTGCTTACCTCTTAACTCCTCTTCCTTGGTCTTCCCTCTGTGGGCCAGTCTCACAAGTATTGATGTTCCTCAGAATGTGTAACCATTAATGGTTTCACATTGATGGTTTCTTGCCATCAATGTAAATCACTGATGCCACATTGATGGTGCACCATTCAATGTCCATCTCTAGTCTGGGTTTCATAGAGACATGGGGGTATATTTACTAATGTCCCGATTTTGACCGAGATGGTGTTTTTTCTTCAAAGTGTCATCTCGGGAATTTACTAAACTCAAATCACGGCAGTGATGAGGGCATTCATATTTATTTGGAAGTCCAAGAAAAAAAATACGAATGAATACACCATTTGTCAAATACGCCTGTAATTTGGTAGAACTCGGTCATTTACTAAAAAGTGTAATTTACAAACACTGCCGACAATAGCCAAACACTGCCGTGAAAAAGTGCTAAAATAAAACAGACCTGCTTTTTTTACCGTGTTCTGATAGGCATGCACGGATCCATGAGATCCGTGCATGTTTATCAGTGGGAAGGGGTGGGAAAGTGTTAAATTTGCCCAAAAAAATGCGTAGGGTCCCCCCTCCTAAGCAAAACCAGCCCCGGGCTCATTGAGCCGGTCCTGGTTGAAAAAATATGGGGAAAAAATTGACCGGGGTTCCCCCATATTGAATCAACCAGCACCGGGCTCTGCGCCTGGTTCTGGTTCCAAAAATACGGGGGACAAAAAGCGTAGGGGTCCCCCGTATTTCTGAAACCAGCACCGGGCTCCACTAGCCAGATACATAATGCCACAGCCGGGAGACACTTTTATATTGGTCCCTGCGGCCCTGGCATTACATACCCAACTAGTCACCCCTGGCTGGGGTACCCTGGAGGAGTGGGGGCCCCTTCAATCAAGGGGTCCCCCCCCTCCAGCCACCCAAGGGCCAGGGGTGAAGCCCGAGGCTGTCCCCCCCATCCAAGGGCGGCGGATGGGGGGCTGATAGCCTTTTTGACAAAATGTGAATATTGTTTTTAGTAGCAGTACTACAAGTCCCAGCAAGCCTCCCCCGCAAGCTGGTACTTGGAGAACCACAAGTACCAGCATGCAGTTGAAAACCGGACCCGCTGGTACATGTAGTACTACTATTAAAAAAATACCCCAATAAAAACAGAAGACACACACCTTGAAAGTAAAAGTTTAATTCATACATCCACACCTCCAAACATACATACTTACCTATGTTCACACGAGGGTCGGTCCTCTTCTCCATGTAGAATCCATGGGGTACCTGTTGGAAAAATTATACTCACATAATCCAGTGTAGATCGGTCCTCTTCTGTTCTATTTGTAATCCACGTACTTTGCAAAATAAAAAAATGGACACCCGACCACGCACTGAAAGGGGCCCCATGTTTTCACATGGGACCCCTTTCCCCGACTGCCAGGAACCCCCCCTGACTTCTGTCTAAAAGGGTTCCTTCAGCCAATCAGGGAGCGCCACGTCGTGGCACCCTCCTGATTGGCTGTGTGCTCCTGTAGTGTATGTTAGGCAGCACACGGCAGTGATACAATGTAGCGCCTATGCGCTCCATTGTAACCAATGGTGGGAACTTTGTGGTCAGCGGTGAGGTTACTTTCGGTCAACCGCTGACCACAAAGTCCCCACCATTGGTTACAATGGAGCGCATAGGCGCTACATTGTATCACTGCCATGTGCTGCCTGACATACACTACAGGAGCACACAGCCAATCAGGAGGGTGCCACGACATGGTGCTCCCTGATTGGCTGAAGGAACCCTTTTAGACAGAAGTCAGGGGGGGTTCCTGGCAGTCGGGGAAAGGGGTCCCATGTGAAAACATGGGGCCCCTTTCAGTGCGTGGTCGGGGTGTCCGTTTTTTTATTTTGCAAAGTACGTGGATTACAAATAGAACAGAAGAGGACCGATCTACACTGGATTATGTGAGTATAATTTTTCCAACAGGTACCCCATGGATTCTACATAGAGAAGAGGACCGACCCTCGTGTGAACATAGGTAAGTATGTATATTTGGAGGTGTGGATGTATGAATTAAACTTTTACTTTCAAGGTGTGTGTCTTCTGTTTTTATTGGGGTATTTTTTTAGTAGTAGTACTACTACAGGTACCAGCGGGCCCGGTTTTCAACCGCATGCTGGTACTTGTGGTTCTCCAAGTACCAGCTTGCGGGGGAGGTTTGCTGGGACTTGTAGTACTGCTACTAAAAACAATATTCACATTTTGTCAAAAAGGCTATCAGCCCCCCATCCGCCGCCCTTGGATGGGGGGGACAGCCTCGGGCTTCACCCCTGGCCCTTGGGTGGCTGGAGGGGGGGGACCCCTTGATTGAAGGGGTACCCCAGCCAGGGGTGACTAGTTGGGTATGTAATGCCAGGGCCGCAGGGACCAATATAAAAGTGTCCCCCGGCTGTGGCATTATGTATCTGGCTAGTGGAGCCCGGTGCTGGTTTCAGAAATACGGGGGACCCCTACGCTTTTTGTCCCCCGTATTTTTGGAACCAGGACCAGGCGCAGAGCCCGGTGCTGGTTGATTCAATATGGGGGAACCCCGGTCAATTTTCCCCCCATATTTTTTCAACCAGGACCGGCTCAATGAGCCAGGGGCTGGTTTTGCTTAGGAGGGGGGACCCCACGCATTTTTTTATTTTAATTTTAACAATGTTTTATTTTTTACGAAAGGTGCACAATGAAGGCCAGCACGGATCTCACAGATCTGGCCGAGATTCATTGTGTTAAAGTCGGCAGTGTTTTACAATTCACTCCCGTAAAACACTGCCAAAAAATACGAATGACATCGACATCGGTAAATACGAAAATGCAGAATACGACAGCTTAGTAAATTAGTCGTAATAAATTCAAAAAGTTGCAATTTTACACTTTCGATGTCATTCGTGATTGAACTTTAACCTCATTCGGAAAAATACGAATTTTAGTAAATATACCCCATGGTTTGTGGCATAATACCTTTATTCCCAGTGCAAAACCTGACAGCGAAAAACTGTTTAAAAACCCAAACTGAATTCATGTACTGTATAAGAGAAGCAGCTGGAGCTGCACAACAGTTAAAAAGCCAAAAACTTATAGAACAGATGCCCCTTCTTCATGTGTATCACATACATTAAAAACACCAGTACTGAATGAATTACAGGTCTAATGCTGTATAAAATCAAATTTATTTATCCCCCATTCATATAATGTATATGTACTGTACCTATCTATCTATCTATCTATCTATCTATCTATCTATCTATCTATCTATCTGTCGTTCACTCATTGCTTCCTTTCCCATAATCAATCACAGTATAGTGTTCTGATTTTTTTTCATCTTATAACAATTGTTTTATTGTTGCAAGCACAGAGAATTAAGCTTTTTTCCTTTAGCATATTAGATGGATCAATCCATCATACTACACCTACAATTTTGCAATGAATAAATGAAGTACTGCAGCTTAAGAATAAAATGCTGGTACATTGTGAAAGTCCTTTCCTTAATGGCTTGTGTCTGTAGCAGCGTAAGCACCAGACTGGAGAGAGCCATGACAGAATACAAACTAGGAGCTAGCCAAGGCAGGCTGATGCCAAGAAGCTTTCTGCGTAGGATAGTAGAAAGACCCTGAAAGCTTAGCTGAACAGGGCCCTTTGTAAGCCTTATGAGAGAGAAGCAGAGTGCACGCCTCCAATATAAATGATGTGAGCTGAGAAGGATAAAAGTACATCCTTTAAATATCCATTTAGACCAGCATCAGATGTGTATTCTCCTGTCAGTCAATGTTCTATAAATTCTTTGTTTTCTGTAAAAAAAGAAGAAAATAAATTAAATAAAATGAAAAATTAAATTTAAACAAATTCTAACTCTAACACACATGTAAAATATATGTTATTATATGTTTAGAAATTACATACACTAGGAACAAAGAATCTGGCTTGCACATATTTGCAAACAAATGAAAAATAGATCTATTCATGTTTTTTAAGATAACGTCAACTTCTAGTGTTTCCTTCAGAATGGAAGTAATTGCCTACTGACAGCCGTTTCAGGAAAAAGTACAAAACCATTAACCCTTACTAACGTATCTCTCAGACATAATTATAACAGCATCTATATGTGAATGTCTATCTTAATATGTACATCACAAAGGAAGCAGGAATGAAATTATGTTTAGTGACTGGTATTTAATAATAACTATAGAGCAGATGTACACACAAGTGGAGTTAAATGCTAACCTCAGCTTAGAGAGTTTTCAAGGGGTGCAGACATGAAGGAAACATATTAATAGTTCTGTTGGAAGAGGTTTACAGATGAAGGGGTCGATTTTGATTTTTTTGTCTATTTTGTAATCAGAAATCTACTAAAGACAAAACCAACTGAAATTCGACTAAAAAACAACTTTACAATAAGTTAGAGCAGGCATTCCCAACCTTGGTCCTCAAGGCACACTAACAGTCCAGGTATTAGTGATATCCATATCTATCTGTGCTGAAGCCTGGATATCACTAAAACTTACACTGTAATACCGCTTTCGGATCGCAAATACCCGGTCGCACCCGGGAATTGGAAGAACTGGCTTCCCGGTTTGCTATCGGGGTCTGGCACCCAAGGCAGCATCGGGGGCGGGTGCAGAGGCGGCACTGGGAGATGAGATCATCTCCGCACAGCTTCTCTCCCTATGCAGTGACCGGGTCCTGGGTCACAACGACCTGGGTAACCCGTTCAAACTGCACCTCACACGGTAATAGCCCGGGAATAACCTTTCTTTATTCCTGGGTTGAATTACTGGGTCAGGCTACCCGGGAATTCGGGAGTGACCCTTTCAGACTGCACAGCAACCCATGTCGGCCGGGTCGATACCGGGTTATTTGTGTGGTCTGAAAGGGGTATTAGTGTGCCTTGAGGACCAATGTTGGAATGCCTGAGTTAGACCATTGAACCAACAATTGGTACTTTTTACAAGCCGCATATTTACTAACAGTCAGGTTTAATAACAACTTAAAATCGACCAGAAAACTGAGAAATAACAGACTAATAAGAAGCAGGTCTGTTTAACTTTTAAAACATGTTCAATTAACCGAAACTATGATGCCTATAATAAGGGACACAACCAAGTGGTGTACTCTGGCTATAGTAATCATGGCAATTCCAGGCTCTGCAATGGAGTGCAATTTCTTGCAGTATGCAAATCACCAACTGACTGAAGAGACCCAGGAGCAACAATTACAGCGACTACAACAGCTTCTTGAGGTACCCCAGAGCCTATGCAGGCCTAGGTTCTATGCAGTCAGTTAAACCTCAATGTATTGTCTGCTGGAAAGATCATACACATTTTCCTCCCCAGACATCCCAACATAATGATGCTGTATGATATAGTCAAGGCAAAGTTTAAGGCAGACACTGGATGGTCATGTGCCATATCAGGCCTGCCCACAGTGGTGGACCTACATTTTTGGGGCCCTGTAGTTTGAACTGTTATGGGGGCCTCTTCGCAACCAGCAACAATATGGCAACATCCAAATAGGTCCAATGGGCCTTGCTGCCCTTGCAAAGACCTCAAAACCCAAATAGCAGTGAACAGGGTGGTGGGGTGGAATCCTTGAATATGGACCATACAATGAACCCCTTCCCACCAGCCTGTGTCTGCGTGGACCGGTCAGGTATTTGGCATGGTGAGAGAGTATGCAGGGGCAGATGTGGTAGGAGACGGGGTGAGAGAGTCTGTGGGGCAAATGTGATGGCTGACAGGGTGAGGGTCTGTGGGGCAGGTCAGGTTATAGCACCCCCCCAGCCTCTTTAATGTCTACCTCTCACAGCACCCCCCCCCCCCCTTCAATAACACAGCCCAACATGTGTTTTGGTGCAGAGGATTTTTGAGCTGATTTTATGTATATTTGGTGTGCTGATTTGAAATATAATATTAATTTCTGCTGCGGGGTACACTGGGCTCCACAAGGATGGACAATGGGGTGTAGAGTAGGATCTTGATCCGAGGCACCAACAGGCTCAAAGCTTTGACTGTTCCCAGAATGCACAGCGCCGCCTCCTCTATAACCCCGCCTCCCTGCACAGGAGCTCAGTTTTGTAGTTGGTGCTGCAGTAAGCAGGCACTTAACAGAGGGGCTGCTCCAGGCAGCCCTAAGAAGAGCGTTTTTATGAAGAAAAAGTGAAGACTTCAAGGGCAGCAGCGGTGGTAAATGTCAGATGACATTCACTGCTGCAGCTCCAGCTCTCCCCAGCGGCGCTGTACACTCCCGAGCCCTGGTTGCCGGGTAACTACAGCAGGAGGCTCCGATTTTCTTCACGTCAGGCACACAGGACGGGGGCTCTCCGGGATCGCGTGGCCGCGCTTCGGGAGGTGGTGAGGGGGTCCAGCTTGTGGGACCCGGTCTTTATCGCGATCCGGCGCGATCAGTAGGAGGCGGGCCGCGTGCGCTGGCGGTGGACACTGTGGCAGTACAGGCGATCCCATTAGATCACCAGGGCATGGGCACAGGTCAGGTTTTCTCTCTAAACCAGTTTAATAAAGCCAGCAGGGGGATAAGCCTTAGACCTGAAGCCCCTCCCCCAGCCCCAGGGCACCATTTCCCGCAAATGTTCCCGCCCTGGAGCTGCATATCTGTCTCTCCCTCACTCCCTGTCAGTGTCTGGGCGCCATTATCCCTCAGCTTCACTGTTCCTGGGACTGCTTGGGCAAATCCTCCTGTGTAAAGCTGCCTGGTTGTCAGTGCTGTGACTTTACATAACACTTAAGTATTCTACATGCCTTTTTAGACAGTGATAGTTAAGAAAGAGTGCATTTAGTCAGGGTTTTCTAGTACAATTACCCTGTGATATACATACAGTTCTTACTGTGTAGTATTATATCTATTGACTATATAGCTATATATATAAGCTAGTCTAGTGCAGTATTATTGGCCCTCATTCCGAGTTGTTAGCTCGCAAGATGCTTTTAGCAGCATTGCACACGCTAAGCCGCCGCCTACTGGGAGTGAATCTTAGCTTAGCAAATTTGCGAACGAAAGATTCTCAAAATTGCAAATAGAAATTTCTAAGCAGTTTCTGAGTACCTCGACACTTACTCTGCCACTGCGATCAGTTCAGTCAGTTTCGTTCCTGGTTTGACGTCACAAACACACCCAGCGTTCGCCCAGACACTCCCCCGTTTCTCCAGCCACTCCCGCGTTTTTCCCAGAAACGGCAGCGTTTTTTCACACACTCCCATAAAACGGCCAGTTTCCGCCCAGAAACACCCACTTCATGTCAATCACACAACGATCACCAGAACGAAGAAAAAACCTTGTAATGCCGTGAGTAAAATACCAAACTTCTTAGCAAATTTACTTGGCGCAGTCGCAGTGCGAACATTGCGCATGCGCAGTTTGCGGAAAATCGCTGCGATGCGATGAAAAAGAACGAGTGAACAACTCGGAATGAGGGCCATTGGGGGTAATTCCAAGTTGATCGCAGCAGGATTTTTGATAGCAATTGGGCAAAATCATGTGCACTGCAGGGGAGGCAGATATAACATGTGCAGAGAGAGTTAGATTTGGGTGGGGTTTGTTCAATCTGCAATCTAAATTGCAGTGTAAAAATAAAGCAGCCAGTATTTACCCTGCACAGAAATAAAATAACCCACCCAAATCTAACTCTTTCTGCACATTATATCTGCCTCCCCTATAGTGCACATGGTTTTGCCCAATTGCTATCAAAAATCCTGCTGCGATCAACTTGGAATTACCCCCATTGTTAGTAATAACCTCTGCATTGTACAAACTGTGACTATCTGTGTGTGCATTTGATAGCTGAGTGGTGTCCATTTCGTGTCTTTCACTCAACTTTCTATCTCTATTGATAAAGCTAAATATTTATCGTGTATATAACCCTTTATGAGGTCTAAGAACAATGTACGCTATCTACGTAAGAAGTACCGTAAGGGTACGCAAGTTGCGTATCGATCGCTTAGCCGTGATCGAGACGCTCAGGCGTCACGTTCACTCACGGCCAAGTGATCGCAGGCAGGCAGACTATTGGCTGTTGACTTATCGTAATGATTCGCTATAGCGTAGCAGCGCTCGGGACCACGAGGAGATCACCAGCGATGCAGACGCTCACAACGTTAAACCTTTATATCTATACCTTTAGCAATGAAATACACAGCAAACCTTAATGTAGAGACAAAGTGTAAGTGCAACCTAGTGTAACCTGATTAACTACAAAGCTGCTTGAGCTTCACCGATGCTCAGGGAGTACTTAACACTATGAAGAATACGCAGATACCTGGGCTTAGGGTCCGAAACCTATTATGTGTATTATGACTATTATACTTGCAAAAGGAATCACAGTACAAAGCATACACTACAATATAACATAAACCAACTAACCAGATAACTACACAGGAAATACAATACAATACAATTCAATTCTAATCAAGGAAAGATACGAGAGAAAGAGAAGAGAGGGAGAGAGAGAAATGGCTCACAGTAAGACAATATGATTACGGAGAGAACTTACGCACAAGGGGAACGATCGCATGCGCCTCGATATCCAGCTCCCGATTATCAGCAATGAGAACCGTTGAAGAGAGAGTGTCCTGGATATGGTCGGCTTGTCTATTTATGCCCCACACACAATACAATTCAATGGTCCCAACAATCTCATTGTTCATTAGACACAGGAATTCGGCTTCGCATTATAACAAAAGGTCATAGGTTGATTCATACAGGTGGGCTGTCTTGTATCAGTGGCCTTGGTTATGCAAAACAAAGGGTGATGACTAACACATTCCTGTCTTCTGGAGAGCTATTGTTTGGCGAATACAAAACAAAACCCTGTCTCTGGGTTTTGTTCGATATTCATGATGTCCACTTTCAGTTGAGACAATGACATCTCAGCCATCATTCTCCTGGATACAAACCCTAACCCATTCGTAAACACAGGTGTTGGCCCTCCTCATTGAGTCTCAAAGCTCAGCGTAATTAAAGGCTATTGTACTCCGTCTGCGGGAAAGATACTGATTTGGAGTACAATTAATCTTCAATTACTATTCCTGTGCTTACCTTATGCATGTGAAGATGTGAGGCCCTCCCAACATGCAAACTATTGTTTGGGGGATCTCTAAGGTCAAAGAGCCATTTGAGACCCACTGATACCTGTTTCCAACTGTTACTAAGTAAGAACAAATAATAGTAAATGGACATAACTTCTTATGTCCATAACTATTCGCACGAGCGATTAATCCGCTCCAAACCAACACCGGAATATTGCTATTTAAATACTCTTCCGATGGATACTAAACACTACTGTATGACCCCTGTTAGACCCTTCGTACAATACAAAGAGGAATCTCTCCGTCCAGGAACATGCTATATTAACCAAACTTTCAGAATCTATCAAAGGGACCATGATCTACAAAATACATTATTACTGAAAATATGTAACGATTGAGTCGCACGCTACGACTACACAAACTTTACCGTAAATACGCATACCGTGCACCAGCGGGTGCACGCAACTGCGGGTATGCGCCTTCACGGGAGAGCGCACGCATGCGCAGCGCGGACCAGTGTGAGGTGCAAATATGGCAGTGTGCATAGAGATATTTTTCTGACTTTGACAGTCTACCCTTTGGCAGTCAATAATAACTGCCACCTTCTAAAACATTTCAAAAGGAGAAAAATATATGTCAGGGGTTAATTCATTTCTATGGTTGGGTAAGGGAGGAGAGAGGAGAAGGTGTGAAGAGGGTATGACCTAGTGAGATAGCAGAAGCATGTGTGTATGAGTCCATGTTTGGGGGGTCATGTATCATCGTGCCGTACGTGTTGTAAATCAAGCTTCGAGGTATTGCGAAGTATACATTTGAATTCCTTCTTATCCCGTATTAAGGGTCTGTGGATGGGCTGTCAAACTCTACCGAGCTCATTTCGGCTTTCAGTTGTAACAAAATGGGAAAGCACATTTTAGTTGATGATACATGAATAGGGGAGGTATGTGGTTGCTGATATCTGTGCTTGTATTCCCTATCGACTATGTGTGTCATTACCTGAGGGTTGTAGAGATGAAGATAAAGAACACTTATGGAAAATGCAGTGGTATTCTATGTCAGGTTAATGTACATCTGTCGGTTGAAGTTTTGTTCGGTATCAGTTGAAAGTCGTCTTCTTTGCGCTGTTTTGCTCATTAGGCGTGAGCAATAAGCTTTGTCAATGCCATCAGATTTACAAAAAAATGTTGGGCTAGCGTAAGTTTAAGAATTCTAGGGAAACTGGGGATCCATGGCAAAGTTCATCAAATGTCCGTATCTCAAGTGGTCAAAACTCCTTCTTTGGTCCATCCGTTGTCTGTATAGCGTCTCGTCAACTTCCTCGTCCAAGGGGGTCTTTTTATCTTGGAGAAAAGCAGAAAAACAGGTGAAAGAAACGGACCGTATAATCGCATTTTCATCACATCATTGTTTCTATCGTTGGGTCGTAAATCAAATCCAGGTTAATTACAGTTTCCTCACTCCTCAAACTCATCACTCTTGTACTTTGTTTGCACCTCATTAAAGCCTGCCCGCATCTAAATATCAACCCAATCGATATAACGACACCCAAGATACATAGTAGAAACTTCCCAACATCCATTATGACTCCTTGAGCCCAGTCTCCCAAACCGGAGAACCAATTTCGCGGGTTCAACCATGACACCCAACCAGTCAGCTCATTACCTACAGCAGCGAGAGTGAGATTGTGTTTTCGGCGAAATTCCCACTTTAATTGGAGAATATCGTCCATCTTTTGGTCTATGACCTCTACCGGATCCTCGGTGCTATTCGTGATATACGTGCAACACTTCACGCCGTACTGTGTTGCCAATGTAACACAATATCCGCCTGTCACTGCTGTGAGGTAATTAAGAACCATTCTATGCTGTACCAGTTCTGTTTTATAAGCTTGAAGTTCTCTTCCAGTGTATCTAAACGTGTCATCATACATTTCAGTGATATTATCTAACAAATTGGCGAGTGCGGAAATGTATCTATAATTCATCACTCCTCGAGCGGTGCGAGTGAAATCTAACGCCACCAGAACCTGAATCCCGGTGGATTCATGGATCAGATCAGAGGCCGGATGCTCTAACCTTTCTGTCAGCTGTCTTTTAACAAGGTGCTCGTAATGAGTGTGAGTATAAGGAGCTTGGGCACCACGGTGTATGTCTTTCATTTTGTCGTGTGTTACCGTCATTACTTCAGGCAATACTTTTCCAATATAACACAATCCTTCAGAGTTTGGGGCAAGCCACTTGTACGCCTTTCTCCCGCATATGAAATATGCATCATCGGGGAGAACATATGGGACGGAGAAGGACATGACCATATTACACACCTTCCATGTGAAATCTCCTGACCCTAATTCTTCCATCTGCTTAATACACGTATCAGGTTGTACGATATGTGCACAGTATCCTGGTGATACTTCTCCAACTCTAGTAATCCTAATTCCTAAGGTGTACTTATACCGAAAAGATTTTCCTCTACTGGCTATGTGGCGTACAAGCTCTGTATCTGTAGGCATTCTATCTGCTCTATGTGAAAAGGTCATGGTGTGGTTACTCCATGATACTTCCCAATTTCCCGGCTTTCTGGGATTGGAGATGTTAAAACATAATAGGGACCTATCCACGTGGTATTGGTGGAGCTTCAAACTAGGAGGGCTGGAGATATTAAACCTCCGGTCCACCGGTCTCCCACCATTTAACTCAAGTACCTCCCCTATCGTTAAAGGAAATGGTACTAGTCCTGATTTGCTATGACCCTGAGGTACTTGAGAGCATACCCAACAATCTGTTTTGTTTAATACATTACCCACTAAGGAGTGATAGTCACTCAATGGATGCCGGTCCATATGGATATTAAAACTGGATTGGCATTTCTTTATACACCCATCCTCAATGACATTGTTACAGAGCCTACAGATACAGTTTTTTTCTTAAACTAACAATCCTTCAAAACGTTTGCAAATAACAAGGTTGTTAGATCGTGCCCGGTACTCGCCTTTGCTTGGTGATTGGGTTGCTATTGGAAATTTACACCTCCGTCTCAGTCATTAGAACCTTTCTGGATCCTTTCTCGACCTCACTGGTACTTTCACCGAAACAGACTGCTCTGGTCAACATCATGGTCGACAGGAAAAATCCATATCACAGTCTCCTGGGGCAAGTCCATCTTACAGGAGGAGAAAAGAAGAAATTTGTAATGGGGGTATAAGAAAACAGTTTGTGGGGGAGAGAACTTGTTACGATAATAAGTTCTCTCGTCTTGTTGTTCTTCTTGTTCTGCTGTCATCTCAAAAGGTGCTGTCTCTTCAGTCTTCCAAATGAACATTCTGGTGATGCAATATTCCTTCAGCGATCTTTCTGTAAGGAGCAAAAATCTGGCATTACCATTGGTCCAACTGAGGGGTGACATACCATCTTTAAAC
The DNA here is from genome assembly GCF_028390025.1 of Pseudophryne corroboree. Lineage (NCBI taxonomy): Eukaryota > Metazoa > Chordata > Amphibia > Anura > Myobatrachidae > Pseudophryne > Pseudophryne corroboree. The sequence continues at coordinate 920,610,260 of NC_086444.1, forward strand.
CATGAAAACATGAGTGAGAAGAGAGAGAGAGTAAAAAAAAACAAAAGAGAGAAAACACTTCATATGTATATATATTACATAATTCAACAACAAACAACAATAGGAAACGAGAAACAAAGCATTTTTATCAAACCTTTTTCAACATTAAGAAAACATTGGTAGCATTATCAAGCTGTCATATCTACGTGTCTAATGGTCTCCTTGAACAGTCCCTCCCCACCAGCACCTGCATTACTCCACTGTTTGTATCTGGCCAGAAATACATTGTGGCGGATAGGTCATGCTGGGGTTTGGTAGGCTTCTGCAAGGACCAAGTGGATATGCAAAGTGTGAATTCTTACCACTAATTGTCAGAGATGGGGATAGAGAGAGAGAGAAAAACATTTTTCTTCACAAATACATTTACAACGTTTCACCTGGTCATTCCTGTGTCTTCAGTGAATGACCTCCCAATTTATTAACCGTTACCTCAGGCTTACCGTCAGTCTCAATGATCACCTTTCCTGCCTATGTGATCCCTGATTATAATTGTGTGTGTTATAATTTTGCTCATTTCTTGGTCTAGGGGGTCTGACTTTATGTGGGTTATTACAGTTGCTGGCATAATGCCCTTCTCTTCTACAATGGTAACAAATCCTTGGCTTTCTCCATGTGCTAGGGGCCTGGGGTTCCGGTCGACTTGATGCATCCTCTAGTGCTTGGATGTTCAGTGCCATCAACCGCTCTCCCTGCGCTTCCCTGGTTCTTTTGATATTTCGGTCATGCTCGATAGCGGACTCTCTTAATGCCGCCACCGAGATACCTCTCCAATGAGGTATTGAGGTTTGTACCCTAGTTTTTAGTGCGTCTTTTAAGTTGTTCATTAATACGGACACAGCTACCTCTCTGTGGTGTACGTTAGTTTCAATGTCATCTATACCAGTGTACCTAGCCATATCCTGCAGAGCCCGGTGAAAATACTCTGATGCGGATTCACCTTCTTTTTGTTTTATTGTAAAGATTTTATTCCACTTTACTACTGTAGGAAAATATTCTTTCAACTGTAGATTGATTCTTTTTACATTATCTTGGTTATACTCGTTTGTTAGTGGCACTTCCTCATCTAGCTTACAATCAGCGATAAATTTCAATGAATCAACATCGGGGGGTAAACATGCCCTCAAAACTGTCCTCCAATCTTTGTTACTTGGCTCTGCAGTATGTCCTAGCACTCTAATGTATCTTTGACAAGCAACTAAGTCTTTCCTGGGATCAGGAAATTCAGACAGAATTGCTCTTAATTCTGTTCGGGAAAAGGGGCAGTACATGGCGATGTTCCTGACGGGAGTGAATCCTGAAGTGTCAGTTTTCCCATTTGGTACTGCAATTACCCTAACAGGATTAAGTCCAGTAACGTCATTCTGAATTGATTTTACGATATAGGGTACATTTGTTTGTGCGTGATGTATAATACCATACATACCTGTGGACACGACCTCACCTGACCCTCCATTAGGGGGTTTGATTACAGTTTTTACCGATTGGGTCGCGTCCACCTGGACGTCTTGTGTGATGGCTTCTGGAAGAGGTGCCGACATCGTTCTGGGTTCACTTTCTGGTTGGTGTTCCTGAGGAAAGTTTAACATGGGGTGCGACTTGCATGGGTTAATAGTTGTACATTCAACAGTATTACAATTATCTTTGTTACATTTATTACACTTATTCTTATCATCTATAATACAGTTGCTAAGAGCGTTTTTATTGTTCACCCTTGTGCTCTTCTCCGCAACCACAATCCCCTCCATTGCCATTTCTCTCCTCTCAAGATGAAAGTTAGGTAAGTAAGTTACATTTCTTTGCATTTCACCTTCCTGTTGCCATAACTGTAAACAATCATAACGCTTGATTCGTCTCTTTGCTGATTTAATGAGACATATCTTTCTCCTTAAATTATGCAACACTTCTGAGTCAAAACTACCTATCCCGGGAAATGGTGCCTTATCCCCCGCAGTCATTCGTGTCCATTCATCACAAAAGGTCTCAGAGTGGGGACCATATTTCCCCCACATTACTAACCGAGCAGACCCTCGGGGTCTGCAAGCCTCTGGAGTCTGAATCCTGACCTCCGACCGTCTCTGTATTGTGCACTTGGCTGCCATTGTGGACCTTTTTAACACAGAAAAACTTCCTAAAATGCACCAAACACAGAACTTCGTTGGAAATCCTTAAAGCTCTTCCACTGAACTTCTTCTGCTCCGGGTATCTCCGTTCCGCCTTCTAGCAGACACGTGTAGCCGTTGCAGGCCCTATTTTTAGAGATTTTCCTGAGAAAAATTCCCTTCCTTTTTCTTTTACACAAATCACGCTTGCATGTGCTCCCTACAACACGTATGAGGGCAAAATTTACGCATGGATATACGACCTCATATCACGTTGCGTTATTGGTCACACATACAACCGTGCGGTCCAATCGTACCACTTATAGACACTTGTTGCCCATAAATGGTAGGATCATTGGAGTCTCCCTACTGTGCTCCAAAACAGCCAGAGCGTAATACAACGAAAACTTTATCACACTCTGTTGCACGTTTTCACTTCAGACCGTGCTCATAGATCACACAGCTTCACAAAGTCCACAAAGCGGGGTTCAATACCGTTTTATCACACAGATCACAAAGTCCACAAAGCGGGATTCAATACACTCATACCGTTTTCAACCCACTATCATTCTTATAGTTTTCTGATCAGAAAAATCATTTCCCGTAGTCTGATAGCTCTCCCCAGAGGTGTTACAGTAAAGTAAGGTATTTAAACTAAGTTTTGGAAAGCTGAAATCAATTTGTGCTATTTATCGCCTTGCATTATTTACCGCGTTGCGCTACTTATCGCCTGTTGTTTGAGTTACGTGGGCGTACCCAGACGCTCCGTTGCGTAATTTACGCTGCGTGCGTCGGCCTTTGCGTACGCGAGTCTTTGTTAGAGACACGTGTACGCAAAGCAAAGATCCACCGTAACACAATTTATACTTTTATGAATGTAGATGATCCTTCATCATCTACCGCGCATCACACTAACTTCGCCTTATCTCCCAGGCAGAAACTGTGTGTTTGTCTATACTTTAACTATGTTATCTATTCTTAAACTATGAAATAGCGGCAAATTTCTCTCAGCACTTTGATCAACTATAAAAGGCAAGCAGGAGAGTGATATACGAAAATACACAAATGAAAAAGAAATGCAGATATATATGTGTGTGCGTGTGTCCGCAAGACAGAAAAATAAACAGTTTTAAAAGACTCTAGCGTTTTGTTCTTACCTCCGGTTCCCGGATTCCTTCAGCACTCTTTTATCTAAGCGAAGCAGATGCTTATCCCGTCAGCACTACGAGACAACCTCCCGCCCTTTGCTGAGGGATAATGTCTGCTGATCTACCTAGTGCAGATATGTGAAGGACAGGACGAGCCTCCAATTGATAAAGCTAAATATTTATCGTGTATATAACCCTTTATGAGGTCTAAGAACAATGTACGCTATCTACGTAAGAAGTACCGTAAGGGTACGCAAGTTGCGTATCGATCGCTTAGCCGTGATCGAGACGCTCAGGCGTCACGTTCACTCACGGCCAAGTGATCGCAGGCAGGCAGACTATTGGCTGTTGACTTATCGTAATGATTCGCTATAGCGTAGCAGCGCTCGGGACCACGAGGAGATCACCAGCGATGCAGACGCTCACAACGTTAAACCTTTATATCTATACCTTTAGCAATGAAATACACAGCAAACCTTAATGTAGAGACAAAGTGTAAGTGCAACCTAGTGTAACCTGATTAACTACAAAGCTGCTTGAGCTTCACCGATGCTCAGGGAGTACTTAACACTATGAAGAATACGCAGATACCTGGGCTTAGGGTCCGAAACCTATTATGTGTATTATGACTATTATACTTGCAAAAGGAATCACAGTACAAAGCATACACTACAATATAACATAAACCAACTAACCAGATAACTACACAGGAAATACAATACAATACAATTCAATTCTAATCAAGGAAAGATACGAGAGAAAGAGAAGAGAGGGAGAGAGAGAAATGGCTCACAGTAAGACAATATGATTACGGAGAGAACTTACGCACAAGGGGAACGATCGCATGCGCCTCGATATCCAGCTCCCGATTATCAGCAATGAGAACCGTTGAAGAGAGAGTGTCCTGGATATGGTCGGCTTGTCTATTTATGCCCCACACACAATACAATTCAATGGTCCCAACAATCTCATTGTTCATTAGACACAGGAATTCGGCTTCGCATTATAACAAAAGGTCATAGGTTGATTCATACAGGTGGGCTGTCTTGTATCAGTGGCCTTGGTTATGCAAAACAAAGGGTGATGACTAACACATTCCTGTCTTCTGGAGAGCTATTGTTTGGCGAATACAAAACAAAACCCTGTCTCTGGGTTTTGTTCGATATTCATGATGTCCACTTTCAGTTGAGACAATGACATCTCAGCCATCATTCTCCTGGATACAAACCCTAACCCATTCGTAAACACAGGTGTTGGCCCTCCTCATTGAGTCTCAAAGCTCAGCGTAATTAAAGGCTATTGTACTCCGTCTGCGGGAAAGATACTGATTTGGAGTACAATTAATCTTCAATTACTATTCCTGTGCTTACCTTATGCATGTGAAGATGTGAGGCCCTCCCAACATGCAAACTATTGTTTGGGGGATCTCTAAGGTCAAAGAGCCATTTGAGACCCACTGATACCTGTTTCCAACTGTTACTAAGTAAGAACAAATAATAGTAAATGGACATAACTTCTTATGTCCATAACTATTCGCACGAGCGATTAATCCGCTCCAAACCAACACCGGAATATTGCTATTTAAATACTCTTCCGATGGATACTAAACACTACTGTATGACCCCTGTTAGACCCTTCGTACAATACAAAGAGGAATCTCTCCGTTCAGGAACATGCTATATTAACCAAACTTTCAGAATCTATCAAAGGGACCATGATCTACAAAATACATTATTACTGAAAATATGTAACGATTGAGTCGCACGCTACGACTACACAAACTTTACCGTAAATACGCATACCGTGCACCAGCGGGTGCACGCAACTGCGGGTATGCGCCTTCACGGGAGAGCGCACGCATGCGCAGCGCGGACCAGTGTGAGGTGCAAATATGGCAGTGTGCATAGAGATATTTTTCTGACTTTGACACTATATTCTATAACCTGAGGGGGCTTGGTGCGTCAGGTTTATATTGATATAGGATTTTCACAAAGATATACTTTATTACGTATTTTTCTCTGTGATTTAGTCACCATATCTCTCCTTTATCTCTGCTAGTGCTGACTACACTGCGCAGGGGTTTGGGTAAGAGGTATTGTGCTGCTGCCAATTGTACTGTGTTACCTAATACTGCAAGTTATATCATGTCTGCTTCTGAGGGTAACGGTTCTGGGGCTGAGGGGAATATAGCAGCTGTGGGCTCTGGTTCTGGGGCTCATTGCCCCCCAGTGGGACTGTGGCAACGGAGGCAAATAATGACCCACTGTGGGCCTCTTTTTCCACGCTTCTGCATATGCTAGTCCTTAAACTAACACCCCCTATGGGACCCCCAATGCTGGTACAACCGTATGTGTTCCCTGCAGATAACCCGCCGTGGGCGGACGATTTATCTGCTCAATTGAAGAAGTTGAACCAGTCCCTGACTACTAAAAAGTCTGACCATCGCTCGCCTAAGTCCAAGGGGTCCTCTAAGCGAGCGCTTGTCTACTCACAATCCACTGCTGTCACTGACACCTCGTCTGATGAAGACGGCACTTACACTGACCCCACAGGTTTTGACTCAGATACGGCTGATGGGGAGGGTAGTTCACATGTGGATGTTCCTGATCTTTTGGAGGCTATTAAGTTAATTCTACAGATTACGGTTGATCCCGAGCCATCCGTCCCTCCTAAGAAACCTGATAGGTTCAAGCGTCAGAAGGTGGTTAAACAAGTTTTACCTCACTCTGATCACCTAGTGGATACACGTCAGGAACCCTGGGAAAACCCGGGTACAAAGTTTGTGCCTCAAAAGAAGATGCTGGCTCGCTATCCCCTCGCACCAGAGCTGTCTAAGAATTGGGAAACGCCTCCTCCAGCGGACTCACATGTGGCTAGGATGGTGGTTTCCTCAGCTCTGCCTGTCACTACCATCACATCTCTAAAAGAGCCTACGGATAAACGTGTGGAGGGTTGTCTGAAAGCGATTTGCACCCTCACGGGTGCTGCACAAAGGCCCACTATTGCAGCTACAAGGGCTGCAGAGGCTATTGAAGCATGGGCCATGGAGTTAGAAGCTGAAATCTCCTCTGACCATGCTAGACAATGCTTGTCATATATTGTCACAGCTTCTCGCTATATTAAAGAGGCGGCTTCTGATGCCGGTATCCTAGCAGCCAAGGCCTCTACTACGTCAGTCCTGGCTCGCCGGATATTGTGGCTAAGATCCTGGTCTGTGGATCTGGACTTTAGAAAAAACCTGGAGGTACTCCCTTTCAAGGGAGATATTCTGTTTGGGGAGGACTTAAATAAGATAGTGGCTGACTTGGCTACTGCCAAAACTGCCTGTCTGCCAAGTACCGCTCCTTCTGTGTCGAAGGCTAAAGGTACGTCCTTTCGACCCTTTCGTCCTTCAGGTAAAGCAAAAGGTCAGGTGTACAACAAGCAGGCCTGCACTTCCAAACCTGGTAAGCCAAAGCCAAAAAGAGCCTGGGCGGCCCGTCAGCCAGCTTCCAAGGCCGATAAGCCTGCCGCATGACGGGGCGGGCCTCCCCCTGGGGGATCCCAGGGTGGGGAGCCGGCTTCTAGGGTATACCCAGGAATGGTTGAAAACCACTTCAGATGCCTGGGTATGGGAAGTCGTCAGTCGAGGTTACGCCATAGCCTTCAAAAACAGACCCCCTCATCGATTTTGCCAAACAGACGTCCCGTCGGACCGGACAAAGGCAAACACTCTGCATTCGGTGGTACAGACCCTCCTGGATACAGGAGTCGTAGTACAGGTGCCTCTTGCGCAGAGGGGCCAGGGGTACTATTCTCCGCTGTTTCTAGTCCCGAAACCGAATGGGTCCTCCCGGCCCATTCTCAACCTCAAGGCATTGAACAGGTTTGTGAAGGTTTCCAAGTTCCGTATGGAAACTCTTCGCTCTATAGTTCTGGCTTGGAACCTGGGGACTACATGGTCTCCCTGGACATACAGGATGCTTACCTGCATATTCCTATAGCAGCGTCACATCAGCAATACCTGAGGTTTGTTATTGGCAACCTCCATTACCAGTTTTGGGCGTTACCTTTTGGTTTAACTACGGCTCCGCGAGTCTTCACCAAAGTAATGGCGGTGATGACGGTGGTACTCCGCCGTCAACGGGTCAGGATACTGCCGTATCTGGACGACTTGTTAATCCTGGCAAATTCCCCAGAACTTCTCCTTTGTCATCTGGATATGACGGTCCGGTTTCTACAAGCCCACGGGTGGCTCATCAACTGGAAGAAATCCTCCCTGATCCCTGCTCAGAGCATGGTGCATCTGGGAGCGCTATTGGACACTCACAACCAGAGGTTGTTCTTGTGTCAGGAGAAGGTCCTGAAGCTTCAGGACAGGATTCGTTGCTTCCTTTCTCGTCCGCAAGTGTCGATACATTCAGCGATGCAGGTGCTGGGCCTCATGGTATCAGCATTCGACATGGTGGAGTTTGCTCAATTCCATTCTCGCCCCCTCCAGAGGCTGATTCTAGCCAAGTGGGATGGCCTGCCTCACCGGATCAGGTCTCAAATGATCTCATTGACTCCGGAGGTCCGTCTGTCGCTGCTCTGGTGGCTCCAGGACCAACAATTGCGCAGGGGCCGTCCCTTCTGGATATCCAACTGGGTCCTGTTGACCACAGATACCAGTCTAAGAGGTTGGGGCACGATGCTGGAGCAACACTCCCTTCAGGGTCAGTGGACCAAGGAGGAGTCTCTCCTCTCGATCAACATTCTGGAATTGCGGGCGGTCTTCAATGCATTGAACCTGGCCCAGCATTTAATTCAGAACCGTCCTGTTCAAGTACAGTCGGACAACGCCACCACAGTGGCTTACATAAATCATCAAGGTGGCACTCAAAGCCGTTTGGCAATGAAGGAAGTCTCACGGATTCTACATTGGGCGGAACGCCATCTACTGGCCATATCAGCAATCTTCATTCCGGGAGTCCTGAATTGGGAAGCGGACTTTCTCAGTCATCAGGGTGTGCATGCCGGCGAGTGGGGCCTCCATCCAGAAGTGTTTCAACTCCTAGTGGAAAAGTGGGGTCTTCCAGACGTAGATCTGATGGCGTCTCTACACAATCACAAGGTTCCGGTCTTCGGAGCAAGGACAAGGGATCCTAAAGCAGCATTCGTGGATGCGCTGGCGGTGCCGTGGAGGTTTCGGCTGCCGTACGTGTTCCCTTCGGTGTCACTCCTGCCCAGGGTAATTCGGAAGTTCAAGTAAGAAAAAGGAATTCTGCTTCTCATAGCTCCAGCGTGGCCCAGACGGCACTGGTTCTCAGACCTGCAGGGCCTATCGTCAGAGCGTCCAATTCTACTTCCACAATGCCCAGACCTCCTCGTTCAGGGCCCCTGTGTCTACCAGGAACTAGCACGGCTGTCTTTGACGGCGTGGCTCTTGAAGCTTCCATCTTGAGGGCTAAGGGTTTTTCTGAAGAGGTCATTAAAACTATGTTGCGGGCCCGGAAACCGGCTTCTGCTCGGATTTACCATAGGGTCTGGCATTCCTACTTTGTTTGGTGCGCATCTAACAATTATGATGCTTCCAAGTTTAGTACAGCCAAACTTTTGGCTTTTCTGCAGCAGGGCCTGGATTTAGGCCTGCGTCTGGCCTCTCTCAAGGTTCATATTTCTGCCTTGTCGGTGTGGTTTCAGAGAAAAATTGTGACTTTACCTGATGTTCATACTTTCACTCAGGGTGTGTTGCGTATCCAACCTCCCTATGTCCCGCCTGTGGCTCCTTGGGTCTTGTCGGTGGTTTTGGAGGTGTTGCAGAAGCCTCCGTTTGAACCCCTTGGTTCAGCTGACCTTAAGTGGCTTTCCCTTAAGGTGGTGTTCTTGCTGGCTATTGCCTCAGCTAGAAGAGTGTTGGATTTGGGTGCCTTGTCTTGTAGTTCCCCATATCTGATATTTCACCGCGACCGGGCGGTTCTTAGGACTCGTCCCGGATATTTACCTAAGGTGCTTTCTTCGTTCCACCTTAATCAGGAGATTGTGGTTCCGGCCTTTGTCTCTCCTGATTTGTCTCCCAAAGAGCGGTCTTTGGATGTGGTACGGGCTCTCCGTATCTATGTGAAGAGAACTGATTCTACTCGAAAATCTGATTCTCTCTTTGTTTTGTTTGGATTTCACAAACATGGCTGGCCTGCTCACAAGCAGACCCTGGCCAGGTGGATTAGAATGGTGATTGCACATGCTTATGTGAAGGCTGGTCTGTCAGCTCCTGCTCACATTACGGCCCATTCTACTCGGTCTGTTGGACCTTCTTGGGCGGTCCAACGTGGTGTGACCCTTGACCAATTGTGCAAGGTGGCTACGTGGTCCTCAGTGAACACGTTCATAAGGTTCTATGTCTTCGATACTGCCGCTTCCCAGGATGCTTCCTTTGGACGCCGGGTTCTTGTGCCCGCTACAGTGCTTCCCCTTCCATAAGGAACTGCTTTAGGACATCCCCACACTGGGCTCCACAAGGCGCCCACCCTGACGCCCTTAGCTTCTTCGGGTTGGTATGGCATTAGCCGCTGACACTCTTGTCGTTAGAGTGTGGTGTATGTGGCTACTAACCGTTATTGTCCCTTTTCCTGCTACTGCATTGGGCTGGTTAACTAAAAACTGAGCTCCTGTGCAGGGAGGCGGGGTTATAGAGGAGGCGGCGCTGTGCATTTTGGGAACAGTCAAAGCTTTGAGCCTGTTGGTGCCTCGGATCAAGATCCTACTCTACACCCCATTGTCCATCCTTGTGGAGTCCAGTGTACCTCGCAGAAAGAGTTTTAACAATGGTAAGTTCTTACCATAAAACTTGTTTTTCACCTGTCAGCTAATTTTTGAGATATAAACATCATCTGATTTGTGGGAAACTGTCCAAGTGGTTGTGTATGTAATGAACTTTTATGCTCATATTACATCCAAGGTCTCTGAAATTAATGAGCATGTTGTTTACTAGCTCAGCATAGTTTTGAGCTTTGTTGTTGCGCAGAAAGTTTCTGACAACCAGGGCAAATGACGTTCACGCACTTTGCTCACCCTCACTCATGGAATCTATGAAGCCAGGATCGTTTATGAGCTGTCTTATGTGAGGGGCATAAAAAATCCCAGCTTTCAGTTTTTTCTGTACTTAGCCAAGGCATTTTTCGTCCTATATACCCAAAGCACGGTCCATCCTGATCAAGAGCCTTCACAAACTGTTTCATCAGGCCTAGCTTTATATGCAGTGGAGGCAAGATGATTTTTTTCTCGTTCAACTAAGGGTTCACAACTGACATTTTTTTCTCCTACAACCATGTTCTCTCTCATAGGCCACTCTCTTCTCACCCAGTGGTCTGGTTTGGCTCTGCTGGCCCAGATGCACCACAAAACAAGGATATTTTGTGTAACCACTTTGCTAACCAAGGGGAAAATTGACCATTTTTAATTCCACAAAAATTACTCATTGATGTTCATGAAACTTTATCTTCTCCATGACCAAAGCTGTGGTATTATATTCTTTCATTTTTGTTGAGTGGGCAACTGGTATTGAGCCATATTTGTTTCCATTGTGGAAAAGGACACATTTCAAACTCCATTTAGAGCTGTCAATAAATAGGCGCTAATCATCTGGAAAATATACAGGTAGACCTATTTTTATCAGGAGTCCTCTAGTATCTTGTCAGAATACAAGATTGTTTTCCTGACAGAAAAAGGGTAGGAAATCTTTTTCCCTTGCACAGTAGGACGTAATTTTTGTTCCACGTTCAAGTATATTCTTGTCATTCAACCTAGAAGCAAGTAATTCAAAAGCTTCTTTCGAAAGGCTGAGATCTCTGATTAGGTCACTCAACTCATTTTGGTTAAAACGTTGATGACTTGATGTAGTGCCGCCATAATCACTGTTGCTTACCTTGATAGGTATAAAAAGGGACATCAGAGAGGTTAAATTCATCCTGTGATACCTCTGGTAGCTGATGAAACGTAGGAATTGGAACTTCATCTGAGTGAGGGACAGGGCGTCTTGCAGAGGGTAAATCAGGATGCGTCCACTTGCTGCAATCCTTTCGATTCAGGCCAGTAATATTCACAGTACAGAAATAGCAGTCATCAATGTGGTTTGTCGGTTCCCTCCAAACCATAGGCACACCGGATTTCAGATTCTCCTTTGCCCATTACTCCACTCACTGGGGGGCTAAATTTAGCACAGCTACGATCATGAACTCAGACATACAGGGGATGCCCAGCACAGGGCTAGTCCGCTCCGCATGTCAGTGCCGCCTCCCCCCCCCCCCCCGCAGAAGTGCAAAGGCATTGCACACCGGCGATGCCTTTGCACTTCAAGAGTAGCTCCCGGCCAGCGCAGCTTTAGCGTGTTGGCTGGGAGCTACTTGTCACTCCCCGGCCCTCAGCGGCTAAATGTGACATCACGCAGCTGCTGCGGGCCACTCCCCACACAGTCCGGCCATGCCTGCGTTGCCTGGACCGTGCCCACAAAATGGTGGCCAAACGCCGCCGTTTCGCCCCCTCCCGCCCATCGACCACCTCTGCCTGTCAATCAGGCAGAGGCGATCGTAGCGCAGCGATGGGCGGCCATGTGCCCGCATGCGCAGTTCTGACCTGATCGCTATGCTGCGAACAACTGCAGTGTGCGATCGGGTCAGAATGACCCCCACTGTCGTAAGTTTTACACACAACATGCAGAGCCCATGTTTTGTCTTGATCACCAGACTTACACCAAAGTATTCAAGGTACGCTCTTTTAACAAAGTCAGAAAATAGTTTTTCTAAGTTCTTTTAAGGTATACTCTCCACATATGCAGAGAATACTGCCAAGGTAGGAATTGGCGCTGATGTGTGCTGTCAGGCTTCCAGCAGCTGTAGAAAAGGGCTAGTTGGACCCTGATATATGCAAATAGATGAACCAAGTAATCAGCGCTATAAGCTGGGTAAGATAGAATCATAAATTTATTAATATAGAAACAAGTATTGAAAAAGTACTGTTGCAACAGTTTTAAAAAGGGCTAAGAGAAGCACTGCTCGTAAAAAACATAAAAAAACATACAAAAACATATCATGCTGGGAAATAATTCCATATGAGGAGCCACAGTCCTAGGGAAGGAAATCCATTTGACCTTGTTACCAGTTCGCCGTGTGTGGGTTAGTCCTCCAATAGGTTAGCACTTCCTGGATATGAAGCAGGTCCCTTTTTAGGCTGTAGTGCTGCTGGTACTTGTATCGTCCAATGATGTGTAGATCAAGCCAGGTCTTTATGGTATAAGTTCCAAACCGTGTCACAATGTGGTTCCAGCGGCTCCCAATTGCGGGCTTCTAGGCAATCCTCAGTTGTTCACAGTCCCAGGCTTACTACAAACGCGTTTCACTGCTTCAGCAGCTTTATCAAGGTGTGTGTGCAGTGTACAGCATGCCCTTATAGAGCAGTGCTAATCAGAAATGGCCCAGAGATGTGTATTGATCAATTAACATAATAAGTATTAAAAACAAAATCCTATCCAGCTTATTTAACATGTGACATAGCAGAGAGACAGTCCCAATAAGATGACATTTGAAACGAAGTTTAGAACTTATTTAATCTTTAATAATTCTAATATATTGAGATCATGTGATCGCACAGAGGGCGGAAGTCATAGAACTTCCTGTTTACCAGTTGCTTAGCGACCGAGAGCTAAGCGTCGTTCTCTGTTCGGCGCTCTCGGTCGCTAAGCAACTGGTAAACAGGAAGTTCTATGACTTCCACCCTGTGCGATCACGTGATCATGATATATTAGATTTATTAAAGATTAAATAAGTTCTAAACTTCGTTTCAAATGTCAACTTATTGGGACTGTCTCTCTGCTATGTCACATGTTAAATAAGCTGGATAAGATTTTGTTTTTAATACTTATTATGTTAATTGATCAATACACATCTGTAGGCCATTTCTGATTAGCACTGCTATATAAGGGCACTCTGTACACTGCACACACACCTTGATAAAGCTGCTGAAGCAGTGGAACGCGTTGGTGTTAAGCCTGGGACTGTGAACAACTGAGGATTGCCTAGAAGCCTGCAATTGGGAGCCGCTGGAACCATATTGTGACACGGTTTGGAACTTATGCCATAAAGACCTGGCTTGATCTACACATCATTGGACGATACAAGTACCAGCAGCACTACAGCCTAAAAAGGGACCTCCTTCATATCCAGGAAGTGCTAACCTATTGGAGGACTAACCCACACACGGCGAACTGGTAACAAGTACAATTGCAATTCCTTCCCTAGGACTGTGGCTCCTCATATGGAATTATTTCCCAGCATGACATGTTTTTTATGTTTTTTACGAGCAGTGCTTCTCTTAGCCCTTTTTAAAACTGCTGCAACAGTAATTTTTCAATACTTGGTTATATATTAATAAATTTATGATTCTATCGTACCCAGCTTATAGCGCTGATCACTTGGTTCATCTATTTGCATACTCTCCGCATATGTAACAAAATACATCAGGATGATTAACACAACTTCTTCGACTGGAAGCCATTCGTTCTATAACAAGTGTGCAACTAGTACTGAGTATGTAAGAGTCACTGTACAGAGGTGACCTGCCACCTTTCTGATAATGGCACTAACTTTGCCTGTGACAGTTCAGTCTGTGCTCTTTCAGTGCAGTAGTTTTCAGTAGGAAGGAGGGGAAGTCCCAGTCTCTTAACACCCAAGGACCCTGGTATCAGCTCCCAGTCTTAAGCTCTGGCCAGCCACCACAATACCTGGCTGAGGTAAGCCCACTGATCCCACGCAGCACTCCTCTCTCTCCTCTATTACCTCAGAGAGCTCTCCTCATCGGACTCCTCACACATCACTCAATCACTCCGCCCTTCTCTTCAGATACAGATCACACACTGCTCTGTATCACCCCTTTGTTATGATACATGTGCACATTCATAAATGTTTATTAACTTATACACAGTGATGCCCCATATATAAATATATCACTGGCAGTTACATTAATGGGGTATCACACCTCTGCAACTGACTTAGCTCTGACTGAAGGTCGCCCAGATGGCAATGTGCTGCGCTTAGGCATAAGCAAAAAATATAGCTGATAGATAAAAACTGTATGTTTTCAAGTGTTTGGGAGCAAATGGTTGATTGTCATTTGCTCCCATACATTACCAGATTTTCATTCCAACCAGCCAGATTTGGCAGATGATATGCCAGATAATTTTTTAGTGTATACCCAGCTGAAATCTCTCTGCACATTTTTAAATCTGCCCCACCTGCAGTGCAGCATGTTTTTGCCAAGTGCAAAGGTACTTACACTTTTTGTTGCATTACTCCCAATGCATACTTCCCAACTGTCCCGATTTTCGTGGGACAGTCCCGTTTTTTAATGACTGTTCTGCTATCCCACCCGCAGGCCACAGTGTCCCGCGGTGGTGGTGGTGGTGGGGCAGTTGAGAGGCTCCTGCACTTGCTGCTCTGCCTTGCAGAGCAGCGGAGAATAGACGCTGTGCGCATGCGCACAGCGTCTATTCACTAGAGACGGAGGGAGAGAGGGCGTGCCAGCAGCTCATAGAGCGCTGGCTATACCCCCATAGTGACAAAAAACGGGGCGTGGCTCGCGATCTCAGCACTTCCGTGAAGCCATACACCATTTCCTATAGACCACGCCTCTTTTTCGGCAATGCTTCCCTCCTCCTCTCCTCCCAGTGTTGGGAGGAATGCCAATGTGTCCCAGTGAATAAGGTTTAACGGGTTATGGTATGTTCCAGAGGCCTATTTTTCTGTTAAATTTTGTTTTGAGGGTACAGTATAATTAGAAAAGCCTGAATAGTCCATCAGCCACAGATACTGTACTTACACAATTGAGAAATGCCTTATGCTGAAAATATTCATATGGGTGCATGTATCATTTCTGTAGGTGAAAAATATAAAAAAAATGATTTCTCATCTTGTCCATCATTGGAGCTCAGTCTTTCAACTGATGTTTCTCCATATGGTCTTGCTTCCCCAGGCAGCAGATAATGTGAGTGTGCTATGATCATTTCTGTTTGTATTTCCGTTTTATTTTAATGAAAACTATTTTACTTTTATATTTCTGTATGTCAAGTAGAGATGAGCGGGTTCGGTTCCCTGCAAACCGAACCCTACCGAACGTCACGTCCTGAACCCGGCTCGGGACTTCCCGCCAGACTCGGAAACCAGAACGAGGCATAATGTCATCATCCCGCTGTCAGATTCTTGCGGGTTTTGGATTCCATATAAGGAGTTGCACGTCGCCACCATTTTCACTCCGCCATTGGAGAGTGTAGCGAGAGAACGTGTCTCTGTCCTCACTCAGTGTCTGTGCGGGAAAGTGGGGTGGCGATTCCAGTGCTGTCTCAGTCCAGTGGTGGTGTCTTATGCTGCATCAGTCCAGTCACAGTGATGGTGTCCTCTGCTGCCTTATGTCCAGTGATGCTGTATAAATCCAGTCCAGTGGTGCTGTGTTGTGCTGCATCAGTCCAGTGGTGGTGTCTTGTGCTGCATCAATCCAGTCACAGTGGTGGTGTCCTCTGCTGCCATAAGTCCAGTGCTGCTGTATAAGTCCAGTCCATTGCAGTGGTGCTGTGCTGCCCTGCATCAGTCCAGTGGTGGTGTCCCTGTGCTGCTGTATAAGTCCAGTGGTACTGCCGTATACGTCCAGTGGTACTGCCGTATACGTCCAGTGGTACTGCCGTATACGTCCAGTGATACTGCCGTATACGTCCAGTGATACTGCCGTATACGTCCAGTAATACTGCCGTATGCGTCCAGTGATACTGCCGTATCTGTCCAGTGTTACTGCCGTATAAATCCAGACCAGTGGTACTGCCGTATAAATCCAGTGGTACTGCTATATAAATCCAGTCCAGTGTTACTGCTGTATACGTCCAGTGGTACTGCCGTATAAATACAGTCCAGTGGTACTGCCTTATAAGTCCAGTGGTACTGGCAAATAATTCCAGTGATACTGCCGTATATATTTCCAGTTGTACTGCCGTATAAATCCAGTGGTACTGCTGTATAAATCCAGTCCAGTGGTACTGCCGTATATGTCCAGTGGTACTGCTGTATAAATCCAGTGATACTGCCATATATGTCCAGTGGTACTGCCGTATAATTCCAGTGATACTGCCATATAATTCCAGTGGTACTGTCATATAAATCCAGTGGTACTGTTAAATAAATCCAGTGGTACTGCCGTATAAATCCAGTGGTACTGCCGAATAAATCCAGTGACGATGCCGTATATGTCCAGTGGTACTGCCGTATAAATCCAGTACAGTGGTACTGCCGTATATGTCCAGTGGTACTGCCATATAATTCCAGTGATACTGCCGTATATATGTCCAATGGTACTGCCGTATAAATCCAGTGGTACTGCCGTATAAGTCTAGTGGTACTGCTGTATAAGTCAAGTCCAGTGGTACTGCCATATAAATCCAGTGGTACTGCCATATAATTCCAGTGATACTGCCATATATGTCCAGTGGTACTGCTGTATAAATCCAGTGGTACAGCCGTATAAATACAGTCCAGTGGTACTGCCGTATAAGTCCAGTGGTACTGCCATATAAGTCCAGTCCAGTGGTACTGCTATATAATTCCAGTGATACATCCATATATGTCCAGTGGTACTACCGTATAAGTCCAGTGGTACTGCCGTATAAATCCAGTGGCACTGCCATATAAATCCAGTCCAGTGATACTGCCATATAAGTCTAGTGGTACTGCCATATAATTCCAGTGATACTGCCATATAATTCCAGTGGTACTGCCGTATATGTCCAGTGGTACTGCTGTATAAGTCCAGTGGTTCTGCCGTATAAGTCCAGTGGTAATGCCATATAATTTTAGTGAAGCTGATGTATATGTCCAGTGGTACTGCCACATGAATCCAGTCCTGTGGTACTGCCGTGGAAGCCCAGTGGTACTGCTGTATAAGTGCAGTAGTACTGCCGTATAAGTCCAGTCCAGTGGTACTGCCGTATAAGTCCAGTGGGACTGCTGTATAAATCCAATCCAGTGGTACTGCTGTATAAGTCCAGTGGTACTACCATATAATTCCAGTCCAGTGGTACTGCCATATAAGTCCAGTGGTACTGCCGTATAAGGCCAGTGGTACTTCCATATAAGTCCAGTCCAGTGGTACTGCCATATCAGTCCAGTGATACTGCTGAATAAATCCAGTCCAGTGGTACTGCTATATAAGTCCAGTGGTACTGCCATATAATTCCACTGATACTGCCGTATATGTCCAGTGATACTGCCGTATATGTCCAGTGGTACTGCCGTATAAATCCAGTCCAGTGGTACTGCCGTATAAATCCAGTCCAGTGGTACTGCCATATATGTCCAGTGGTACTGCCATATAATTCCAGTGATACTTCCATATATGTCCAGTTTTACTGCCATATAAATCCAGTGGTACTGCCATACAAATCTAGTCCAGTGATACTGCCGTATAAGTTCAGTGGTGCTCCATATAAATCTAGTCCAGTGATACTGCCGTATAAGTTTAGTGGTGCTGTCCTGTGCTGTATTTTATTTACTCAAAATAACGGGGTTATTAATATTTAATCAAAATAATTTTCACAGGGTTTTTCCTGTGTGTTGTATGCTCTCCTGTGCTGCATATTGTTGTATAACTCCATAAAAATAATGAAGAACAAAAATTTGGAGGATAAAATAGGGAAAGATCAAGAACAACTTCCTCCTAGTGCTGAAGCTGCTGCCACTAGTCATGACATAGATGATGAAATGCCAACAACGTCGTCTGACATGGCCGATGCCCAATGTCATAGCAGAGGGCATGTAAAATTCAAAAAGCCAAAGTTCAGTAAAATGAACCAAAAAAATAAATTTAAATGGTCTGAGGAGAAACGTAAAAATGCCAATATGCCATTTATGACACAGAGTGGCAAGGAATGGCTAAGGCGCTGGCCTATGTTCATGACTAGTGGTTCAGCTTCACCTGACGATGGAAGCCCTCATCCTCCCACTAGAGAAATGATAAGAGTTAAGCTGGCAAAAGCACAGCAAAGAACTGTGCGTTCTAAAATGCTATCACAAATCCCCAAAGAGAGTCCAAGTGTGTCGGCGGTTGTGATACCTGACCTTCCCAACACTGGACGGAAAGAGGTAGCTCCTTCCACCATTTGCACACCCTCTGCAAGTGCTGGATGGAGCACCCACAGTCCAGATTCTGATATTCAAATTGAAGATGTCACCGTTAAAGTACACTATGATGAGGATGTGGGTGTTGCTGGCGCTGAGGAGGAAGTTGACGAGGAGGATTCTGATGGTGATGTGGTTTGTTTAAATCAGGCACCGGGGAAGACAGTTGTTGTCCATGGGATGAGAAAGCCCATTGTCATGCCTGGGCAAAATACAAAAAAGCCACCTCTTCAGTGTGGAATTATTTCTCCACAAATCCGGACAACAGGTGTCAAGCCATGTGTTGACTCTGTCAATCCGTAAAAAGTAGGGGTAAAGACGTTAACCACCCAGGAACAATATCCCTTATACGTCACCTGCAGCACATTCATCAGAAGTCATTGTCAAGTTCAGAAACTTTGGGTAAGAGCATAAGCAGTCCACTGACACCTAAATCCCTTCTTCTTCTTATACCCAAGCTCCTGCAAGCCACACCACCAACTCCCTCAACGTCAATTTCCTCCTCAGTCAGGAACGTTAGTAGTTCTGCAGGCCATGTCACTGGCATGACTGATGAGTCCTCTCCTAACCGGGATTCCTCCGGAGGATCCTTGAGTGGTACGCCTACTGCTGCTGCTGCTGCCGCTGCTGTTGTTGTTGCTGCTGCTTGGAGTTGATCGTCATCCCAGAGGGGAAGTCGGAAGACCACTTGTACTACTTCAACTAAGCAATTGACTGTCCAACTGTCCTTTGTGAGGAAGATGAAATATGACAGCAGTCATCCTGTTGCAAAGTGGATAACTGAGGCCTTGACAGCTATATTGGTGTTAGATGTGCATCCGGTATCCTCCATTGGTGCAGTGGGATTTAGACAATTGATGGAGGTAGTGTGTCCCCGGTATCAAATCCCATCTAGATTCCACTTCACTAGGAAAGCGATTCCCGGACTGTACAGGGACATTAAGAAAAGTGTCCTCAGTATCCTGAACAATGCGGTTGTACCCAGTGTCCACTTAACCACAGACATGTGGACAAGTGGAGCAGGGCAAACTAAGGACTACATGACTGTGACAGCCCACTGGGTAGATGTATTGCCTCCTGCATCAACAACAGCAGCGGCACCAGTTGCAGCATCTCACAAATGCCAGCTCGTCCCTAAGCAGGCTACACTGTGTAATACCGGTTTCTGTAAGAGGCACATCGCCGACAACCTCTTACAGAAACTGAGGTACATCATTACACAATGGCTTACCCCACTTGTGATATCAGACAACGCCACCAATATTGTGCGTGCATTACATCTGGGCAAATTCCAGCACGTCCCATGTTTTGCACATACAATTAATTTGGTGGTGCAGAATTTTTTGAAAAATGACAGGGGCGTGCAGGAGATGCTGTCGGTGGCACGAAAAATTGTGGGCCACTTTCGGCATTCAGCCACCGCGTGACGAAAACTGAAGCGCCATCAAACATTCCTGAACCTGCCCTGCCATCACCTGAAGCAAGAGGTGGTAATGAGGTGAAATTCAACACTCTATATGCTTCAGAGGATTGAGGAGCAGCAAAAGGCCATTCAAGCCTATACATCCACCTACGATATAGGCAAAGGAGGGGGAATGCACCTGACTTAAGCGCAGTGGAGAATGATTTCCGTCTTGTGCAAGGTTCTCCAAGCCTTCGAACTTGCCATACGTGAAGTCAGTTCAGAAACTGCCAGCTTGAGTCAGGTCATTCCCCCTCATCAGGCTTTTGCAGAAGCAGCTGGAGAAATTGAAGGAGGAGCTAAGACGGAGCGATTCTGCTAAGTATGTGGGACTTGTGGATGGAGCCCTTCATTCACTTTCCCAGGATTCAAGGGTGGTCAATCTGTTGAAATCAGAGCACTACATTTTGGCCACCATGATCGATCCTAGGTTTAAAGCCTACGTTGTATCTCTCTTTCCGGCAGACACAAGTCTGCAGAGGTTCAATGAGCTGCTGGTGAGACAGCTGTCAACTCAAGCGGAACTTGGCCCATCAACATCTCCTACTTCATTTTCTCCCGCCACTGGGGCTGCAAGGAAAAGGATCTAATTTCCAAGCCCACCCGCTGATAGTGATGCAGGGCAGTCAGGAGCAAGTGCTGACATTTGGTCCGGACTGAAGGACCTGCCAACAATTACTGACATGTCTCCTGTCACTGCATATGATGCTGTCACCATTGAAAGAATGGTGGAGGATTATATGGGTGACAGCATTCAAGTGGGCATGTCAGACAGCCCGTATGTATACTGGCAGGAAAAAGAGGCAATTTGGAGGATGAATTGCTTCTTTTTTGGTGGGGGGATTAATTGCTTCTTTTTTTGTGGGGGCCCAAACAAACCAATCATTTTAGCCACAGTCGTGTGGCAAACCCTGTCGCTGAAATGATTGGTTTGTTAAAGTGTGCATGTCCTGTTTATACAACATAAGGGTGCGTGGGAGGGCGGGAGGGCCCAAGGACAATTTCATCTTGCACCTCTTATTTTTTCCTTTGCATCATGTGCTGTTTGGGGCCTAGTTTTTAAAAGTGCCATCCTGTCTGACACTGCAGTGCCACTCCTAGATGGGCCAGGTGTTTGTGCTGCACACTTGTGTTGCTAAGCTTAGTCATCCAGCCACCTCTGTGCATGTCTTTTTTTTTCTTTGCATTTTGTGCTCTTTGGGGCCTAGTTTTTAAAAGTACCATCCTGCCTGCCACTGCAGTACCACTCCTAAATGGGCCAGGTGTTTGTGCCGCCCACTTGTGTCGCTTAGCTTAGTCACCCAGCGACCTCGGTGCACCTCTTTTTTTCTTTGCATTATGTGTGCTTTGGGGCCTAGTTTTTAAAAGTTCCAACCTGTCTGCTACTGCAGTGCCACTCCTAGATGGGCCAGGTGTTTGTGCTGCACACTTGTGTCACTTGGCTTAGTCACCCAGCCACCTCGGTGCATGTCTTTTTTTTTTCTTTGCATTATGTGCTCTTTGGGGCCTAGTTTTTAAAAGTGCCATCCTGCCTGCCACTGCAGTGCCACTCCTAAATGGGCCAGGTGTTTGTGCCACCCATTTGTGTCACTTATCTTAGTCACCGAGCAACCTCGGTGCACCTCTTTTATTTCTTTGCATTATGTGCTCTTTCGTGCCTTGTTTTTAAAAGTGCCATCCTGTCTGCCGCTGCAGTGCCACTCCTAGATGGGCCAGGTGTTTGTGCCACCCACTTGTGTCGCTTAGCTTAGTCACCCAGCGACCTCTGTGCACCACTTTTTTTTCTTTGCATTATGTGCGCTTTGGGGCCTAATTTTTTAAAGTGCCATCCTGTCTGCCACTGCAGTGCCACTCCTAGATGGGTCAGGTGTTTGTGCCGCCCACTTGGGTCGCTTAGCTTTGTCATCCAGCGACCTCTGTGTAACCTTTTGGCCTAAAAACAATATTGTGAAGTGTTCAGAATAGACTGGAAATGAGTGGATATGAACGTTATTGAGGTTAATAATACTGTAGGATGAAAATTTCCCCCAAATTCTGTGATTTTAGCTGTATTTATGTTTTTATCAAAAATCATTCAGATCCAAAACCAAAACCCCAAAGGGTGGTTTTGGCAAAACCAACCCAGATACAAAACACGAGCGAGGAGCCAGATCCAAAACCAAAACAAAAAACATGAAAAGTACCCGTTGCACATCTCTAATGCCAAGTTGTTATCACTGTTTTAGTTCAATAAGCAATGTGATTTTTTTTTGCCATTAAATGCTATTTAATACTGTTCTATGTTATTTTTAGAATGCACATGTAACGCATGCTTGATTGTTTATAATACTACATTCAATTAAGTTAGTTAATTAGTATACAGTATTTATGATTAATTTAGGTTGTGATTGCATTATGAGATAAGTCTGGGAGTAATACAGTAGATGGGTTCTAAGTTTCAGCTTTTGCAATAAACCTTAAACTGGATATTTAATGGCGAATGTGAGAGATAATTTGGGAGGATTAACCCTTTCATACCCACATGTCATACATAACCAGACGAATTTGGTCATAAGTATGCCATACTGTATCCTGTATTCAGAAGTGTCTTTACTTAAAGCTACTGTAAGTGGCTTTGCTGAAATTGTGGCAAATATTCCTTTATCATTGATGAATACAGTGGTGCCCTGTGTTAACGGTCATTCTCCAAAGTGCAGTTCATAGCACAACCTCAAAGGCCAATGTACAGTTGTAATTAGGGGTATGCACCGGGCCATTTTCCATGTTTTGTGTTTTGGTTTTGGATCTGGATCTTCTTCTTGGTTTGGATCTTGATTGTTTTTGCCAAAACCACACCTGCGGGTTTTGGATCTGTATTTTTAAAAAAAAAATAATCAAAACAGCTAAAATAACAGAATTTGGGGGTGTTTTTGTTCCTACAGTATTATTAACCTCTACAGCAGTGGTTTCCAAACTTTTTTGAATCACGGCGCCCAAGAATATCAGAATTTTATACACAGCACCCCTAGGCCAAAAATTTCTTATTGAGAAATTTAGAAAGAAATATTACATTAAGTAGATAGCGTTTATATGTCATCCTTAGGGTCAGTTGTGTGGTGAGGGACAAGATTTGCTTCTGTTTGGCCACATATTTTATGAATGGCAGCCACCAGCACTGGTTTTGCCTATTATATTGACCATGAATAATTTGAATTGGTCCTGGACCACCAACCCAGGGCACCCCTGCAAGTGTCCCGAGGCACCCCAGGGAGCCACGGCACACAGTTTGGGAACCTCTGCTCTACAGTATTATTGACCTCAATAACATTAATTTCCACTCATTTCCAGTCTATTCTGAACACCTCACAGCTCACAATATTGTTTTTAGGCCAAAAGGTTGCACTGAGGTAGCTGGATGACTAAGCTAAGCGACAGAAGTGGGCGGCACAAACACGTGGCACATCTAGGAGTGACACTGCAGTGGCAGACATGATGGCAGTTTTACAAACTATGCCCAACAAATGCTCCAAAGAGCACATAATGCAAAGAAAAGAGGTGAAAGATGGAATTGTCCTTTGGACCTCCCACCCACCCTTATGTTGTGTAAACAGGACATGCACACTTTAACAAACCAATCATTTCAGCTACAGGGACTGCCACACCTGTGGCTGAAATGATTGGTTTGTTTGGGCCCCCATCAAAAAGAAGCAATTGATCTCTCCCTGCACAAACTGGCTCTACAGAAGCAAGATGTCGTCATCATCCTCTGATTCGTCACCTCCATCAGTGTGTACATCCTCGTCTTCACAGACTATTAATTCGTCCCTGATGGAATCCTCCATCACAGGCCCCTCTGTACTTTTTGGAGGCAATTGCTGGTAAAGGTCTTCCTCATGGAATTTGTCATTAATTTTAAAGAACATCATCTTTTCCACATTTTGGGGAAGTAACCTCCTATGGCGTGCTGATTGCTGACAAGGTTCCCAGCTGTGCTAAAAATTCTTTCTGAATACACACTGGAGGGTGGGCAACAAAGGGTAAAACAAGGGGCCTCCAAATTGCCTTATTTTCACACCAATAAAAATATTTTTTTTTGCTTTAGATCACACACAGATATATAGCAGTAGTGTACGGCAGTACTGGTAGACGTCACTGAGTGATGCACCAATAGAAATATATTTTTTGCTTTGGATCACACACAGATATATAGCAGTACTGTATGGCAGGCGCAGTCCTATATCTGATAATGATACTTTGGGGTTAATTCAAATGTTTGCGCTGGTGGCTGTCACTACTGGGGTGCCCAAAGGCGCAATTCAATTCTGGCTACGTTCAGGTGCACACAGTTGCTGACACTGGCATTTATGCTTGCAGCCTCCCGTGCTGGCGAGCAGAATGTGTGAAAAGTGACCCATCTGGTTGCCCAACCGGCACTTTTTGCATTGCGTCCAGCATTTTGGTCAGGTTTAGCCATTTTACACAGCTAAACCAGACACTTATTTGCGCGATCAGCACATTAAAAAAGAATGATTGTTTACCTGGACCACGGCTAGCATTTCTAGGCTGTTTATCTTGTTAGCCCCACTGGTTTTTGGTCTTTCTCAAAGCTCTCACAGAATTATGGTCTACCATCTAGCAATTTTTAGGTTTACCTACAACTCCAGCATTATGTGGCTTCTCTACCTGCCAGTACTGGAAGATGGCATCCAACCTCCTTTGAGACCCTATGTCTGACTGAATCCGAGCATAGACATCTGATATCCCAGTTATATCAACAATGCTTAACTAGTCTCTCACTGTCAGTTCTCTCCTTTGTGATGGGTTGGCACAAAGATCTCTAAAAAGAACTGTCCAGCGACCAATGGTCTCGCATATACTGCTACACGTTTGCCAGTTCTCCTTCCATTCAGGTCTTGGGAACTCAATACAAAATTCTGTCTAAATGGTATCGCTGCCCTAAATGGATTCTCCAGATGTTTACAACTGTATCTGCCCTATTTTAGCGATGTGGACAGTCGCTTGGTGCTCCTCTACACATATGGTGGCACTGCCACATTCTGACTGGATTCTGGCATCAGGTCCTGAAGATCACTCGCTAGGATAACTGGGTACCCGGTCCCTGAGACTCCTGAATTCTTGCTTCTTAGCCTGATGGACATGCCCCTTTCCCAATATAAAAGCTCTTTGTTATGACATCTGGTGAATGCAGCCAGGGCTACTGTACCGTGTTACTGGAAAACTACTTTGCAATACCCTATATCCTGTTGGGTTCAAAGGATTGATTATTAAATGGCTATGGATGAACTTACCACCAACCCACAAATGTCCTCCTCTCGATTTATTGCCACCTGGTCAGAATGGCTAAAAGAGTCCCCTGCTTATAAATCCTACATGATACTAGTCCTCACAAAAGCATCTTAAACTCACGATGGCAACTCCCTCTCCTCTCCCTTTCTCTTTCTTCCTGTACATATCTTTCTACCCTTTATTCTTTCTATCTATATCTCTGCCACCGCATATCCAAGTATTTAGTTATTCCTGTTGTTTTGTTCTGTTCTTCTTACAATGATTTCCATGATGTCCTGACAATTGTTGGTATATTACGCACTTGGTGTTACTTTTTAGTTGCTTCTACATGTCTTCACTGTTGATACTGGTTTGCATGCATTCCTGTGATCACTACCTTGTCTTTTCATATTTGTCTTTCTTTCATTATTAATACAATAAAACAAATTACAAAAATTATTGAATAGCGCCCCCTAATCTCTCGTTACTTTAGACGGGGGATCATACAAGCATAAACAATTGAATCGCCCCCTTTGAATTCTATGTAGGAAAACAGGAGTCCCAGGTGCTACAAGGCAGATGCAGAAGAAGCATTGCGAGCCTTCAGCAACAGCAGAATCTAGCACACACCGTCAGCTCATTCACAGGCAGGCTACTCTCAGTATCACCAGCTTCATTAAGTGTCAACCTGATAGAAAAACTCAGAGATGTTAATAGCAAAATGGCTTATCCCGCTATTACTTTCCTGAGGATTTGTCATTTCTAATAACTGATGTAACATTGTGATAGCATTACAACTGAGTGAATTTGAACATGCCCCATGTTTTGCCCACACAATAAACTTGATAGTTCAGAATTTATTTAAAAAATACAGAGGCATGCAGGAGATGCCTGCGGCCTGAAACATTTCTAGACATAATCGACATTCATTTAGCAACCACATCTAGAGGATTGCAGTGGCTGCAAGAACAGTTCCATTTGCCATGCCACTATTTGAAGAAAGAGGTAGGGACCAGGTGGAATTGCACCCTTTATATGCTTCAGCGAATGGAGGAACAGCAACCAGCTTTAGTAGATGTTGTAGTGCTAATATCACGATAATGCCTTTCAGCTGCTACAGAACTAGTACTTGGTTGCTGCACCTGCTCTTACATTGACTGATTGTGATCCATATAGACTCACAACGCTATTATTATCAATGTGGTGGTACGGCTTGGCCCTGAACACACACAAGTTTTAAAAAAACCCAAAACACTTGATTCTGTTTTTTAACAAATGACAATGCCTTTACACTGCTACTCTCACAGCGCTTAAATATTATTAACTCAGTGGCATGGCTTGGCCCAGAAAACACAAAAATTTTTTACATTTTTATTTTTACTTTTTTATTATTAAATGATAACAACTTCATACTGCGACTCACAATGCTTATATTATTGATGCACTGGCACGGTGTGGCCCTGAACACACACAAGTTTTAGTAAAAAACTACTTTTTTCTGTTTTATTTTTTAACAATGGACAACAACTTCACACTGCGCCCAACAGTGCTTATATTATTAATGTGTGGCATGACCTGACTCTGAACACACACGTTTGTTTTTCGGGAGTGGGGGAAGTAGGTGGGTTATATTTATGGTTTTTATACACTGCTGCAAATCACAGCACTTATAGTAATGGTGGCACACCCCAATGTGCACCAACAAAGGGTTAATTCTGCACTGCGGGCAGTGACCAAAAAAACACCAATTTACACCAAGGGTTAATGCTGTCTGGGTATTAGGAGCCCTGGCTGCACTGTGGAAAGTTACAGCACCAGTGTGTATGAGTAAAGGGTTAATGCTGCCCTATATTAAGAGCTCTTGGCAGAACTGACAAAAAAAAAACAACAACACCACTGGTATTTTATATACAGTATATTAGGAGCTCTGGGCTGCACTGTGGGCAGTGACAAAAACAACACCAGTGTACATTTGCACCAAGGGTTAATATTTGGATTCCCTTAGATCCCTTAAGGCCGGGCGGCTCAGTTTTCAGGAAACCGAGCCTGCATATCTCTAATAACAACTACTCCAATAAGAAGTGAAAATCTATAAGATTAAACTTATACCAAAAAATATTTTTTAAAAGCTTATCTGAAGTTCGTTATCCAGTGGATAAAGCCTTGGAGAGTAATAAAGTACCAACCAATCACCTCCTGTCATTTTTCAAACACAGTCTGTAAACTGACAGGAGCTGATTGGTTGGTACTTTATCGCTCTCCAAGGTTTAGTACATAAACCCCTGCATTATCTAACCCTGAAAAAAGGGTGTAAACATTGTCTTGCACATTACAAAACTGCCCACTACAGATCTCATCCCATGTGGGCCAAATATATATATATATATATATATATATATATATATATATATACGTATCTAAATGCGAAAGTCCTCACTCACTCACTCATCACTAATTCTCTTACTTTCCGATATGTTAGTAAACTGAAATTTAACATAGGTAATCTCCAGGTTGGAAATAGGAAAACTACGTAATTAGAATTTTAATAAATCTACCCTAAGGGAATGAAAAGGGGTTGACATAGTGACGTCATTACTGATGCGTGGCTTGTGTTGTTTTAATGATAACACCCAGACGGACAATCGGATCAAAATTTGTATTGCATCTTCAGTGTGTAGAATGTAATAAACGACAAAAATGGTCCTGTCACTGTTTACCGTATCTGCTACGGGTGCTCCTCGGGTAACGCCAACCATGGATTAATATTTAGTTACATTAAGACGTTTACAAATTACATCTCTATAGATTTACCAAATTTTTAACACTTATTTATAGTTACAACCGTGAAAATCAGAAACTACCGTGCGAAGAACAGGTAGAACAGCTAATTACCTGATAACAGCCTATGGGATTCTTTTTTTTGCAATTCCCCCAGAGAGGGATCCAATCAGATCCCTCCCAGCACCCCCCGCATCATACTGCATATGCTCAGTAGGACTCCCGGGTCCTACACCTGAAAGTCCAGTGATTGCAAAGGACAGCACTAATTAGGGGAGCTGACCTTTGCAATACTTATTGCATTTCTATGTACATACCGTCATTATTAATGCCGGTATGTACCCGATAAGTAACAGGATATATCGCATCTAGGATGCAATGTGTAATATAGATGTGTCCATGCTCATTCATCCCGCGAACAAGTCACAGGTGCAAATTTGCCAAGATTGCGATTATTTGCACCCGACGGAGCTGAGCTTGAATGGAGTGTGGTGTCATACAGCTCACCAGTCTGTTAATGTATGTAGGTACTAGGTGTAATAAAGTGCAGGATGATGCTGGATCAGTGTCTATATCGCAGGTAAGCGCAGGTCTTACTGGAGCTAAGTGGAGACTACTGTCCTTAGATGGCTTTGCACATGCTCAGTAGTAGCCTTGGTGGCTATCTTGGTACAGGGAATGAAGCTTCCCTACAGTAGCGGCAATACACTCTACTTTCAACACCAACAACAGAACTTTGTGTTAACTGTAAAGTAAATGACTGATCAGTCTTTAGCTAGTCTGCTGAGTAATAATCAGTTTTGCTATTTATTCTATGTGTGTTTTGTGAAGGTTATTGTATTTTTAGAACATAGTATACTCAATCAACCGAAAAATTGCATGTTTCTCTAGTAATAGCTAAAGAGCTGCTATGGTTTATATTTACCATATTATATCTGGTGATCATTATTTTCATCATACAGTGACCTGCCCTGGGCTCATGTCTTCTTACACCTCTTTAATAAATCTACTTGATTATTCTATTTACCAAACAGACACTCTGCTGGGCTCCAGAGCTTATACACCAGTCAGTCTGGTTTGAAGTCCTTCCTGGGATCAAAGTCACTGTCCGCTGCCGATGCGTTTCAACCCTGCTGGGCTCTAAGCCTTGATGAAGAGCATCCAGCTTGAAACACGTCGGCAGTGGACGGTGACTTTGACACCCTGCAACCACACCCCCATGGCTCCATATCTGACTTACCAGGTATGTCTTATTTGGACACCACACAGATACTTTACCTTTATACCTTTACTGCTCTACATTGTTTTTACTCCAATTGGGTGTATGCCTATCACCCCAGTTTTTATTGCCATTCATCACAATAAATTTGTATATTTTGTAATTTTGATTTTTTTCTGTCTGTGCTCTAAACATACATTTTATTTGCATTTCATCCCCACGTGTCATCCTCAATCCTTTAGCGCCATGGGTTCTCACACCACTACACACCTTCTGTTACTTCCCAAGGATACAGGGAAATCCCAGATGTCAGACCACAGGCAGCTATAAGGGGCACTACTGTGTGGCGTAATATGTATAAGGGGTACTACTGCTGAAATAACATGAATAAGGGTCTCTACTGTTTGTCCTAACATGATTAAGGGACACTACTGTGTGGTGTAATGTGAATTGGGCACTACATGTGGTGTAATGGGAATAAGATTGTGCTACTGTGTGGCTTCATTTGAATTGAGGGGTACTATTGTGTGGCCACACCTCTTTCTTGTGAGACCACACCCCTTTTTTGTGGCATTTCCTCTGGTGTGCAGTGTCTCTTTGATAAAGTATGTGAGTTAGGTCACACATTTATAGTTTGCAGGGGGGCGCTTTAAACCCTAGCACCAGCCCTGGCTGACAAATTATGTAATTTTACTGTGTGTATAGGGCTAACCTCTCTGCTTAAGGTGACTAAAGCTTGTGGAATCTTTGCCAGAGACGAATCAAGATCCCCTGGAGCTGTCATCTTAGATATACAGTACTGTCTCTACACCTACTGTAATTTATCTGTGCCTACATCAACATATGGGGTACCACACACGGACTTGCTTGAAATACCCACAGAAGCAGCTGATCCAAAGTTTCTCCCACAGGTTCCAAAAATGTGGTGTCACTGTCAATGGACTTTGAATGTCACTAAGGAAGCTATTGTGGGCCTCTCTCTCCCTATTAGAAAATGCAAAACATCCCCAGCAGACAGCTGGCAGCTCCTGCTAGAGGCATTATAAGTAAAGGTCTCCAAGTTCTCAGGGCAACCCCATGCTTCTACTGGGCCAAAGCTTCCTCAAATGGGACTCTTTGCACCTGAGCACCATGTTCACGTTTTAACACCGCTCTCTCTTTGTCAACTGTACCCTGCTTGCTGCTGAAGCTACTGGTACAAACGTGAACCTTTCCAGCTTTACTGTGGACCCTTTATTACAAAATCTATTTTTTTAGAACAAGGTTTAAAATTGTAGCCATTATAGAGGACTTGGGGACAGAGATAAATGAATAGGGTCCCCATATTCTTGTGTACAACAAACACGTATAAGAATTCTGAATTTTTGTGTCTGTACAGGAGCACTTATGTGATGCTTTAATTAATAAAAATACATGCAGATTCACATAAAATATTAATTTTCTCTTCATTTGGGAAATAGAATATGAATCCATGCCTAGATGCTCTTTTTACATTGAAATATGCTTGGAATCACACACATGCCATCTATTTGCAATGCACAATCTGTAGTTCTACCTACTGCTTTCAATTAACCTCTTTTTTTCCTTCCACTTCTCATTTTCCCTACACTTACACAGATAAATGGCTCTGTACACCTGTGCATACATCCTACACAGCTAGATGGCCGAGCTTGCTTCCTTTGCACATTCTTGGCTTGCATTTATCTTGGGAAAAGAAAGCCTATATACAAATCCAGAGCCATCCCTAACCAATATGATGCCCTAGGCAAGGTTTTGGCTGGTGCCCCCTTGCACAGATGCTAGTTCCGCCTCTGACCCTGTACCCCTTTCCCAGCACCATCACCCCTCACCCATAGCATTCCTCATTTTGGTGCTCCTACCCCCTATATTTTAAATAGGAACAGTGTGCAGATTCGGTGCGCACCGCAAAATGGTGCGTCTTCTTGCTGGGAAAGGCCATGGCAATGCAATAATACCCCCAGTTGAACTTGAAATTACGCCACACAGTACTGCACCTTTATTCACACTATACTGTATAATGCAATAGTGTCTTATTCACGTTACATCACACAGTAGTACCACGTTACTCCTCCCAGTAGTGTCCCTTATTCACATTACAGCACATCATATTGCTCTTTATTCATTTTAGACCACACAGTAGTGCCCTTTCTATACGTTACAAAGTACTGTAGTACACCTTATACACATAATGCCGGACATTAGCAATGCATTTCGTATGCAGATAGAGCCGCAGTCACACAGAATATAGGCATGCTGCATATCCTTTTAATTAGCAGAGGCTGCTTCTGCCCCTTGGCATTCCAAATGCCCTAGTCATTTGCCTAGGTTGCTTATGCCTAGGGCCGGCTCTGTACAAATCTAAATAACCTGCTTTGCTATTTTCCAGGTATAGAAATAAAGGATTAATGCAACATGAATCAAATAATAGGATATTATGAATAGTGGTACTGTACATACTGTATTATTAAAACTTTATTCAAAATGTAGTTTGATGTCGTCAATAACATTGTCCAACGGGATAAGCAAATTGAAGTGGAAAATGCAAAGCTGTTAACCATCTCATGACATTGGATATGCCTTAAACAGCAATTATAGCAGAACCCTAAGTGGGAGTAAATAATGTTCTATCTGCAGCAGTGGCAGCTACAAACTTCAGACTTAAGGGTGGCTGCAATTGCCTAGACAAGCTAGGCATTTGCAGTCCCCTTTAAATTTAAAAACCAAATGACTTATTCTGAGTTGGGAGCAAAAGTAAAAATCTCTGCGCATTTTGCGTGTGCAACTTCCTCCGGCCGGGCCCCCTCCTCTGCAACCGGTGCCTGGCATAGCAATAGAGAATTAGCACTAGGGGGCACAGACTCCATTGTGCATACACAAATCTACAGGAAAATGGCGTGGCAGCCATTTTAACAGCTTTCCTTTCTGTACATCCACAAAACTCCTAGAAAATGGCCACCGCACTATGGCCCTCATTCCGAGTCGTTCGCTCGGTAATTTTCATCGCATCGCAGTGAAATTCCGCTTAGTACGCATGCGCAATAATCGCACTGCGACTGCGCCAAGTAATTTTACAATGAAGATAGTATTTTTACTCACGGCTTTTTCTTCGCTCCGGCGATCGTAGTGTGATTGACAGGAAATGGGTGTTACTGGGCGGAAACACGGCATTTTAGGGGCGTGTGGATAAAAACGCTACCGTTTCCGGAAAAAACGCAGGAGTGGCCGGAGAAACGGGGGAGTGTCTGGGCGAACGCTGGGTGTGTTTATGACGTCAAACCAGGAACGACAAGCACTGAACTGATCGCAGATGCCGAGTAAGTCTGAAGCTACTCTGAAACTGCTAAGTAGTTTGTAATCGCAATATTGCGAATACATCGGTCGCAATTTTAAGAAGCTAAGATACACTCCCAGTAGGCGTAGGCTTAGCGTGAGCAACTCTGCTAAATTCGCCTTGCGAGCGATCAACTAGGAATGAGGGCCTATAGGTAGACTATAAACAGTCATTAGGTCAATGATTAAAAGTCCAACAGGTTCAAAAGTCCAACAGGTTCAAAAGTCAGACAGGGTCAAAAGTCCGACAGTTAAAAGGTCGACAGTAAAGGCCGACAGAGACAAAAGGTTGACAGTCATAAAGTCGACAGGGTCAAAATGTTGACTAATTTTTTTTTGGGGGGGGGGGGTGTTATTTTGTGTTTTTTTAAAAAACATTCCCCAAAATTTGTTGACATTCATCCCCTCACGGGCTTGCTTCACAGGCAAAAGTTAATAGTTTGTGATGTGGACAGTAAATGTAAAAAAAAGTTGTAAAAGCATGAAAAATGACTAAAAAACGTGTCAACCTTTTGACTGCTGGACTTTTGTCAGACTTTGACCCTGTCAGACTTCTGACCCTGTTGGACTTTTGACTGTCGACCTAATGCCTATGTTTTAACTGGCTATCTGTCAATCGCCTCACATAAGGTGTGGGCCCCCTTGGACCCTGGGGGCCCATGTGCACCGCACACTCTACACCCATTATAGATACCACAGGTAGAAACAGGAGGGGGACATACTGTACGCCACTGGTTACACAGTACCAAGAAGTGAAGTTACTTGGTATTTTTGCTTTACTCCCCACTCTAAGCAGGAGAATGAGCTGCTCGTAGCACAAATGTTGCCCACCTTACCCTTACATTTAAGGTACAATTATCCAATAAATACTCTACATTGTTTTTAATGCCATATTTGTTCACCATGCAAATATTGTAGCCATCATACTTCTCCATCATACTTTTCTCATCATCATACCACTATCTCTAATTCAGCACAAAGACTACATTAGGATGCCATGATTCTTGGTAAATTGCATAATCGTAGCCCTGCCCTCCTGCTAATGCTGCAATTCACATTTTTACATTGAGGAGGGCAGGACTGAATAAAGCAACTTACCCCCTCTCCATCGTCTCCTCTTTAACACAGAGGTCACCTCCAACAATAAAGATACGGCTGAGAGGCGTGTAAGGGTGCTTGTGGATGAACCCTCTGGAACCCTGCTTTTGAAGATTGCCTGTTACAGAGTACCTTTGCCCACCCGCTGTATTGCTTGAATGGCTGGGTTCTCCCTCCCTGCTGTCATCACATGGATCATCTATACCACAGTGCCGGACTCCAGCTAGGGTAAGAGAACTGCCGGCTGTCTTTCCTGTGGGTTACAGCTGCTACCAGGGGAGGTCGAGCATAGCAGGCCTTATTGTTTCATACAGTGCAGATCTCACAAAAGGACTGTTAAGTGACTGCTTCATTACACTGGGCTTTATCTGGCAATACCAGTCAGCAGGCTTACACAAATGGTAAAGCTGTGATCTCCTTTTAAGGTTCAACTGAATGTTGATACTGAACTGAGGAATTGTAACCTCCAGCATTACTAAAGACTCTTAAGGGGGGTACTCACGGAGCGATATTCTAAGCAATCTGATTAGATTGCTTAGAATTTGAGCATTATCGCTCCGTGTGTACCCCCTACAGCGATAGCGATGCGCAGCCCCACGCATCGCTATCGCTTCTGCTGCAGTGCAGGCCAATCTAGCGGGTCGCTCATTTCACCCACTGGGTGAAATGAGCGCCCTCCCCCCCCCCCCCGTCTCCCCGTCTCCCCCCCGCACGCTCAGCACAGATCGCACTGTGCTGAGCGGCGGGAGAGATGTGTGCTGAGCGGTTCGCTCAGCACACATCTCTCCTGCATCAGCCCGTCTATATGGGCCTTTACATTGGAGTGGAACTGTTCTTAGTTCAGATTTACCAATATGCTACATTAACTATTTGGACTTCTGTTGCTCTTGGAGGATATCATCCATCTATTGATTTTACTTATCTATTTTACATTTTTTAATGAGAATATTAAATAAATTGATATATTTTTGTTTATGTGCTTTCTTTTAATGAATATTATATCACTATATTTATCCATTTTTCTTAAACAATTCAGAGTTGTTTGTTAGGGAGCAGCATGCTCTTATGAGATCTTCCCAAGTGATCATTGGATTAATAATTGATAGTACTGTAATTTATAATTTTTGACACTTATCTTTGCGACTGATTATGCTATTTGTGTTATTTTTTCCTTTAATACATCGGAACAGTCCAGTAAAAATCAGGAGAAATA